>NC_069499.1:670851919-671158586 GCF_027579735.1 Bombina bombina
AATCTCCCCAGACATATACAAAACACAAAAGGGGACTGCACTCTCAGGCCGGATTGGGTACACATCCCATGACCCTGCAACATGCACAGCCCTGGGTGCAAAAACAGCACTCTCTACTTTTTATCTTAGTTGTGAGCTTGTAAGCGAGTGCTGGACTTTTTCTGTATGCTATATTATCGTATATATTTTTTGTAATTTACCCATTTGGGACGTGCACCCAGATCTGTCTGGGGTTAACTGCCTGTGGCTCTGTGGACGGTGCAGCTGTGCATATTACAGAGTAAATATATATGCTATTCATGGGATGTGTACCCGGTCTGGCCTGAGAGTGCTGTCCCCTTTCGTGTTTTGTATATGTCTGGGGAGATTACATAAGCCCGTGCACCCTTCATTTTTCCCCAGTTTGTTTGACTTTGAGCCTGCATTATATGGCTGTTTAGGGACCCAGGTTTTGGAAGAGACCTTGATGTGGTACATGGGCTTGTCCCATTTACCAGATGCGGTAACTAACTCTTCCATTGTTACTTTTTATCTTAGTTGTGAGCTTGTAAGTGAGCACTGGACTTTTTCTGTGTGCTATATTATCGTATATATTTTGTGTAATTTACCCATTTGGGATGTGCACCCAGACCTGTCTGGGGTTAACTGCCTGTGGCTCTGTGGACGGTGCAGCTTCCTGAGAGTGCTGTTTTTGCACCCAGGGCTGTGCATGTTGCAGGGTCATGGCAGGGGCGAAACTACAGGGGGTGCCCAGCTTAAAATTTATATATATATATATATATATATTTTTTTAATAAAAAACGTTAACCTACCACTGCCTGCGCTGATATAATGTGAGTGTGACATGACTACAGGGGTTAGTGTTTCTGTTTTACCCATTGGTGTTTATGTGTGTGTGTATGGTGTGTATGTGACTGTGTGTGTAGTTATGCATGTATGTGTGTTTGTGTATGTTTGTGGAACCAGCAAATTACAGACCTTGTTACTACAGCATGGGGGTGGGGGCAGGGGGTAAACAGTGTCACTATACAGTACCACTATATACAGTATGGGTGGGTGGACCATGTCACTGACTACTGTGGTCACTTTATAAAGTACTGGGCGGGTAGGGTCAGGCCAGCCATCTCACCGGCAGATTACAGACTGTGTCACTAACTTACTATATACAGTACTGGGGGGTTAAATAGTGTCACTATATATATATATATATATATATATATATATACAGTAATAGGGGGTCAGACCATCTCACAGACTGTGGGCACAGGGTACCTCCTTTTGCAGACATGTAATCTGATTCACATTTTTTTCTGTGTTAAATGTAAAAAAAAAAAATATATATATATATGTATTAAATTCACCTTTTTTTGGAGAGGGAGGGGTGGTGGGGGGGCCCCTTCTTAGATTCTTGCACCTGGGCCCTGTGGTTTCTAGTTACGCCTCTGGGTCATGGGATGTGTATCCGGTCTGGCCTGAGAGTGCTGTCCCCTTTCGTGTTTTGTATGTATATATATATATATATATATATATATATATATATATATATATATATATATGAGTATATATTTAAAAATACTAAGAACATTTTCTAATACATATCCTATTTTTCTCCCTAAATGGGATTAAATTCAATTTAATTTGTTTTTGTATTTAACTACTGTTAAACTATAAAGTTAAATGGATAGTAATGTCCAAATGAAATGTTCATGATTCAGATAGGGCATGCAATTTTAAACAACTTTCTAATTTACTTTTATCATCAAATTTGCTTTGATCTCTTGTTATTCTTAGTTAAAAACTAAACCTAGGTAGGATCATATGCTAATTTCTAAGCGCTTGAAGGCCGCCTCTTATCTGAATACATTTGACAGTTTTTCATAGGACGTTAGTTATAGATAACACTGTGCTCATGCACGTGAAGTTATTTAAGAGTCAGTACTAATTGCCTGAAATGCAAGTCTGTCAAAATATCTGAGATGAAGTAGTCATCAGAAGCTTAGATATAAGGTGATCACAGAGGTAAAAAGTATATTTCTATAACAGTGTTGGTTATGCAAAACTGGGGAATGGTAAATAAAGGGATTATTTATCGTTTTAAACAATAACATTTTTGGTGTTTACTATCCCTTTAAACAATTCTGCTGTACCTGTGAGCAGCACAATCACATTGCAAGAGATTGCTGGAAAAGATGATGGCAATGGCAAGAAAAGGCCACAAGATGGCATGATGCTGCATATTAAAATACAAAAATACTTACATTTGCAATAATAGCTGGCTTATAGAATCAGGTACAAAGTCACATGTGCAGAAGTTCTAGATTATTTCAAGAGATAGACAACTATGCTACAGTTATGGTGAGGCCAGCTAATGATTGCAGAATAGCTGTACAAAGGAAGGGGAAAAGGATTTCTGACGTGTTACAAAGTCTAGACTGCATCCACTTGTGATATATGTATGTATATGGAGACACATTTCTGAGATATAGAATAAAGGTTTAGCAAGGATACACAAAAAATCCTTGAAAAGGAGGGGATATAGAAGAACGTGAAAGTTGTGTGAGTAACTTTTTATTTATTTTTGTCTTTTATTTAATTTTTCCAAATAAACATTGACAAAACCGTGTATGACACAGATTCCAACGTCTTTGCATGCAGAGGTAACTCTGGACATCAACAAATGGTGTCCCAAATAAATAAGAATTTAACAAATATGTCTTTACAAATGATTGCACATGAGATAGACATTATTTCATACCTTATACCAAAGAACAATAATCCATACTCTGAGTGTGTCTGTATACTGCTCACTATATTAGTTGATGATGTCTATTTCAAAAACTTTTTCCACTGTTTCTGTTAGAGGGCACTCCCTCAACGGCAATGACTACCCTTTTTCTGTACCCTTCCCATCCCCACCTTCTCTCCTTCTCTACCAAGCCTTTTACCTATTATTGGTGGGCGCAATCACTATATTGTTTCTAAAAAGTGGCCATTCGTTACTGGAATACTTTTGCTTTGCTAACTCTCTGCAAGTCCTTGGCCTGGGGAAAAAAAATAGCTCTCCCCTCTCATTCTCCCTCCCGTTTAACTCATAATAATGATTGTATAGTAGTGCCTCCCCCTCCTCTATGAGGAGGAACTATATAAGATTTTCTATTCCCATGTATTGGAGCAACAAATCTTCTGCAATCAATTCTCTTAAATAAATGCAGTCCAATCCAACCAAAGTCTTGTAGGCATAATAAATCTGTGCTATCATTTATTGTTCTAGGACTTATTGAAAGACAAGGAAGATAACACAGAAATGTTAAAAACCTATATCTCACGTGTTGAGAACTAGTTGGGCTGGAAGTCTCAGAAGGACACGACACCCATCATTTGACAGACTCTCTCTACTTTTAAATGACGATGAAATATACTGTAACGACTCTTACTTCGTTTTGAGTATTCCGCTGGCACTTCTCCCTCCTCCTTATCCCAGAGTAAACCCAACGATCGCCCGTTCACTCAAACATCAGCCTGGACCAGAACAACTTAAATTGAGTACCAACTGCAAAATATATATCCAGATCCCCAGCAGGGGAACACCTTACTTAGTATATGGAATCCTACCCTGGTGCCTCACTGTCTGGGAGATAATTAACTCAAGTCCTTCTGATTCAATTATCCTCCAGACTCTCTGCACCTGATACATTGTTACAGAAACCTGTTTTTATTAACTAGTTGTATCATAAAACTTATTTTAAAATAAACAGCATGGTGGAGCACCCAATTTATAAAAAAAAAAACACTAATATTGGAGCAAACATATCTTAAAGCTGAACAGTCCATGAATATATTCTGTTTTATGGCTTTTTGTGACACTGCTCCCCTCCTTAGGTAGTTAGCGGACACGGTCAGACTCCCACGGGTTGACCTGTGACTTAAGTTTTATTGAATGAGGTTGAGGTCCCAGTTCAGTTTGCCGAGACAACCCGTCGACGTTGTTGTGCTTGCCTAGTTGATATTGCATGGTGAAATTGTAAGGTTGTAGAGTCAGGCTCCATCTTAATAAGCAGGAGTTGTCACCAGCTACACCATTTAGTCACACAAGGGGGTTATGGTCCATCATCAGTGTAAAAGAACACCTGTATAGGTAGGGTTGTAATTTTTTCAAGGCCGACACTAAAGTCAGACATTCCTTTTCTATGGCCACATAACTGACCTCCCAAGGTAAAACCTTTTGACTTAGGTATGCCACAGGATGCTCATGTTCATCCTCTCTGACCTGACTTAGTACGGCTCCCAGTCCAACTAAGCATTTTGTATGGTCAGGTGCGGCCAATACCGGGGTCAGTCAGGGGCTTGGCTAAGGTACTGTAGTCTGGCACAAATTTACGGTAGTAACCGGCCATGCCTAGGAAGCCCATTACCTGGGTTTTAGTGCGTGGCCGTAGCCAGTTAGCTTCCGCTTCTACTTTAGCGAGTTCAGGACGTTGCTTGCCTGCTCCGACCCTGTGCCTGAGGTACTGTACTTCAGCCATGCCAATGTGGCATTTGTCGGGTCTAAGGGTCAGTCCTGCGACTTAAATTCTATCCAACACAGTGGCTATGAGCAAGAAGTGTTCGTCCAACCTGTGGCTATAGATGGCAATGTCATCTAGATACACGCAGGTAAAATCTTGCAAGCCATCAAGGAGCCGGTCGGCCATTCTCTGAAATGTGGCCGGGCATTCTTCATCCCAAACGACATGACTTGAAATTGGTATAAGCCGAATGGGGTGATGATTGCTGACTTGGGAATGGCCTCCGGCTCCAGGGGAATCTGCCAATACCCATTGAACAAGTCAATAGTGGTTAGAAAGTGGTTGCTCGCTATACGATCTAAGAGCTCGTCAATACGGGGCATGAGGTGAGCATCTGTTACAGTCTGGTCATTTAACCTTTGGTAATCTACGCAGAGACAAGGGCATATACTGCAGTCATATTTACATGGAAGGATCGTTTGATCCTCTCATCGGAGCATTAAGCGACTATATAGGTAATGTCGCTGATTCTTTGTACTATCTTGTAGGGACCCTGCCAGGTTGCTCAGAGTTTATTTTGGCGTGTGGGTTTAAGCACTAGTACCTTTTGCCCTTTCTAGAAAGTACAGACGTAGGTGCTTCTATTATACCACTGCTTCTGGCATCCTTGGGTTGCCAGCAGGTTCTCCCGAATGACTTTGGTTAGATACTGCAGGCAATCAAGTAATTTCCAGAATTTAAGGCACAATTGAGGTGCCTTTCTCATCTGTAATGCCCTCCCAATGTTCTCATAGGGGTCTAGAGGCCCCCTTACTCTCCGCCTGTATAGTAGCTTAAACGGAGAGAACCCCGTGGATTCCTGTGGTACCTCTCTGTATGCAAAAAGGAGGTGCGGCAGAAACCTTTCCCAATTTTTTCAGGTGGAGGTAAAAATCCGGATCATCTGTTTGAGCGTTCCATTGAAACACTTACAGAGACCATTAGTTTGTGGGTGGTACAAAGAGCTAAAATTTGGTTTTAGTCCACAGCTTTTCCACAACTGTTGGGTTCTTTCTGCTGTAAATTGCATTCCTTGGTCATAGACTATCTCCTGGGGAAACCCAACACGGGAGAAAATTTTGACTAGAGCATCGGCAACCAACTCTACATATATATTAGAGAGAGGTACCACTTCAGGGTTCCGGGTAACGTAGTCTACCATGGTTAAAATGTACTTTTTACCAGAAGCACTGGGGTTTGCTGAGGGGTCCTTCTAGATCTACTGCTACTCAGTAAAACGGTTCCCCCACTATGGGTAGGGGTCTTAACTTGGCCTTAATGTGGTCCCCGCGCTTGCCTACCCTTTGGCAGGTATTGCAGGTATGACAGTAATCTTGAATATCTTGCGATACTCTGGGCCAGAAAAAGACTTAAGTTAGTCGATGAGTCATTTTGCTCACCCTCAGATGCCCTGCCAGGGGTATGTCATGGCTGAGTTTGAGTAGCTCAGCCCTATACTTCTTGGGAACTATCAACCCCCCCCCCCTGCTGCCTTTGGTTACTCGATAAAGCAATTCCATGGACCACTCAATCCTTTCAGTTTCTAATCCCCTTGAGTTCAACTCTGCTTGCCTACGATATTTAACTAAAGTCGGGTCGTCCTTTGTCTCCTGGGCAAAGTCATAGGGGCTACCCAATTAGTCAAGTTCGGGGCAATGTGTCTTACCTGTGGCTCCGGAGCATGTGAGAGATCCGGGTAGGCTGCTGGGGCAGTTTTCACAGAAAACTGGGAAGTCAAATGGCCCAAATTTTTTCCCAAAAGGACCTCTGCGGGTAAATCTTGCATAATCCCGACCTTGGCGTAACGGGTGCCTGTTCACCACTCCAGGTGTACCCTGGTGGTCAGTAGCTTGTGTACAGCTCCTCATGTTACCCGCACCGCTACAGAATGCCAGAAGCGATGTCATCTAGATACACGCAGGTAAAATCTTGCAAGCCATCAAGGAGCCGGTTGGCCATTCTCTGAAATGTGGCCGGGCATTCTTCATCCAAAACGACATAACTTGAAATTGGTATAAGCCGAATGGGGTGATGATTGCCGACTTGGGAATGGCCTCCGGCTCCAGGGGAATCTGCCAATATCCCTTGAACAAGTCAATAGTGGTTAGAAAGTGTTTGCTCGCTATACGGTCTAAGAGCTCGTCAATACGGGGCATGAGGTGAGCATCTGTTACAGTCTGGTCATTTAACCTTTGGTAATCTACGCAGAGACAAGGGCATATACTGCAGTCATATTTACATGGAAGGATCGTTTGATCCTCTCATTGGAGCATTAAGCGACTATACAGGTAGTGTCGCTGATTCTTTGTACTATCTTGTAGGGACCCTGCCAGGCTGCTCAGAGTTTATTTTGGCGTGTGGGTTTAAGCACTAGTACCTTTTGCCCTTTCTAGAAAGTACAGTCTCTATTATACCACTGCTTCTGGCATCCTTGGGCTGCCAGCAGGTTCTCCCGAATGACTTTGGTTAGATACTGCAGGCAATCAAGTAATTTCCAGAATGTAAGGCACAATTGAGGTGCCTTTCTCATCTGTAATGCCCTCCCAATGTTCTCATAGGGGGTCTAGAGGCCCCCTTACTCTCCGCCTGTATAGTAGCTTAAATGGAGAGAACCCCGTGGATTCCTGTGGTACCTCTCTGTATGCAAAAAGGAGGTGCGGCAGAAACCTTTCCCAATTTTTTCAGGTGGAGGTAAAAATCCGGAGCATCTGTTTGAGCGTTCCATTGAAACACTTACAGAGACCATTAGTTTGTGGGTGGTACAAAGAGCTAAAATTTGGTTTTATTCCACAGCTTTTCCACAACTGTTGGGTTCTTTCTGCTGTAAATTGCATTCCTCGGTCATAGACTATCTCCCGGGGAAACCGAACACGGGAGAAAATTTTGAAGTATATATTAGAGAGAGGTACCACTTTAGGGTACCGGGTAGCGTAGTCTACCATGGTTAAAATGTACTTTTTACCAGAAGCACTGGGGTTTGCTGAGGGGTCCTGCTAGATCTACTGCTACTCAGTAAAACGGTTCCCCCACTATGGGTAGGGGTCTTAGCTTGGCCTTAATGTGGTCCCCGCACTTGCCTACCCTTTGGCAGGTATTGCAGGTATGACAGTAATCTTGAATATCTTGCGATACTCTGGGCCAGAAAAAGACTTAATTTAGTCGATGAGTCATTTTGCTCACCATCAGATGCCCTGCCAGGAGTATGTCATGGCTGAGTTTGAGTAGCTCATCCCTATACTTCTTGGGAAATATCAACCCCCCCCCCGCTGCCTTTGGTTACTCCATAAAGCAATTCCATGGACCACTCAATCCTTTCAGTTTCTAATCCCCTTGAGTTCAACTCTGCTTGCCTACAATATTTAACTAAATTCGGGTCGTCCTTTGTCTCCTGGGCAAAGTCATAGGGGCAATGTGTCTTACCTGTGGCTCCAGAGCATGTGAGAGATCCGGGTAGGCTGCTGCGGCAGTTTTCACAGAAAACTGGGAAATCAAATGGCCCAAATTTTTTCCCAAAAGGACCTCTGCGGGTAAATCTTGCATAATCCCGACCTTGGCGTAACGGGTGCCTGTTCCCCACTCCAGGTGTACCCTGGTGGTCAGTAGCTTGTGTACAGCTCCTCATGTTACCCGCACCACTACACAATGCCAGAAGCGATCCCTGTCGTTAATCTGATGAGGCTGGATGATGGTTAACATGGCTCTAGTATCTCATAAGCCTTGCGCCGCCTGACTGTTGACCTTCACCGTGCTTCCAGTTGTCTCCCGCAGCTTGTATGGGGTCTGCTTTGTGTAAAACTGGCCATAGCTCAGGAAGCTCAGTGACCACGTGTCGGGCGGGGATTGTCTCAGTCCTGCGGTAATCCTCTTTGAGACAATGCACAGCTGCTGTTGGTTGGCTGTTCCCAAGAAGGCTTACCTTGTTTTAGGCAATTACTCTGCAAGTGGCCGGCCTGATGACACTGGTAACAGATGGAACCGGATCTAAGTTGTGGGGGTTGGTTCAATGGGGCTAGAGTGGAATTAGCTCGATTTGGGGCTGGTGTCAGGTTTATGGGGCTGATAAATCACTGAAGCGGTCAGCTCCCATTGGGTTCACTCCGACAACTATCCTGATACTCGTTGGCTAGTTTGGTGGCCTCCACTGTGCTGGGTCTCCTGTCACGGACCCAGTCCCTCACTTCGGGAGCAGCACAATCAAAGAATTGCTCCTGCAGTATAACTTGTAGGACATCCTGCAGAGTCTTAGCCTTGCACCCCTGCATCCAATTTTCGGCCACCTGCTGCATGCCCACTCTGCATGGGAGTCTTTGTTTCCCTTCTTCTGGATTCAGAACTTTCTCTGTTACGCCTCTGGCGTTACGGTGTATACAAGAAGGTCTTGGTCTGAGCAAAAGGCTTCTGAAGGTTTATTGATATTTTACATTAAATACAAGCTTTAGACAATCATTTTCCAAAAATTAAACATAGTCTTAGTATAATATTCTCATAGCTTATACTTTTTTATTTTTTACTAAAGCTGGCAATATATATACTTATTCTGGTATAACCGGTTTCCTAAATTGTGCTTTTAGAAAAACTAAACATCATGATAAAGAGAGAAAAAAAGAGTAGCATAGTAAAAAAAAAAAAAAAAAGAAAAAATCTGGCATACCTTCTATCTTTTCCTTTTCATCCACGCAGAATTTCTACATAAGATATATTCAATTTGAATTAGTTGTTTCTTACAACACGGGTCACCAAAGTGACCAAATTCCCCCCCGCCATTTTACCAAAAAGAAGGAGAGAAAAAAAAGAAAAAAAAAGAAAAAAAAGGAAAAAGGGGAAATGTGACCTCTCTCCCAAACCATCTCTCCCCTCCCTCCCCTAACCTATTCATTTTCTGCAAAAATCCATTCCCTTCTCAGTCTGCAGTTTTCTATCTATACTGCGTTTTCAAAATTTTTAATTATTTTTTTCTGCTTGTCAATCTCTCTAGTTTTAATCCAGTTCTCCCATTTATCAAAGAAGCGTGCTATATTAATTTCAGTATGAGTTAGAGTATCTTGGAACTCTATAAAAAATTGGTATTGTATGTTTTCCCCCAAGTTCGCAAAGGAAGGAGATTTCGGATTCTTCCATCCCTTTAATATAAGGTTCCTACCTATTAATATTACCATCTTTATAAATTTCCTATATTGCATATACTCTTTCTCATAGTGAAAGAAGAATACTTGTTCTGATTGTAGAGTAATTTGCTTTTGATAGACCTTGCTTAACCAATACTTTATCTTCCCCCAGAATCTTGGGGCAAAGCCAGAAACTGTATATCAAATTTGTCCTTGATTGTCTGCACTTAACACACATTGTACCTTCTCCTATACCACCCCATTTAGCAATTTTCTCAGGTGTTATATACACCATCCATATTATCTTTACGTGTTGTTCCCGCATAGGGATGGCCAATAATGCCTCTTCTACCCTCTTCATGCTTTTTAGTATTATTTGTGTGCTCAGATTCGGAAAGAACAGTTCTCTCCATTTTGCAGTTCCCTTCTCAATATGTTGATTATGATTTATATTATTTATTAGGTTATATAACGTTGATATGGAGTATTTACCATTTTTAATAAGATTGATTACTGAGGTATTAATGGCGTAAGTTCCCAATTATTCTGTTGTATTTTTAATAATTTCAAGCAATAGTGTCTAATTTGTAGAAATGGGAAGAAGTGTTTTTCTGAGAGAGAGTATTTATTTTTAATTACTTCAAAATCTTCAACCTGCAGTATGCCCTGGTTGCTTTTCACTAGTTGAATAATTTTCAATAAACCCTTCTCTCACCATTCAGAGAATATCTTTGAAGAGAGGCCTTGCTTAAATTGTGAGTTTCCTTCAATAGATAAATATTGCGTTGCAGAGAAATGTATCCCTAGGTGTTTGCATGTCCTATGACATGAGCAAAAGGCTTCTGCCGCTCGAATGGTCAGCTTACTGCTGAGGATGTTAGACTAGTCAGTGACGTCCAGCCCTTGCATGGTACACTGTCGCTCGCAGTCTTGAAGACATCCATCTATTTCGTCCTCTTTATCCACAAATATATTAAACACAGCATAGGGGAGCTGCTTGTGGCTACCACTCACGGATCCCGGTAGCACTGTCGTGTCCCTAACCAAGGGGTTGTTGCTATGCCTCGAGCAGCTCTATCAACGTTCGTCGGGTTAGCAGTTGGTACCGCTGCTCCATTCACCGGGTTCCTTTCTCAGATCGCTGTTAGGAAGGGAGATGATCCCGCTGCTGCCACCACTGTAACGGCTCTTACTCAGTGCGAGTATTCCGCTGGCACTTCTCCCACCTCCTAATCCCAGAGTAAACACAACGATCGCCTGTTCACCCAAACATCAGCCTGGACCAGATGAAGGGTGTAAACACAGAACAACCATATTGAGTACCAACTGCAATATATATCCAGATCCCCAGCAGGGGAACACCTTACTCAGTGTATGGAATCGCACCCTGGTGCCTTAGTGTCTGGGAGAAGTCCCTCAGTATATGGAGCCCCACCCTGCTGCCTAAGTGTATGGTAAATAATTAATTAAAGTCCTGCTGATTCAATCATCATGCAGACCCTCTGCACCTGATACATTGTTACAGAACTAGTTGTAACATAAAACTTATTTTAAATAAACAGCATGGTGGAGAGCCCAATTTGCACTAATTATTCATTATGTCTTACTTTTGCACCAGCTGTTCATTTTTTAATACAAGATAGGTGTGAGAAAACTCATGTAGGCATCTTGTAATTTTAAAATGTTTTTATTTGTTTTTGTGTGTTCAACCAATACAATAAACAATGAATATTCTGGAAATATCATTTTAAAAACCTAAACAGTTAGCTAAATTAGAGAAACAAAAAAAGGGAAAAAGACGACGGCACTACAGATGCTGTGTCCCACTATGTATTATAATCTCATTTAAGGTGTGAGAAATGCCAATAGTGTATTCGGGGACTTAGGTGCTGTACATTAGGAGAAGCAGACTAGAAAGTATCAATTGCTGGACACAATTGAAAGAATGTACTTAAATAGCACTCAACAGCAAGTGGTCAATAGTTGGCCATAAATACCAAAGATAAAGAAGCCCCAAGTAGGGCGGATTTAAAACTTAACTTTTAATAATGATATTAAAATAAATGCAAAAAATTTAAAATCACAGACAGTATGGAGGTGAAAGAATGCGACTCCTGAGGAGAATTATCAATATAATTCCCAGTATGTTCCCCAGAGGATGCACTCACTATTTGTAAGGGTACTATATATATCACGTGTGTTACCCTTTATAATAGGGTCCTGTGTCACATTTGGGATGTAGTTAGACCACTAATCTTTATGCTATCCTCTGTGGGGAGGGTGTGAGTGGTAATAATCACTTGTTGAGGACCCAGGTTATAGATATCCCCATCAGCTTGTAAAATGTCAATATATCTATTTATGAATATATGATATTCTCTGGATTACCCCACGGGTGTTTTATCACTCAAAGGTGATTAGAACAAAATTGATCACTACTAACTGTCAATAAATGATTTGAGAATAATGGTGATATTATATTATTGTCGTGCAGCTTGGTAATCTCTATATAATTGAAATGGCACCTGGTGTGTGTGTATAAGAGAGTTATCTATAGCATCACCCTGGGTTAGGGTAGTGGTACTATATTGAGTCGCGTTATTTTCGCACTTTATCGAATTTCTGCTTGGTATAGAATTAAATACACTTAGAGACAGGGGGTCCAAAAATATTTCCCAGGTTACAGAAATAATGGAATCTAGGGTATTATTTTATTGTTGTAATCGTGCATTACTCTATGATCGTACATGAGTAGCTCTGTGAGTTAGTTTGTTATATTTCTAATTATGTTGATTAGATCCCACTCTAAGGGCTAAATATGCATATAAATCTAGTATGCAATCTATTTATTTGTTATAGGATTACACTGTACTTTTGCATAATGTAGCGGTACTTTGGATCATAGTAAAAACTGATTGCAACAAATTCGGGTAGGTAGCTGCTATTAAACAACAGCTGTGATATCAGGATAATTTCTTTTAGGTTTAACGTGTACATAGACCTCCGTTGTGGTAATACCAGTCACTTTATTCTATACTACCAAATTTCTTGCGTGCGCTCAAATTCAGTGTGCAAGTAACGGGTAATCAGTATCCGTACTAACCCCCGTGCCCAGTCAGGTAGTATGTTTAATACACAGTTTAGTATGTCCCCTGGATTACTAGTCCAGAGTATTGGAACTTATACTACTGTTTGAATCACATATAACATAGATTAGGTAGTCGCAAAGCTGATGTAAAAAACTCTGGTATTAAAATTGATATTGTTAAATCTCCCCGTTTTTTATAATACAGTGGGTCTCTGTATGTTTTAAGCTGTAGAAGATCAGAGCCAGCTCCCCTTAATTTGTCAATTTCAAGTACACATACTATACATGCTGTTTGTGGTTGCGGTTCGTAGGGTACTAATATAAATAATTGATGAAAGGTTTGGCGGTTACTTCCGCTTATCGCACTCACACACACGCATACCGTTTTTTTAAGTTAAATTCTAGTTAAGCATTCATGCACCAAGTCACACTGCTGTTTAGTTAAAAACATAATTTATGCTTACCTGATAAATTCCTTTCTTCTGTAGTGTGATCAGTCCACGGGTCATCATTACTTCTGGGATATTACTCCTCCCCAACAGGAAGTGCAAGAGGATTCACCCAGCAGAGCTGCATATAGCTCCTCCCCTCTACGTCACTCCCAGTCATTCGACCAAGGACCAACGAGAAAGGAAAAGCCAAGGGTGAAGTGGTGACTGGAGTATAAATTAAAAAATATTTACCTGCCTTAAAAACAGGGCGGGCCGTGGACTGATCACACTACAGAAGAAAGGAATTTATCAGGTAAGCATAAATTATGTTTTCTTCTGTTAAGTGTGATCAGTCCACGGGTCATCATTACTTCTGGGATACCAATACCAAAGCAAAAGTACACGGATGACGGGAGGGATAGGCAGGCTCTTTATACAGAAGGAACCACTGCCTGAAGAACCTTTCTCCCAAAAATAGCCTCCGATGAAGCAAAAGTGTCAAATTTGTAAAATTTGGAAAAAGTATGAAGCGAAGACCAAGTTGCAGCCTTGCAAATCTGTTCAACAGAGGCCTCATTCTTGAAGGCCCAAGTGGAAGCCACAGCTCTAGTAGAATGAGCTGTAATTCTTTCAGGAGGCTGCTGTCCAGCAGTCTCATAAGCTAAACGAATTATGCTACGAAGCCAAAAAGAAAGAGAGGTAGCGGAAGCTTTTTGACCTCTCCTCTGCCCAGAGTAAATGACAAACAGAGAAGACGTTTGTCGAAATTCCTTAGTTGCCTGTAAGTAAAATTTTAGAGCACGGACTACATCCAGGTTGTGCAGTAGACGTTCCTTCTTTGAAGAAGGATTTGGGCATAAAGAAGGAACAACAATCTCTTGATTGATATTCCTGTTAGTAACTACCTTAGGTAAGAACCCAGGTTTAGTACGCAGGACTACCTTATCCGAATGAAAAATCAAATAAGGAGAATCACAATGTAAGGCTGATAATTCAGAGACTCTTCAAGCCGAGGAAATAGCCATTAAAAATAGAACTTTCCAAGATAACAACTTTATATCAATGGAATGAAGGGGTTCAAACGGAACGCCCTGTAAAACATTAAGAACAAGGTTTAAACTCCATGGTGGAGCAACAGTTTTAAACACAGGCTTAATTCTGGCCAAAGCCTGACAAAAAGCCTGGACGTCAGGAACTTCTGACAGACGTTTGTGTAACAGAATGGACAGAGCTGAGATCTGTCCCTTTAATGAACTAGCAGATAAATCCTTTTCTAAACCTTCTTGTAGAAAAGACAATATCCTAGGAATCCTAACCTTACTCCAAGAGTAACCTTTGGATTCACACCAATATAGGTATTTACGCCATATCTTATGGTAAATCTTTCTGGTAACAGGTTTCCTAGCCTGTATTAAGGTATCAATAACTGACTCAGAAAATCCACGTCTTGATAAAATCAAGCGTTCAATTTCCAAGCAGTCAGCTTCAGAGAAGTTAGATTTTGATGTTTGAAGGGACCCTGTATCAGAAGGTCCTGTTTCAGAGGTAGAGACCAAGGTGGACAGGATGACATGTCCACCAGGTCTGCATACCAAGTCCTGCGTGGCCACGCAGGTGCTATTAGAATCACTGATGCTCTCTCTTGTTTGATTCTGGCAATCAATCGAGGAAGCAACGGGAAGGGTGGAAACACGTAAGCCATCCTGAAGTCCCAAGGTGCTGTCAGAGCATCTATCAGGACTGCTCCTGGATCCCTGGATCTGGACCCGTAACGAGGAAGCTTGGCGTTCTGTCGAGACGCCATGAGATCTATCTCTGGTTTGCCCCAACGTCGAAGTATTTGGGCAAAGACCTCCGGATGAAGTTCCCACTCCCCCGGATGAAAAGTCTGACGACTTAAGAAATCCGCCTCCCAGTTCTCCACTCCCGGGATGTGGATTGCTGACAGGTGGCAAGAGTGAGACTCTGCCCAGCAAATTATCTTTGATACTTCCATCATAGCTAGGGAGCTTCTTGTCCCTCCCTGATGGTTGATGTAGGCTACAGTCGTGATGTTGTCCGACTGAAACCTGATGAACCCCCGAGTTGTCAACTGGGGCCAAGCCAGGAGGGCATTGAGAACTGCTCTCAATTCCAGAATGTTTATTGGCAGGAGACTCTCCTCCTGACTCCATTGTCCCTGAGCCTTCAGAGAATTCCAGACGGCACCCCAACCTAGAAGGCTGGCGTCTGTTGTTACAATTGTCCAGTCTGGTCTGCTGAATGGCATCCCCCTGGACAGATGTGGCCGAGAAAGCCACCATAGAAGAGAATTTCTGGTCTCTTGATCCAGATTCAGAGAAGGGGATAAGTCTGAGTAATCCCCATTCCACTGACTTAGCATGCACAGTTGCAGTGGTCTGAGGTGTAAGCGTGCAAAGGGTACTATGTCCATTGCCGCTACCATTAAGCCGATTACCTCCATGCATTGAGCCACTGACGGGTGTTGAATGGAATGAAGGGTGCGGCAAGCACTTTGAAGTCTTGTTAGCCTGTCCTCTGTCAGGTAAATCTTCATTTCTACAGAATCTATAAGAGTCCCCAGGAAGGGAACTCTTGTGAGTGGAACGAGTGAACTTTTCTTTTCGTTCACCTTCCATCCATGTGACCTTAGAAATGCCAGCACTAACTCTGTATGAGACTTGGCAGTTTGAAAGCTTGAAGCTTGTATCAGAATGTCGTCTAGGTATGGAGCTACCGAGATTCCCCGCGGTCTTAGTACCGCCAGAAGAGCACCCAGAACCTTTGTGAAGATTCTTGGAGCTGTAGCCAATCCGAATGGAAGAGCCACAAACTGGTAATGCCTGTCTAGGAAGGCAAACCTTAGGTACCGATAATGATCTTTGTGAATCGGTATGTGAAGGTAAGCATCTTTTAAATCTACAGTGGTCATGTATTGACCCTCTTGGATCATAGGTAAAATTGTCCGAATAGTCTCCATCTTGAACGATGGAACTCTTAGGAATTTGTTTAGGATCTTTAAGTCCAGGATTGGTCTGAAAGTTCCCTCTTTTTTGGGAACCACAAACAGATTTGAGTAAAACCCCTGTCCCTGTTCCGATCGTGGAACTGGATGGATTACTCCCATTAACAAGAGCTCTTGTACGCAGCGTAGAAACGCCTCTTTCTTTGTCTGGATTGTTGACAATCTTGACAGATGAAATCTCTCTCTTGGAGGAGAGTATTTGAAGTCCAGAAGGTATCCCTGAGATATTATCTCTAGCGCCCAGGGATCCTGAACATCTCTTGCCCAAGCCTGGGCGAAGAGAGAAAGTCTGCCCCCCACTAGATTCGATCCCGGATCGGGGGCCCTCAATTCATGCTGTTTTAGGGGCAGCAGCAGGTTTCCTAGTCTGCTTGCCCTTGTTCCAGGACTGGTTAGGTTTCCAGCCTTGTCTGTAGCGAGCAACAGCTCCTTCCTGTTTTGGTGCAGAGGAAGTTGATGCTGCTCCTGCTTTGAAATTACGAAAGGAACGAAAATTAGACTGTCTAGTCTTGGCTTTGGCTTTGTCCTGAGGCAGGGCATGGCCTTTACCTCCTGTAATGTCAGCGATAATCTCTTTCAACCCGGGCCCGAATAAGGTCTGCCCTTTGAAAGGTATATTAAGCAATTTAGACTTAGAAGTAACATCAGCTGACCAGGATTTTAGCCACAGCGCCCTGCGTGCCTGAATGGCGAATCCTGAATTCTTCGCCGTAAGTTTAGTAAGATATACTACGGCCTCCGAAATGAATGAATTAGATAGTTTAAGGACTCTAAGCCTGTCCGTAATGTCGTCCAGAGTAGCTGAACCAATGTTCTCTTCCAGAGACTCAATCCAGAATGCCGCTGCAGCCGTGATCGGCGCAATGCATGCAAGGGGTTGCAATATAAAACCTTGTTGAACAAACATTTTCTTAAGGTAACCCTCTAACTTTTTATCCATTGGATCTGAAAAAGCACAGCTATCCTCCACCGGGATAGTGGTACGCTTAGCTAAGGTAGAAACTGCTCCCTCCACCTTAGGGACCGTTTGCCATAAGTCCCTTGTGGTGGCGTCTATTGGAAACATTTTTCTAAATATCGGAGGGGGTGAGAACGGCACACCGGGTCTATCCCACTCCTTAGTAACAATTTCAGTAAGTCTCTTAGGTATAGGAAAAACCTCAGTACTCGTCGGTACCGCAAAATATTTATCCAACCTACACATTTGCTCTGGTATTGCAACTGTGTTACAATCATTCAGAGCCGCTAACACCTCCCCTAGTAATACACAGAGGTTTTCCAGTTTAAATTTAAAATTTGAAATATCTGAATCCAGTCTGTTTGGATCAGAACCGTCACCCACAGAATGAAGTTCTCCGTCCTCATGTTCTGCCACCTGTGACGCAGTGTCTGACATGGCCCTAATATTATCAGCGCACTCTGTTCTCACCCCAGAGTGATCACGCTTACCTCTTAGTTCTGGTAATTTAGCCAAAACCTCAGTCATAACAGTAGCCATATTCTGTAATGTGATTTGTAATGGCCGCCCAGATGTACTCGGCGCTACAATATCACGCACCTCCCTCTGAGCGGGAGATGTAGGTACTGACACGTGAGGCGAGTTAGTCGGCATAACTCTCCCCTCGTTGTTTGGTGAAATTTGTTCAATTTGTACAGATTGACTTTTATTTAAAGTAGCATCAATACAGTTAGTACATAAATTTCTATTGGGCTCCACTTTGGCATTGCAACAAATGACACAGGTATCATCCTCTGAATCAGACATGTTTAACACACTAGCAAATAAACTTGCAACTTGGAAATACAATTCAATTAGAATAATATTAAAACGTACTGTGCCTTTAAGAAGCACAGAAGATCTATGACAGTTGAAAATTAATAAATTGAAACAGTTATAGCCTCAATCCTTGTAAACAACACAACTTTAGCAAAGGTTTAATCCCATTAGCAAAGATAACAAATTCTGAAAGCAGGAAACAAATTACAGAATAAACGTTTTTTATCTCAGTCAAACTATAATTCTCACAGCTCTGCTGAGAGAAATTACCTCCCTCAAAATAAGTTTTGAAGACCCCTGAGCTCTGTAGAGATGAACCGGATCATGCAGGGAATACAATGAGTTGCTGACTGAAATATTTGATGCATAGTAAAAGCGCCAAAAAACGGCCCCTCCCCCTCACACACAGCAGTGAGGGAGAACAGAAACTGTCAGAAAAACAGATTAAGCAACTGCCAAGTGGAAAAATAGTGCCCAAACATTTATTCACACAGTACCTCAGCAAATGAAAACGATTTTACAATCCAGCAAAAACGTTAAACATAATCTCTAGTTATTAAACAGCTTTATGTATTTCTTACAGTGTAATTCTAGTGAAGTACCATTCCCCAGAATACTGAAGTGTAAAGTATACATACATGACATTATATCGGTATGGCAGGATTTTCTCATCAATTCCATTGTCAGAAAATAAAAACTGCTACATACCTCTATGCAGATTCATCTGCCCGCTGTCCCCTGATCTGAAGTTTACCTCACTCCTCAGATGGCCGAGAACAGCAATATGATCTTAACTACTCCGGCTAAAATCATAGAAAAACTCTGGTAGATTCTTCTTCAAACTCTGCCAGAGAGGTAATAACACACTCCGGTGCTATTTTAAAATAACAAACTTTTGATTGAAGATATAAAACTAAGTATAATCACCATAGTCCTCTCACACATCCTATCTAGTCGTTGGGTGCAAGAGAATGACTGGGAGTGACGTAGAGGGGAGGAGCTATATGCAGCTCTGCTGGGTGAATCCTCTTGCACTTCCTGTTGGGGAGGAGTAATATCCCAGAAGTAATGATGACCCGTGGACTGATCACACTTAACAGAAGAAAGGAGAAATATTCCCTGTCTCTGGTAATCCAGAGAATATCATATATTCATAAATAGATATATTGACATTTTACAAGCTGATGGGGATATCTATAACCTGGGTCATCAACAAGTGATTATTACCACTCACACCCTCCCCACAGAGGATAGCATAAAGATTAGTGGTCTAACTAGATCCCGAATGTGACACAGGACCCTATTATAAAGGGTAACACACGTGATATATATAGTACCCTTACAAATAGTGAGTGCATCCTCTGGGGAACATACTGGGAATTATATTGATAATTCTCCTCAGGAGTCGCATACTTTCACCTCCACACTGTCTGTGATTTTTAATTTTATGCATTTATTTTAATATCATTATTAAAAGTTAAGTTTTAAATCTGCCCTACTTGGGGCTTCTTTACCTTTGCTATTTATGGCCAACTATTGACCACTTGCTGTTGAGTGCTATTTAAGTACATTCTTTCAATTGTGTCCAGCAATTGATACTTTCTAGTTAGCTAAATTAACCTGTTTGATTTCTAATGGATTGGAATACCATTGAAAAGAAAGATAAAAAATATTTGTGCTGAATCTGTAGTTTTTGCACATAATTTTTTTAATGGATTGGGATAGATCCTTATATAAGAAAATCAGTCTTGAAATCAATGCTCTGGAACTGGATTTTTCTTGTTGTTGTTGCATGTAATGATTTCTTAATTGATTCCTGGCTTCTGAACCTGTGACTTTTCTTTATCTTTGTTTGATTGCTACCTACCTCGACCTTGAGCTTTCATGTTCTTCATTTTGCTAAATATAGCCACCAATCAGCAAGCGCTACCCATGGTGCTGAACCACCTTCCTGCTTTTTCAAATAAAGATAGCAAGAGAACAAAGAAAATTTGATAATAGGGGGCCCATTTATCAAGCTCCTGATGGAGCTTGAGGGCCCGTGTTTCTGGCGAACCTGGAGGCTCGCCAGAAACAGCAGTTATGAAGCAGCGGTCTAAAGACTGCTGCTCCATAACCTGTCCGCCTGCTCTGAGCAGGCAGTCAGACATCGCTGCAATTCAACCTGATCAAGTATGATCGGATTGATTGACACCCCCTGCTGATTGGCCGCGAATCTGCAGGGGGTGACGTTGCACCAGCAGCTCTAAGAGCTGCTGGTGCAATGCTGAATACGGAGAGCGTATTGCTTTCCGCATTCAGCGAGGTATAGAGGACCTGATCCGCACTGTCGGATCAGGTCCACCAGACCTTTGAAAAATATCCCCCTAGGAGTAAATTAGAAAGTTGCTTAAAATTACAGTTATGTGGGAATGAAGAGGCTGAGAGGCCTATTTATCAAGCCATCAACCGCAAATACGCTGGAATTCCGCAGCGTAATTGTGGTGAGCTTGATTCGCCTCATTTATCAAAGCATACAGACCGGGAAAAGTTGAAATCTATGACATAACATACGATCCGCCAGGCTCAGTCCGAAACACATAGATTGTTGCGTCTGTCATTACAGATGTTCCAAATGCAAATTCGGCACTATCTGACTACTTTTTCTATTTATCAAATAGTTAACCGGTACGCTCGCCACTATTCCGGGCCAGCGTACCTACTTTTCAATCCGCCGCCCTGGAGGCAGCGGATGCCATAAGAATCAATGCCGCCACCTACTTAAAAGTATTAACCCCTATCCCGCCGCTCCCGGACCCCGCCGCCACCAAAATAATGTATTAACCCCTATCCCGCCGCTCCTGGAGCCCACCGCAACTAAATAAAGTTATTAACCCCTAAACCCCTGGCCTCCCACATCACTATCACTTACTAAACTTATTAACCCCTAAACCGCCAGCCCCCCACATCGCCATAAACTAAATTAACCTATTAACCCCTAAACCTAACAACCCGCTAACTTTATATTAAATATTAACATCCCTATCTTATAATACATTTAAACTTACCTTTAGAATTAAATTAAACTATATTAAACTACTAATTAACCTACCCTATCTATTATACTAAAATTACATTAAACTACAAATTAAATTAACTATATTATATAGTTAAAAACCTAATCCTACTATTAAAAATTACAAAGTTACAAAAAACTAACAACTAAGTTACACAAAATAACAAACACTAAGGTACAAAGAAAATTAAACACTAAGTTACACAAAATAAAAAATAAATTATCAAATATTTAAACTAATTACACCTAATCTAAGAGCCCTATGAAAATAAAAAAGACCCCCCAAAATAAAAAAAAAAAACCCAAGCCTACAATAAACTACCAATGGCCTTTAAAAGGGCCTTTTGCGGGGCATTGCCCCAAAGAAATCAGCTCTTTTACCTGTAAATAAAAAACATAATTTATGTAAAAACTTACCTGATATATTCATTTCTTTCATATTGGCAAGAGTCCATGAGCTAGTGACATATGGGATATACAATCCTACCAGGAGGGGCAAAGTTTCCCAAACCTCAAAATGCCTATAAATACACCCCTCACCACACCCACAATTCAGTTTAACGAATAGCGAAGCAGTGGGGTGATAAAGAAAGGAGTAGAAAGCATCAACAAAGGAAATTTGGAAATAATTGTGCTTTATACAAAAAATCATAACCACCATAAAAAGGGTGGGCCTCATGGACTCTTGCCAATATGAAAGAAATGAATTTATCAGGTAACATAAATTATGTTTTCTTTCATGTAACTAGCAAGAGTCCATGAGCTAGTGACATATGGGATATCAATACTCAAGATGTGGATCTTCCACTCAAGAGTCACTAGAAAGGGAGGGAATAAAAATAAAAACAGCCATATTCCGCTGAAAAAATTAATCCACAACCCAAAAAAATAAGTTTATTTTCATTTTTGAAAGAAAAAAACTTAAATCAAAAGCAGAAGAATCAAACTGAAACAGCTGCCTGAAGAACTTTTCTACCAAAAACTGCTTCCGAAGAAGCAAATACATCAAAACGGTAGAATTTAGTAAATGTATGCAAAGAGGACCAAGTTGCCACTTTGCAAATCTGATCAACTGAAGCTTCATTCTTAAAAGCCCACGAAGTGGAGACCGATCTAGTAGAATGAGTTGTAATTCTCTGAGGCGGGGCCTGACCAGACTCCAAATAAGCTTGATGAATCAAAAGTTTCAACCAAGAAGCCAAGGAAATAGCAGAAGCCTTCTGACCTTTCCTAAGGCCAGAAAATAAAACAAATAGGCTCAAAGTCTTCCTGAAATCTTTAGTAGCTTCCACATAATATTTCAAAGCTCTTACCACATCCAAAGAATTTAAGGATTTATCAAAAGAATTCTTAGGATTAGGACATAAGGAAGGGACAACAATTTCTCTACTAATGTTGTTAGAATTCACAACCTTAGGTAAAAATTGAAAAGAAGTCCGCAAAACTGCCTTATCCTGATGAAAAATCAGAAAAGGAGACTCACAAGAAAGAGCAGATAACTCAGAAACTCTTCTAGCAGAAGAGATGGCCAAAAGAAACAACACTTTCCAAGAAAGTATTTATTTTAATGTCTAAAGAATGCATAGGTTCAAATGGAGAAGCCTGTAAAGCCTTCAGAACCAAATTAAGACTCCGAGGAGAAATTGACTTAATGACAGGCTTAATACGAATTAAAGCCTGTACAAAACAGTGTATATCAGGAAGTATAGCAATCTTTCTGTGAAATAAAACAGAAAGAGCGGAGATTTGTCCTTTCAAGGAACTTGAAGACAAACCCTTATCCAAACCATCCTGAAGAAACTGTAAAATTCTAGGAATTCTAAAAGAATGCCAGGAAAATTTATGAGAAGAACACCATGAAATGTAAGTCTTCCAAACTCTATAATAAATCTTTCTAGAGACAGATTTACGAGCTTGTAACATAGTATTAATTACTGAGTCAGAGAAACCTCTATGACTTAGAACTAAGCGTTCAATTTCCATACCTTCAAATTTAATGATTTGAGATCCTGATGGAAAAATGGACCTTGAGATAGTAGGTCCGGCCATAACGGAAGTGGCCAAGGTGGGCAACTGGACATCCAAACCAGATCCGCATACCAAAACCTGTGTGGCCATGCTGGAGCCACCAGCAACACAAAAGACTGTTCCATGATGATTTTGGAGATCACTCTTGGAAGGAGAACTAGAGGCGGGAAGATGTAAGCAGGATGATAACACCAAGGAAGTGTCAGCGCATCCACTGCTTCCGCCTGAACATCCCTGGACCTGGACAGGTATCTGGGAAGTTTCTTGTTTAGATGAGAGGCCATGAGATCTATCCCTGGAAGATCCCACATCTGAACAATCTGAGAAAACACATTTGGATGGAGAGACCACTCCCCTGGATGTAAAGTCTGGCGGCTGAGATAATCCGCCTTCCAATTGTCTACACCTGGGATATGCCCCGCAGAGATTAGACAGGAGCTGGATTCCGCCCAAGCAAGTATCCAAGATACTTCTTTCATAGCTTGGGGACTGTGAGTCCCACCCTGATGATCGACATTGTCAAGGTATATGTAAGGTTAATAAATATATATTTTAATCATATATTTTAAGGTTAATAAATATATATATTTATTCAGATCTGACTGGTCAGTAGAAAATGATTAATTTCTTTCAGACAAACTGACTTCAATCATGGTTAATTCTCCCCCACTGAGCATATCTCAAGACTAAAATTGCAGACAGATGTCCCAAGAAACAAAAGGGAAGCATTTGCTCTTAATTGGAAGATTGAATGAAAAAAAAAAGATTGAATGAAAATTGTAATAATCCTATATTTGAATTACATTATATATATATATATATATATATATATATATATAACATGCTTTCCTGTTTTTTTTTTCAGATGGGGCTAAAGGAAAATAAATACAAGATACTGCATAGAAGTGTATGTGTATGTAGGTATGTATATATATATATATATATATATATATATATATATATATATATATATATATTTGTATATATGTGTATTATGTATTATATATATACACATGCATATTTTGAAAGCATAAAATATCTTAGCGTCTGTGTGTTTAAGAACATGAATAGATGTTTATGGACCTGAAGAGAAGTGATTATTAACCTTTATTTTTATTTCAGATCTACATAGACAGGATTCATGTATTCAGGAAGAAATACACAGAAATGTAACATGCTGTATCTGAATAAATGCAATATATCAGGAGTTTTAAATACTAAAAATCTGGAAAAACTAGCAGTATAATTGTTTTGATATGGTATGGTGTTAAGGACATACTGTGTTTCATGTCAAATTGATCAGAATAAATAATGTGATATAATACAGTACATATAACTTATTAATGTAAGGAAATTATGACAGTTATTACACACTTTAAAGAAATATTTTAAATGCTAGAAATGTTAAAAATGTATTGCTGTGTTGTATGTCTGCTGCCACCCGTGGGCCAAAACCAAATATGACAGTTAAAGGATTTAGCTGTTCAAAAGAGGCGCTCCCATGGTGAACATGCTCAGCTCCGTTAAGGGCCAATCCGATTAGATATTCCAGATAACCAATCCGAGACAAGCTTCCGTTTTGGGCGTTTCCAATCTAACCAATGATGGGTAATGATCAAAAAAGGGGAGGGGTGAGATCAGATGATTTAACCCCAAGCATAGAGGCTGCAAGAGGCTGGCTGCTGCTATCTCTGGCTATCCCTGAAGGAAAATAACTGCAACATTTATTACAAAGCAAACGGCTATCTATATGCTCCATATGCAGATACCCCCAATCTTGGTCTTCTGAGGTTAGATCATTCCTGTTAAGAGATATTGGATATTGGTTGGTGCTCACCTTGGTAACGTATTGAGAAATTGCTGTGACAAATAGATTTAAAGAGCAAACTATATTTTTAGACTGTGTTTCATAGTTTTGAATAATTTTTAGTTTGCCTTTTTATTTGCAAAACATTTCAAATTCATTGTTGCTGTGTTTGGCAGACTTAAAGGAATAAATTGTATTTTAAAACTGATAGCCATAGCCCTGTATAGTGTTAAATTTGTATCTTGCAGGTTAAGTAACTTATCTGTGCAATTTCTGATGTTGTGAATTTGTATTAGGATAAATTGCAACTAAATAGCTAAATATATATATTATCCAATTGTTTATAAGCACTGTTAGGATTGTATTGCTTGGATGTTAAAAGTTAAAGGTTTTAGTCTCATTGTGATAACTGAATGAAAGGCTATTTGTAAAATAAGGCTGGTTTTTAAAGGTAAACTTTTCTGGGCTTTGTAAGAAGGATAGCATATCTTAATAGTTTTTAACGCAAATAATATTGTTTCATGTTCTGGTATTATAAATATATTTCAATATGTTCATAGATATTAACTAAATAAAATAATTCAGGTATTTATATTAATTTTATGGTTCCTAGTAGATGCATATTGATTGAGGGTTTATTTTAAAGGATAATTATTTAAATATATTGTGTTATAACCCTGCAATAAGCTGATATATTATTTGGAGAGCACTACTGAAGGTTCTTATCATAAATACTGACAACATAAGCCACAGTTGTGATATTGTCTGTCTGAAAACAAATGAACGGTTCTCTCTTTAGCAGAGGCCAGAACTGAAGAGCCCTGAAAATTGCACGGAGTTCTAAAATATTTATTGGTAATCTCGCCTCTTGAGATTTCCAAACCCCTTGTGCTGTCAAAGATCCCCAAACAGCTCCCCAACCTGAAAGACTCGCATCTGTTGAGATCACAGTCCAGGTTGGCCGAACAAAAGAAGCCCCTTGAACCAAACGATGGTGATATATCCACCATGTCAGAGAGTGTCGTACATTGGGATTCAAGGATATTAATTGTGATATCTTTGTATAATCCCTGCACCATTGATGAGGTCTCATGTGAAAACGAGCAAAGGGAATCGCGTCCAATGCTGCAGTCATGAGACCTAAAACTTACATGCACATAGCCACTGAAGGGAATAACTGAGACTGAAGGTGCCGGCATGCTGCAACCAATTTTAAACGTCTCTTGTCTGTTAGAGACAGAGTCATGGACACTGAATCTATCTGGAGGCCTAAAAAGGTGACCCTTGTCTGAGGAATTAAAAAACTTTTTGGTAAATTGATCCTCCAACCATGTTTCCAAAGAAACAACACTAGTTGATTCGTGTGAGATTCTGCAGTACGTAAAGACTGAGCTAGTACCAAGATAAGGAAACACCGCAATACCCTGTTCTCTGATTACAGATAGTAGGGCACCCAGAACCTTTGAAAAGATTCTTGGAGCTGTTGCTAGGCCAAATGGAAGAGCAACAAATTGGTAATGCTTGTATAGAAAAGAGAATCTCAGAAACTGATAGTGTTCTGGATGAATCGGAATATGAAGGTATGCATCCTGCAAGTCTATTGTGGACATATAATGTCCTTGCTGAACAAAAGGCAGAATAGTCCTTATAGTCACCATCTTACATAACGATTCAAAATTTTCAGATCCAGAACTGGTCTGAATAAATTTTCTTTCTTTGGTACAATGAATAGGTTTGAATAAAACCCCAAACCTTGTTCCTGAGGAGGAACTGGCATAATTACCCCTGAAGACTCCAGGTCTGAAACACACTTCAGAAAAGCCTGAGCTTTTACTGGATTTACAGGGATACGTGAGAGAAAAAATCTTCTCACAGGAGGTCTTACTCTGAATCCTATTCGATACCCTTGAGAGACAATGCTCTGAATCCAATGATTTTGGACAGATTTTATCCAAAAATCCTTGAAAAACCTTAATCTGCCCCCTACCAGCTGAGCTGAAATGAGGGACGCACCTTCATGCGGACTTAGGGGCTGACTTTGGTTTCCTAAATGGCTTGGATTTATTCCAATTTGAAAATGCTTCCAATTGGAAGCAGATTCCTTGGGAGGAGGATTGAGTTTTTGTTCCTTATTCTGACGAAAGGAACGAAAACGGTTAGAAGCCTTATATTTACCCTTAGGTTTTTTATCCTGAGGCAGAAAAACTCCTTTTCCCCCAGTGATAGTTGAAATAATAGAATCCAACTGAGAACCAAATAAATTATTACCTTGGAAAGAAAGAGATAGTAAAGTTGATGAAGCCGCAACATCAGCCAAAGAAATAGCAGGTCTGAGAAGATGACCTGAATATAAATAGGCCTTCCTTAGATAAGATTCAAGCTTCCTATCTAAAGGATCCTTAAAGGTAGTACTATCTTCCATATGAATAGTGGTACGTTTATTAGACTGAACGTCAATAGGACTGGTTACCTCAATATCCAAAGTAATTAACACTTCTTTTAATAAAGAACGCATATATTCTATTTTAAATAAATAAGTAGATTTGTCAGTTTCAATGTCTGAGGAAGGATCTTCTGTCTCAGATCCTCATCAGAAGAGGATAAATTATTATGTTGTTGGTCATTTGAAATTTCATCAGCTAAATGAGAAGTTTTGAAAGACCTTTTACGTTTATTAGAAGGTGGAAATGCAGACAAAGCCTTCAGAATAGAATCAGAAACAAATTCTTTAAAATTTACAGGTATATCATGCACATTAGAAGTTGAAGGAACTGCAACTGGCAATGTACTATTACTGATGGAAACACTATCTGCATGTAAATGTTTATCATGACAACTATTACAAATGACATTCGGTGAAATAATTTCTACAATTTTACAACAAATGCACTTAGCTTTGGTAGAACCGATGTCAGGCAGCAATGTTCCAGCAGAAACTTCTGAGACAGGATCAGATTGGGACATCTTGCACAATGTAAGAGAAAAAACAACATATAAAGCAAAATTATCTATTTCCTTATATGACAGTTTCAGGAATGGGAAAAAATGCAATAGCATAGGCCTCTGATAGAGAAAAAAAGCAAGAGGCAAACATACAAGGGGTATTGAAATAATGAAAAAGTTTGGCGCCAGGTATGACGCACAACGTAACGTAAACTTTTTTGGAAATGACACACTCGCGTCACTAATGACGCCGCCGTGTGAAAGGTCTCGGCGTCACGTATGACGCCAGAAATGACGAAGTTGCGTCATAAACGTATTTTTTCGCGCCAAAAATATTTTCGCACCAAGAATGACGCAATAAAGTTTAGCATTTGACGCACCCGCGGACCTAATACCCGCAATTGCAAAAAGTAGTCAATTGAAAAAAAGACTAAACCCCAGGTAAGAAATACATTTCTTAAAATGTTTATATTTCCCAAATATGAAACTGACAGTCTGCTGAAGGAAATACATGAACCTGACTCATGGCAAATATAAATACAATACATATATTTAGAACTTTATATAAATGCATAAAGTGCCAAACCATAGCTGAGAGTGTCTTAAGTAATGAAAACATACTTACCAAAAGACACCCATCCACATATAGCAGATAGCCAAACCAGTACTAAAACAGTTATTAGTAGAGGTAATGGTAAATTGAGAGTATATCGTCGATCTGAAAAGGGAGGTAGGAGATGAATCTCTGCGACCGATAACAGAGAACCTATGAAATAGACCCCCCGTTAGGGAAATCATCGTATTCAAATAAGTGATACTCCCTTCACGTCTCTCTGATATTCGCTGTACCCTGAGAGGAATCGGGCTTCAACAATGCTGAGAAGCGCATATCAACGTAGACATCTGAGCACAAACTTACTTCACCACCTCCATAGGAGGCAAAGTTTGTAAAACTGAATTGTGGGTGTGGTGAGGGGTGTATTTATAGGCATTTTGAGGTTTGGGAAACTTTGCCCCTCCTGGTAGGATTGTATATCCCATATGTCACTAGCTCTTGGACTCTTGCCAATTACATGAAAGAAATACAAATACCCCCAACAGTAAAACTCACCACCCACACAACCAATCCCCCAATAAAATACTAATCTAAAAAAATCCTAACATCTCCATTGCCCTGAAAATGGCATTTGAATGGGCATTGCCCTTAAAAGGGCATTTAGCTCTTTTTCCTTGCCCAAACCCTAATCTAAAAATAAAACCCACCCAATAAACCCTTAAAAAAAAAAAAAAACTAACACTAACCCCCGAAGATCCACTTAAAGTTTCTGAAGACCCGACATCCATCTTCAATGAAGCGGCAGAAGTCCTCAGTGAAGCCGGCAGAAGTCTTCATCCAAGCGGGCCAAAGTCTTCATCCAAGCGGGTAGAAGTCTTCATCCAGACAGCATCTGCTATCTTCATCCACCTGGCGCGGAGCGGCTCCATCTTCAATACATCCGGTGCGGAGCACCCTCTTCTTTCAACATCTTCTTTACAATAAGGTTCTCCTTTAAATGATGTCATCCAAGATGGCGTCCCTAAGATTCCAATTGGCTGATAGAATTCTATCAGCCAATCGGCATTAAGGTTGAAAAAATCCTATTGGCTGATTGCAATCCAATCAGCCAAAAGGATTGAGCTTGCATTCTATTGGCTGATTGGAATAGCCAATAGAATGCAAGCTCAATCCTATTGGCTGATTGGATCAGCCAATATGATGAAAGCTCAATCCTATTGACTGATTGCAACAGCCAATAGGATTTTTTCAACCTTAATTCCGATTGGCTGATAGAATTCTATCAGCCAATCGGAATCTAAGGGACGCCATCTTGGGTGACATCATTTAAAGGAAAACCTCTTTGTAAAGACGACGTCGAAAGAAGAGGATGCTCCGCGCGGATGTCTTGAAGATGGAGCCGCTCCACGCCGGATGGATGAAGATAGAGGATGCCATCTGGATGAAGACTTCTGCCGCTTCGTTGAGGATGGATGTCTGGTCTTCAAAAACTGTAAGTGGATCTTTGGGGGTTAGTGTTATGTTTTATTAAGGGTTGATTGGGTGGGTTTTAATTTTAGATTAGGGTTTAGGCAAGGAAAAAGAGCTAAATGCCCTTTTAAGGACAATGCCCATCCAAATGCCCTTTTCAGGGTAATGGGGAGCTTAGGTTTTTTTAGATTAGGTTTTTATTGGGGGGGGATTGGTTGTGTGGGTGGTGGGTTTTACTGTTGGGGGGTATTTGTATTTTTATTTACAGGTAAAAGAGCTGATTTCTTTGGGGCAATGCCCGCAAAAGGCCCTTTTAAGGGCCATTGGTAGTTTACTGTAGGCTAGGGGTTTTTGTTTTATTTTTGGGGGTCTTTTTTATTTTCACAGGGCTCTTAGATTAGGTGTAATTAGTTTAAATGTTTGATAATTTATTTTTTATTTTGTGTAACTTAGTGTTTATTTTTTTTTTTGCAACTTAGTGTTTGTTGTTTTTTGTAACTTTGTAATGTTTAACCCCTTAATGACCAACGACGTATGGGGTACGTCCTGCAAAAAAATGCAGTTAATGACCAAGGACGTACCCCATACGTCGTTGGTCTTTGAAAGCAGTGGAAGCGATCCTGATAGCTTCCAGCTGCTTTCATGTTATTGCAGTGATGCCTCAATATTGAGGCATCCTGCAATAACTGTTTTTAGCCATCCGATGCAGAGAGAGCCACTCTGTGGCCCTCTCTGCATCGGCTATCAATGGCCGTTATCGTTGGTGGGTGGGAGCTCATCCAGGGAGGAGGGTGGGCAGTCATTGGTGGAGGAGGGGGGAGGGATCTAGTGCGGGTGCGCGCGCGTGCACGAGCGCCGTGAACGAGAGCTCTATAAAAACAGCATCAATATGCTGTAGACCTGGAGGGTGGGAGAGAGGACTGGGGAGGGTGGGATTTTAAAATCAAAGCATCTGGGAGAGGGTGGGGGGTTGGTTGTTGAGGGGGGGGGGCAGCTACACTACAGAAATAAATAAAATATTTAATAAAATAAAAAAATAAAAATACATTATTATTTTAAAACTGGGTACTGGCAGACAGCTGCCAGTACCCAATATGGTACCCAATAAAGGCAGAGGGGGGGGGGGGTTAAAGAGCTATTTGGGGGGGATCAGGGAGGTTGGGGGCTAACGGGGGTCCTACACAGCAGAAGAATTTTTTTATTTTTTTAAAAAAAACTAAACCCCCCCAAAAAACTTTTATTTTAGTACTGGCAGACTTTCTGCCAGTACTTAAGATGGTGGGGACAATTGTGGGGTGGGGGAGGGAAGGGAGCTGTTTGGGAGGGATCAGGGGGTGGGATGTGTCAGGTGGGAGGCTGATCTCTACACTAAAGCTAAAATTAACCCTGAAAGCTCCCTACAAGCTACCTAATTAACTCCTTCACTGCTAGACATAATATACGTGTGATGCGCAGCGGCATTTAGCGACCTTCTAACTACCAAAAAGCAACACCAAAGCCATATATGTCTGCTATTTCTGAACAAAGGGGATACCAGAGAAGCATTTACAACAATTTGTGCCATAATTGCACAAGCTGTTTGTAAATAATTTCAGTGAGAAACCTAAAATTGTGAAATATTTAAAGTTTTTTTTAATTTGATTGCATTTGGCGGTGAAATGGTGGCATGAAATATACCAAAATGGGCCTAGATCAATACTTGGGGTTGAAAGGACAAAAAAGAAAAACAACAACGGCACTACATTAGCTGTGTCCCTCAGTATGTTGTATTCTCCTGGAATTTGAGAAATAACACAAAATCAATATATGTTGGGACTTAGGTGCTGTACACTAAAAGAGGCAAACTGGAAAAATCGATTGCAAACTGCAATTGAAAGAGTGTACTGGTAGCACTCAACAGCAAAACACTGGTGAATTGGCCTGATATGCCTAGGTACTCGGCCCCAGACAAGACGATTTAAAACTTAACTTTTATTAGTTTTATGATAAAAAAGAAAAAAGGGGTGTTAAAATTCCAACTAGTGTTGAAATGGGAGAATGTGACTCCTAGGGAGAATATTCTGGCAAATAGGTGATATGCTCTCCAGGTTGTGTTTACTTGAAGGGGAGGAAGAGATAATTACACATATAATAATTCCCAAAATTATAGGATGGTATTTCTTCCTTGTAGCTACCCCCCTCTTTTAGGTAGATTCCTCACAAAATACAGGGGTGAGTGAGACCACAAAATAGGGAACCCCTAATTATAGTTTCCGAATGGAATATACTTGTATAGGAGTCACGGTTGTGGATATTGTACTTTGAAATATCATGCAATAGTCCCCATGCACCACAACAGGTATTTAATTCGAAATAACAAATAAACTGGAATTGCTCTAATATGTAACCCCCTTCAAAAGGGCACTGTATTTACAGTTCTATACTGTTGAATGGACTCAAATAGCGGTGTCCTATCGGCTGTTCTAACTTATAATCATACCACAAGTGAATCAGAGTCAGTTCTCACTCTGTGAGAGTGTAACAAATATCTTCAATCCTAGATTCCTGGTTACTTTTTAATATTGCACTATATTTGTGCTTAACTTGTCTGTATTGATGATCTTAGATAGACAACGCGTTACCATATGTCCTAATAGGGAGCTATTGGTAGAATTCTAAAGGTAGTGTGAAGGTTACGTTAAAGTTATTAAGCCTAGGGGAAACCCCTTTTAAGATACCACCGGTTATATAGAACCCGCTATTTTTATATTATTATCAAAGTAATTTATTTGGGTATACAATGTTAGAGCAGTTCTAATAAACAGTAGATTCGTGTCTGTTCAGTGTGTTTGGTGCACTATATAAATCTCGAGATAAATTGTTACTCCAGGGTATTTATTCCTTGTATATTTGCAGTGGAGTCGTTGTACCGTTTGTAAATGACTCTCCGGTATTGTAATCAGTGTATTCCAGAATACCGGTGTTAGTATTAGCAGGGTCTCTATGTATTAGAGGCTTAATGTAGTTTAAGCTGAATCGACTCACGGCTTGGGTCTAAAGTACTTCGTATGCGGTTATGCACTATATATTTAAAGACCAAATGTAGTTTAAGCTGAGTCGGCTCACCGCTTCTGTCTAAGGTGCCTGTTTGTTATTGGACACCGTTCGGTAATTACATTAAAGAAGGAATTCCTTCATTAGTAAGGCTACATAGAACTGAAGCGGCTCTTTTTTCTAGGTCTCACTCACACGCAGGCATACCATTTAAGTTAAATTCTAATAAAACATTCTGCTACCATTCCACACAGTTGTTTAAGTTTAAAAAAGGAGAATAGTCTCCAGCTTTGACAAAGCCTTTAGTGGCGAAACATGTCAGGGAAGCTGGAGACTATTCTCCTTTTTTAAACTTAAACAACTGTGTGGAATGGTAGCAGAATGTTTTATTAGAATTTAACTTAAATGGTATGCCTGCGTGTGAGTGAGACCTAGAAAAAAGAGCCGCTTCAGTTCTATGTAGCCTTACTAATGAAGGAATTCCTTCTTTAATGTAATTACCGAACGGTGTCCAATAACAAACAGGCACCTTAGACAGAAGCGGTGAGCCGACTCAGCTTAAACTACATTTGGTCTTTAAATATATAGTGCATAACCGCATACGAAGTACTTTAGACCCAAGCCGTGAGTCGATTCAGCTTAAACTACATTAAGCCTCTAATACATAGAGACCCTGCTAATACTAACACCGGTATTCTGGAATACACTGATTACAATACCGGAGAGTCATTTACAAACGGTACAACGACTCCACTGCAAATATACAAGCAATAAATACCCTGGAGTAACAATTTATCTCGAGATTTATATAGTGCACCAAACACACTGAACAGACACGAATCTACTGTTTATTAGAACTGCTCTAACATTGTATACTCAAGTAAATTACTTTGATAATAATATAAAAATAGCGGGTTCTATATAACCGGTGGTATCTTAAAAGGGGTTTCCCCTAGGCTTAATAACTTTAACGTAACCTTCACACTACCTTTAGAATTCTACCAATAGCTCCCTATTAGGACATATGGTAACGCGTTGTCTATCTAAGATCATCAATACAGACAAGTTAAGCACAAATATAGTGCAATATTAAAAAGTAACCAGGAATCTAGGATTGAAGATATTTGTTACACTCTCACAGAGTGAGAACTGACTCTGATTCACTTGTGGTATGATTATAAGTTAGAACAGCCGATAGGACACCGCTATTTGAGTCCATTCAACAGTATAGAACTGTAAATACAGTGCCCTTTTGAAGGGGGTTACATATTAGAGCAATTCCAGTTTATTTGTTATTTCAAATTAAATACCTGTTGTGGTGCATGGGGACTATTGCATGATATTTCAAAGTACAATATCCACAACCGTGACTCCTATACAAGTATATTCCATTCGGAAACTATAATTAGGGGTTCCCTATTTTGTGGTCTCACTCACCCCTGTATTTTGTGAGGAATCTACCTAAAAGAGGGGGGGTAGCTACAAGGAAGAAATACCATCCTATAATTTTGGGAATTATTATATGTGTAATTATCTCTTCCTCCCCTTCAAGTAAACACAACCTGGAGAGCATATCACCTATTTGCCAGAATATTCTCCCTAGGAGTCACATTCTCCCATTTCAACACTAGTTGGAATTTTAACACCCCTTTTTTCTTTTTTATCATAAAACTAATAAAAGTTAAGTTTTAAATCGTCTTGTCTGGGGCCGAGTACCTAGGCATATCAGGCCAATTCACCAGTGTTTTGCTGTTGAGTGCTACCAGTACACTCTTTCAATTGCAGTTTGCAATCGATTTTTCCAATACTTGGGGTTGTTTACTACACTACACTAAAGCTAAAATTAACCCTACAAGCTCCCTACATGCTTCCAAATTAACCCCTTCACTGCTGCGCATAATACACTTGTGGTGCGCAGTGGCATTTAGCGGCCTTCTAATTACCAAAAAGCAACGTAAAAGCCATATATGTCTGCTATTTCTGAACAAAGGGGATCCCAGAGAAGCATTTAAAACCATTTGTGCAATAATTGCACAAGTTGTTTGTAAATAATTTCAGTGAGAAACCTAAAGTTTGTGAAAAAATTTGTGAAAAAGTGAACATTTTTTTTTTATTTGATCGCATTTGGCGGTGAAATGGTGGCATGAAATATACCAAAATGGGCCTAGATCAATACTTTGGGATGTCTTCTAAAAATATATATATACATGTTAAAGGATATTCAGGGATTCCTGACAGATATCAGTGTCCCAATGTAACTAGCGCTAATTTTGATAAAAAGTGGTTTGGAAATAGCAAAGTGCTACTTTTATTTAGTGCCCTATAACTTGCAAAAAAAGCAAAGAACATGTAAACATTGGGTATTTCTAAACTCAGGACAAAATTTAGAAACTATTTAGCATGGGTGTTTTTTGGTGGTTGTAGATTTTTGTGGTCAAGGTTTGAAAAAATTGTTTTTTTTCCATTTTTTCCTCATATTTTATAATTCTTTTAATAGTAAATTATAAGATATGATGAAAATAATGGTATCTTTAGAAAGTCCATTTAATGGCGAGAAAAATGGTATATAATATGTATGGGTACAGTAAATGTGTAAGAGGAAAATTACAGCTAAACACAAACACCGCAGAAATGTAAAAATAGCCTTGGTCCCAAACGGTCAACAAATGGAAAAGTGCTCTGGTCACTAAGGGGTTAAAAGTAGATTTAAATTATTTGAGTAGGGTTAGGTTTTTAACTATATAATATATTTAATTTTATTTGTAGTTTAATGTAATTTTAGTATAACAGTTAGGGGTAGATTAATTATCAGTTTAATCTAGTTTATTTAAAAAATGTTATAATAGTTAGGGTAGATTAATTATTAGTTTAATATAATTTTATTATAATAGGGTAGATTAATTATTAGTTTAACATAGTTTAATGTAATTTTAGTATAATAGTTAGGGTAGGTCAATTAATAGTTTAGTATAGTTTAATTTAAATCTAAAGGTAAGTTTTAATTTATTATGAGATAGGGATGAGTTAATATTTAATATAAAAGTTAGCGGGTTGTTAGGTTTAGGGGTTAATAGGTTAATTTAGTTTATGGCGATGTGAGGGGCTGGCAGTTTAGGGGTTAATAGGTTTAGTAAGTGGTAGTGATGTGGGAGGCTAGGGGTTTAGGGGTTAATAACTTTATTTAGTTGCGGTGGGCTCCGGGAGCGGAGAGATAGGAGTTAATACATTTAGTTAGTTGTGGCGGTGTCGGGGAGCGGCGGAATAGGGGTTAATAAGTTTATGAGAGTTGCGGTGGGGTACGGGTGCGGCGGGATAGGGGTTAAACATTTTAGTATAGTGGCTGTGTTTAGTGACAGTATATAAAGCTGGGGAAAAGCCGAATAGCAGCGAGATCGATGACTGTTAGTTAACAACAGTCCACTGCTCATCGTCCCGTACTTGAAACGCGGCTTTTTGACAGTTTTTAAAATAAATATGGAGAGTGTATTCAGGTCCGTGGCCGCGATGTTAGGCAATGTCAGGCGAGCGTATTGGTGCCGTCGAATGCAGCACAGTTGACGGCTTGATAAGTAGGCCTCTGAGACTGCATTAGACCAGGAAAGTGTAGCACATAATGTTGGAGTCACAGATGCTGAGGTTATGATAGCAAGAAATTAAGGCTGTAACAGATATCAGAATGTTAGACAAGTATGACAGGAGCTAAGGAAGTTCTAGCACTCAGGGTCTGAAGAATTGATGCACAGTACCTACAAAGCTCATGTTGGTGGTATTTAGATGCACAAATAATGGAACAGGTGCTCAAGAATAGTGTAGGAGTTTCTGGAATTGCTTGTTTGCAGGTATAGTGAAATAGCAAAATAGCTGTACAAGTACTCAGGGACAAAAGAGTTTAAAGGGATACTAAACCCACATTTTTTTCATGATTCTGATAGAGCATGCAATTTCTCACTGTACATAGAAATAACATTTAAATTTTTCCATTGTTCTCTCAAAGTAATGGTATCACTGTGTATACAGTAAGAGAAAAGATAAGGACAATTTAAGGTCTGCACTCCCTACAGGCTCAGCCCATTAGATTGCCTAACCTATTAACCCCTAAACTGCCACAACCCCCTATTCCAATTAAAGGGACTCTCAATCAAAATTAAACTTTCATGATTCAGATAGAGTTTAGTTTAGTTAATGGTTTACTTCCATTAACTAAACGTGCACAGTCTTTTTATATTTAAACTTTTTGAGTCACCAGCTCCTACTGAGCATGTGCAAGAATAAGTGTGTATGCATTTGTGAATGGCTGTTGGCTGTCACATGGTACGTGTATGCATTTGTGATTGGCTAATGGCTGTCACATGGTACGGGGGAGTGGAAAAAGACATACATTTTAAAATTGTCAGAAAAAAAAATCTACTACTCATTTGAAGTTCAGACTAAGTGCTATCACATTGTCTTATCTTGCATTTGTTGAATATGCAAATCTACTGTGTTGACTGGTCCTTTAACCCCCAACCCACCACAACGCCTCATCGCAAACTTTCCCTACACTACTTAACTCCATAACAGCTAACCCCCCCAAATAACCCCCCCCCCATAGTGTAGGGATAGTTTGTAGTGGGGTATTGGTGGTTAGGGGTTAAGTAGTGTAAGGAGATTATTGTGGTGGCTTATGTTGGTTTAGGGGTTAATAGCTATATTTATTAGGTTTGGTGTTATATTTAAAAGGGATCCTTTACTTTACATCATCAATGTAGGTTGCAATACTGCTTGGAATATTTCGCCAGCATCGCCACCATTGAGATGTATAGTAAAATGACTTTCAACACTTATGTCAGCCGCTTGGAATATTTGGTCGGCTTTCTTGACATGACTATGGATCCCATTTAAATATATGGCCTCTTCACCGTAGTTTTTCGCTTTGTCAATGTATTTTAACATTTTTGTGGTTCAAAATTTTTAGGTAAATATTTATCTATTATCTATTTCATATGTATCTCTTTATGAATCACTGTTTCTATTAGTATATCTATTTCCCTCTCTTTATTTCTCTCTGTCTAGATCTCATAGTCTCTATCTCTTTATCTGCCCCACTCTCAGATTGTTTCTCTTTTTCTGAATAGATCTCATAATCTCTTTTTCTTTATTGAAATATATATATATATTTTAAAAATTACATTTTAATAGCATATAAATAATTACATTTACACATCTAGGGCCAGAATAGAAATGGAGTGCTAAATTACTTTTTCACTCGCAAGCTAAATGTGCTCAAAGTAAAAAGTTCCGCAGCTGAATTAGCCCGCATATTGCAAGTTGAAAGTAAAAAGTTAGCGCATGAGTGAAAGACCAATGCGCACCTTCAGGACTTCAGATACCGCGTTTGATCTTCCTCTACCATAAACGTCTATGGGCCACGCTTTGTTAGACCAACTGCCCTAAACCCAAAGTGAGTTAGGAATACTTTGCATTCCAATGCTCTTCACATAGAAGAAAATGTTGTTGTTTTTTTGCGTAAGTGAAAACTCTGGTTGGATTTAAATTTTTGCGCTTTCGGGTTGCGTTCATATTACAATTTCCCCAAAAATTATTTTGTGCTAGCATTAACCCGAATAGTGCGAAAAACCAAACGTACGTTTTTGCGTGCGCGTGCATGTATTCCCCCATAGAGATCAATGGAGGGAAAAAAACAGATTGGGCAAAGTGCATCACCTTTTCACATTCCCTATAAAAGTCAATAGAAAAAACAAACAAACAAACAAACACCTATCGCACAAACAACATAGCATATTCACATTAGTAAATGTGAAGTACTTACAGTAAATACATAATTAAATCTTTATTAAATATGAATTTTGCATAAATATGTTTTATCATGTTTTTATCTGCTTAATGGCAAAGGGATATAATGCATTTATATATGTGTACATATATATTAATGTTTGTATATGTCTATATACAGTATGGCTATAAATGTATACTGTATACACATATAAATACATTTATATATATATGTACACATACTGTATATAAACATATATTTTTTTATATATATATATATACACATACAAATACATATTTAACAATGTATATGAATGTGTCTCAATTTTAAAGCCATTTACCTGCCTTTTTTTTCTCTAACACCCGAGATCTCATATCTTTGAGCCCTTATAACTTTTTTGTGCAATTTATTTTTAAAATAATTTTTATTAGAGTGTAAGTGTACTTTGTAATGTATTTTTGAAGTGTTTTTGCAACTTTTTAGTTTTGGAAAACAGTTAACCACCACTCTGAGATCGCTGAAAGGATTTAAGCGTTAATGGCGATTTAGCTCCACTTGTAATATCAGCAAAATTAAAATGGCTCTCAAAAACACGATTGCGCTAGCGCAAAACCGTTTCTGCCTCACTTGTAATCTAGCCCATACTGTATGTGTGTGTATATATATATATAAAAATCAAAATATATACAGAATATATCTTTGTATATGTGCATACATGTGTATTTATGTGTGTTTGTGTACATATATACACTCACCTGCCACTTTATTAGGTACACCTTGCTAGTACACCTTCAAAAAGGTGTTGGGAACAGGCCTCAGACATGTTGGTCCATATTGACATGATAGCATCACGCGGTTGTTGCAGATTTGTCGGCTGCACATCCATGATGCAATGTGATTGGCTGATTAGCAATTTGTGCTACCAAGTAATTGAACAGGTATACCTAATAAAGTGACGAGTGAGTGTATATTTACACACACATATATATATATATATATATATATATACACACATTTAGAAATTTATATATACATTAAAACCCTTTCTAGTCAAACACTTTGCCATATACCATATCCCTTTAACAGATTTTGTTAATATCAATATAATATATATTTTTATTAAGTGTATATATGTGTGTAATACTTTATTTTATTTGCATGTGTTTTGTGAAACTTTTAAAAAAAAAACTCTTACAGGTTAATCAGGTCTAAAGTTGAAAAGTATAGGCTGCATTTGAGTGAAATTGGCTGCGCTAACCCTTCTCTGGTTAACGCGCTTTACTATGGACTTGTAATATCAAAGTTGCACGCTAATAGTAGCCATCATTAGTATGCCACTTGTAATCTTGCCCCCATTTTTTAAAGATAAAAATATACATTTGTTACATTTATAGACACAAATGCTTCCATGAAGGACCCCCATGAAACTCAAGAAACTGGCCAAGACAATAATTATCAATGTTTATATTATTTTAACTAAATTAATATAAATTCTCATCAATGTTTGTGACACAAAAGTCCTATTATACAGTTTTCTGCAACATAAAAGTTTCACGAAACACTTCCAAAATACATTGCAAGTACAGTTACACTCATAATAAAACAGGCGCCTTCCTGCTTGTCTCTCCCATGCCACAGCCACTGCCCTGCCCCCCAGCACAGGTAACTCTTTCTTAACTTTCTTTTTACAGCCACTGCCCTGCCCCCCCGCCTCCCACCTCTCTGCATCTATTTAATGGAGGTCGCTGCTGCCTTAGTCTGAGACAGGAGCTCCTTCCTGTCTGCTCTCTCCCATGCCACAGCACCCCAGCACAACACAGTTAACTCTCTTTCTTAACTTTCTTTCTACAGCCACTGCCCTGCCCCCCGCCTCCCTGCACCTATTTAATGGAGGTCGCTGCTGCCTTAGTTTCAGACAGCAGCTCCTTCCTGCTTATCTCTCCCATGCCACAGCCCTGCCCCCCCGCCTTCCAGCACAGGTAACTCTCTTTCTTAACTTTCTTTCTACAGCCACTGCCCTGCCACCCGCCTCACAGCCCTCCCACTTCTCTGCACCTATTTAATGGAGGTCGCTGCACGACCGCAGCGCTGGAGCGCCAAAGGCAAGCCCTCAGCGCCTCGACCGTGCCCAATGCCACAAATCCTGGCTCCTACAACCGCCACTGCTATGACGCCAGCACCCTCCTCCATCTCAACACCAGTAGATAATCCGCCTGCCACCATGCATCCCCAACAAACACCATAGGACCCTTCACCTGCCGCAACTGCTCCTTCTCCTCCCCCCGGACCACTAACCCACCAGTCACCTCACGCAAAAAGAACTGCAACTACCTCAACTGCATCCTCCGCAACACCTGCTCCATCCACAAGCACGCCGTCGAAATCTGGAACCTGCTCAACGCCACCTCCCAAAACGTTGCCTTCCTCACTGAAACCTGGCTGAACCCCATATCAACGCCTGACATTGTTAACCCTGACGGATACAAGATCTCCCACAAGGACCGCAGCAACCGACCGGGAGGAGGCATCGCCATCGTCCATAACACTCCCTCCACATCACAACCAGCTCTGACCACCACTCACCAGGCTTGGAACACCTACACTTCAAGATCCAGGTTAGTCCCAACACCATTCTCCGCGGCAACCACATCTACAGACTTCCCGTACCTCGTCCTGCCTTCTGCGACTCTATCACCGACCTCATCGCACCCCACGCCCTCGCCTCAACAGACTACATCCTCCTTGGTGACCTCAACTTCCACCTAGACAACCCCAACGACCACAACACCACCAACCTCTTGGAAAACCTTGGAACCATCGGACTGAAGCAACTCGCCAACTCCCCAACCCACTTAGCCGGACACACCCTCGACCCTATCTTCTCTGCAGGCAACCACATCTCAGTCAACCACATCACCAAACTCCATTGGACCAACCACCATTGCATACACTTTTCCTTCAACCATCCCACCACACACCTCCGGCAGCACCACCCACCCCGCAAAAACTGGAACATCATGAAGAACAATTGTACTCAACCCTGAACAAGTCCCCCCAATTCTACCTCCACAGACGCCAACTCCTCCGCCTGCAACCTCCACCACTGGCTCACAGACTGCGCCAACACCCTCGCCCCCCCAATAAACCGCCCAACCGCAAACCCACCAACAAGGCTAGTTGGTTCACCCTGGCCCTCCAGGACTCCAAACGCCACTGCAGGTGATTGGAAAGGACCTGGTGATCCAGCAAGACCCCTGCGAATAAAACGGCCTACAAAGAAGCCATCACTACCCACCACCACCTTATCAAAACCACCAAGAAGACAGCCATCCAAGACAGAATCAATGCCAATGTCCACAACAGCAAGGAGCTATTCACAGTCATCAAGAAATTCTCCAATCCCAACAGCGACACCAATGACATCCCGCCCTCCCAGGACCTCTGCTATAACCTTGCAACATACTTCCACCGCAAGATCATCAACATCTATGACAGCTTTGCACCCCAGAACTCACCCACCACCGCCGACCCACCAACACCCACCGATACCTCACCCAAATCCACCACCGCCTACCCCCACGGATTATCTGGAGCCCCCTCACCACAGAGGACACCATCAGAATCATGAGATCAATCCACTCCAGAGCACCCTCCGACCCATGCCCGCATCACATATTCAACAAAGCGGGTTACACCATCGCCCCCGAGCTCTGCAGCACCATCAACTGCTCCATCGAAACCGGCACGTTCCCGGATGATTGGAAGCATGCAGAATTAAAACTCTACTGAAAAAACACACGGCTGACCCCAATGATCTGAAGAACTACCGCCCACACCCTGGACCCCTCCCAATCCGGTTTCAGGAGCAACCACAGCACCGAGACCACCCTCCTCGCAGCCACAAACGACATCCTCGCCCTACTCGACCGCCGCCCTCATCCTCCTAGACCTCTCAGGGCATTCAACACTGTCTCCCACCTCACCGTCCGCACCCGCCTACACGACGCTGGCATACGCAACAAAGCCCTGGAATGGATCACCTCCTTCCTCACCGATAGAGCCCAGAAAGTTAGACTCCCACCCTTCACCTCCAAGCCCACAGAGATCAGCTGCGGTGTACCCCAAGGCTCTTCACTGAGCCCCACCCTATTCAACGTCTACAGGGCCCCTCTCGCCGCCATCGCCCGACGACACAACCTCAACATAATTTCCTATGCCGACGACACCCAGCTAATCATCTCACTCACCAGTGACCCCACCACCGCCAAGAGAAACTTCCACAAAGAGCTGACAGCAGTCACCATCTGGATGAGCTACAACTGCCTAAAGCTGAACGCATACAAGACTGAAGTCCTCCTCCTCGGTCCCACCACATCTGCCTGGAATAACTCCTGGTGGCCCACAGTCTTCGGACAACCTCCAACCCCCACCGACCATGCACGAAATCTAGGTCATCCTGGACTCATCGTTCTCCATGGACAAATAAACGCCGTCTCCTCTGCATACTTCCACACACTCCACCTGCTGCGAAAGATCTTCAAATAGATCCCAACCAAGACCAGGAAGACTGTCACCCATGCCCTCGTCAGCAGCCAATTGGACTACGGCAACGCACTCTACACCGGCTCCACCATCAAGCTCCAAAAGAGACTCCAGCACATCCAGAACGCCTCGGCCAGACCCATCCTCGACATCCCTCGCCAATGCCACATCACCAAAAGAATGACCTTCAATCTTCTCACCCACGCATTCAAGGCCCTCCACAACATCGGTCCCGAATACATGAACCACTGCGTTACCTTCTACACCCCTGCCAGACAACTTTGATCGGCTGACCAAGCCCTCGCAGTCATCCTCCGCATCAGGAAAACCACAGCGGGAGGCAGATCCTTCTCTCACCTGGCAGCCAAGACTTGGCACACCCTCCCGCTGCACCTCAGACAAGCTACCGCCCTAACTAAGTTCAGAAAGGACCTCAAGACCTGGCTCTTCGACTGAACTGCAACCCTCAGAGCCTTGAGACCCTTACGGGTGAATAGCCGCACTTTACAAGAACCCGATAGATAGATAGACTGTCTAATAAAAAAATATTGCACACAAAAGTTCTAAGGGCTTAAAGATACGAGATCTCGGGTGTTAGAAAAAGAAAAAAAAAAAACAGCATCACCACCTACATTGAAGATGTAATGTAAATAATCCCTTTACACAGTATTCTATGGCAATACAATTTACATGTGTTAACAGAAACTCAAGCCCTTTTGTTACAATAGAATAGTGGAATTATGATATTGTGGATATCGGATAGATGTACATACAATGTTTCGTTTATCTGTATAGTATAATGTTGTAATATATATTTAAAGTCGTAAAATTTGTATATTTTGCCTTTGCCATGTTTTTTCTATTTTTTAGGAACAAGATTTCATGCTTGCAATATTAATATTTCATAAAAGACAGTAGCTGTGACTTCTGTTTTAATTTATGTATTGCTGATATAAGATATCACTGTTCTGAATTTGTTATACTTATAATACTGCGACCGTACTGTAACAGATGTGTATTAATATAGAACACGTTTGTTACAGTGCAGTCGCAATATTATATGTATAACATGTTCAGAACAGTGAGAGCATACATCGCAATACATAAATAAAATTAGAAGTCGAGGCTACTGTCTTATGAAATATTAATAATGCAAGCATGAAATCTTGTTCCTAAAAAAAGAAAAAAAAACATGGCAAAGGAAAAATAGACAATTGTGCGCATTATTCATTGATGCTGAGCATTATCTGGGCTTCGGATGTGAACTTTATTGGTCTCCTGCTTTGTTTTGCAGTTTCACTTACCGCACCTTGTACTTGTAAGTCTTTTAAAGCTCCTTTAGGAGTGGGTACATTTTTTCACTCCTCAAGAGTTGTTTTAAAAAGGGATGTTTTTTTTTTTAGCTTTGCTCAATGCTATAATGGAGTCTGATTCAGTTCTTAAATCTATCTTAGAAGTCCCCTGAACACCTTCTTACCAACATTAAAAGTATGTTTATTGTAAAAAAGCTGATGTTTCTCCTTATTTATGCGACTCATGCTTATCTATGTTAATGTATCCAGAACAATTTAACGCTGCTTATATGGGTATTACTGCTCCTTCTGTCTATTCTTTACAAGATAGTGATACAGATATATTACCAGGAATGAAAAATCTCATAACATCTGCTGTTTCTGAGGCTCTGGCTGCTCTCCCCCCTTCAAGTAATTGTAATTTCAGATTTTACCTTCTACTAGTACTTTGTCCCCTGAAGTCAGGGATACTGCTGTTTCTTTAGAAAGTGAGATTTCCTCTAAAGATGAAGAGTTTGGCCCAGTTGTCCTCTTCCTCTAGGGTTAGACCTTCTGTCTCAAGGTCTGCTTTTCCATCCAGATATCAGGTATCTGAACTTGATGGCATGGAAATTGAATGGTTTGTCCTTAGATATAGATGTTTCTCTGATTCTGTGATTGAAAATGTAATTCAGGCATGTAACCTTTAACTAGAAAGATTTATCATAAGGTTTGGAAGGCTTTTAGAATTCCTAGGATTTTGCAGTTTTTACAGGATGGTCTGGATAAGGGCCTATCTGTCAGTTCTCTGAGGGGGCAGATTTCTGGTCTTTCAAATTTGTTTCATAGAAAGATTGCTAATTTTCCTGATATTTATGGTTTTGTTAAGGCTTTGGCCCATATTAAGCATGTAATAAAACCAATTTCTCCTTGGAATCTTAACTTGGTGTTAAAGGTTTAGCAGGCTCCTTCCTTTGAATCTATGCAGGTGGATGTTAAACTGCTCCCTTGGAATATTTTATTCCTTTTAGCTATCTCTTCTGCTAGAAGATTTTTAGAGTTATCGGCTCTTTCCTGTGATTCTCCTTATCTTATTTTTCATCAGGATAAGGCAGTGTTATGGACTAGATTTTACTTTTTGCCTAAAGTTATTTCTTCAGACAATATCAGCAAATAGATTGCTGTTCCTTCTTTGTGTCCTAATCCTAAGAATGCTTCAGAGAGATATTTGCATAATTTGTATGTTAGAGCATTGAAATATTATATTGATGCTACTAAGGACTTTAGACAGACTTATCATTTGTTCACGTTTCTGGTTCTAGAAAAGGACAGAAAGTTTCTGCAGTTTCTTTGGCTCTTGGTTGAAACCCTTGATTCACAAGGCTTACTTGGAAGAAGGTCAGCCTCCACCACAACGGATTACTGCTCATTCTACTAGATCAGTTGCCACTTCTTGGGCTTTCAAGAATGAGGCTTCAGTTAACCAAATTTGCAAGGTGGCAACTATGTCTTCTTGGCATAATTTTACTAAATTCTACCATTTTGATGTTTTTGCTTATTTTGAAGCAGCCTTTGGTAGGAAGGTCCTTTAGGCAGTTTTGTCAGCATATTTTAATTCCTTTACAGTCTTTGCGTTTACCACCTCAATTGAAAGTTTATTCCAGAATCCAGCACCCTTTCAGAATCAGCCATTTTCACTATCAGCATCATTTCATGCTGAAAAAAGTTATGTAAATATGACACACGTATATAGATACACACATGCAAATGCGCACACATATACACTTTTGATCCTTTACCAGTCAACACCTTGCCATATACCATATCAATGTTTTATTTTTAAGAACACCTATTTTACATTTAACATGTATACATATATATCATGTGTGTGAATAACTTAATTCTAATATATCATACATGCGTTGTTATACTTTTTTTCTAGCCCTAACACTTTACTTCAGGTCTCCAGGCATGCTAGATTTTTTTAGAGCAATTACGTGTTGTGCAGTGCAACATATAACTCACCACTTGTAGTATATATGAGGGATATCTATTGAAAGTATAGGGCGTTTAACTTTCCTACTATTTACTTGTAATACCATATTGTGCGCTATTCTTAGTGCAGGGCTGCGATATGGGTAGCGCACCCGGGACTATCAATAACACACCACTTGTAATTTAGGCCTATTTGTTTAACCTCTACAAAGTAAAAGTAGTGCTGTTACCAAATGGAAACAGCTGTGTGACTACCATTTATCGGTTCATTGGAAATTTCAATCAGGACCAGCAGTTCTCTGAAGCAACTGAGCAGCACTTTAACTATGTGTTTAACACCTTCACGCCCTTAGGATGTTCTATGCTGTCCTAACTGAACTTTAATGCCCTTAGGATGGCATAGAACGTTCTACCCTTTTGGCTGTACCCAAGCCAATGGTGCTTCCTGAATGGGATCATGGGCTGGAGGGCATGTCTAGCATCATAGGCACTACCTCCAGACACAATCCCATTATTGAAATCACAGGATCTCATGATTCACTTTTTAACTTATTTGTTTACATCAGTTAGGGCTATAAATTATTAAAAGGGATTAGTCAACATACAAGCCCTGTAACATGTTATGTAATCACTAAACACACATTCTTCTAAACATTCATAAATATTTATAGAACACGGTGTGTTCCACACTTGTGGCTCACACTATACTGCAAGGCATCTTTTTTTTTTTTAGGTCATTAATCCCGCACATTTTTCCCCCTCCATTACAAAATCGGAAGGTTAACGACGCAGATAATTTTCAGGAGGAGGGGTAGCGGAGGAGGATAGAAAGCATTTTAGAATTGAAAATCTTACTGAAAACAACCCCATTAGTTCTGTAAGACCCAAAACCTTTACTGATCATGACTCAATGAATTCAGGCTTTGATAATGTAAAGCATATCAATGATGTACTCCTTGTAAAATCTATTAGCATTTTATGTCTCTAGTCTTATTTTTTTTGCTCTGGTGAAGTTTACAGACTTCCGTTTACATAGATAAATGGAAGTCTGCACTCCCTTTCTCTGGTCCCTCTAAAAAGCAGTTTGCAAAGGTAAATTATAGATAGTGTACAAAATTGCTGTACTTTGCAATATTTATTCATTTTCCACTCCAAGAGACAGATATTCCTGTTCCGAATAAAAAGTAATTTTATGCTTAACCTTAACCCCTTCAGGACAGAGGCAATTGTCCAAGTTCGGAACATAAACAAAAACCTAGAATTTGAGCTATAAGTTTGTTCAACCGTAATTTACCTGTTTCACATTAAAGGACCAGTAAATACAGTAAATTTGCATAAACAACAAAACAATGCAACAGCACTTAATCTACTCACTTGAAGTTCAGACTTTTTTTCTGACAAATTTCAGTTATGTCTTTTTCCACTCCTCCTGTATCATGTGACAGCCATCAGCCAATCACAAATGCATACACCTTTACGTATATGCTGTAAATTCATGCACATGCTCAGTAGGAGCTGGTGACTCAAAAAGTGTAAATATAAAAAAAGAGAGAGACTGCACATTTTGTTAATGGAAGTGATTTGGGAAGTCATAATTAAACTTTCATTACTCAAATATACCATGTAATTTTAAATTCACTACTATGAAATTTCATGTACATATTCTCAGCAGCAGCAGTGCACTACTGGGAGCTAGCCGGTGGTTGGTGACTACACACATATGCTTCTTGATACTGGCTCAGATGTTTTCAGCTAGCTCCCAGTAGTGCATTGCTGCTCTGGAACTGACTTTAATTATGTGTTAAAAAGACATGCCAAGTTTTAATTCATGATTCAGATAGAGCATACAATTTTAAACAACTTTCCATTTTACTATTATCAAATGTGCTTCATTTTCTTGGTATCCTTTGTTGAAGGAGCATAAATGTATTACTTGGATCTCAACTAGTTCCCAGTAGTGCACTGCTGCTCATAAGACTACCTTGGCAAGAAAATGAAGCAAGTTTGATGACAGTTGTTTAAAGTTGTATGATCTGTCTGAACCATGAAACATACATTTTGGGTTTCAAGTCCCTTTAAGGATGAAGGTTCTTTACAATTTTCAAAGACAATTTAGGAATTTTTGCTCTGTACTGGTTTCACCAGAATTATTTACGCTCTTGTTACATGCACCTATATGTAGTATATACCAGTACAAATCATCAGATCTAGAATTCAAAAATCCAAACTTTTTAATTAAAAAAAAACCAAAACATTTTCCACCTGTAAGTCACAATCGTCTCTGCCAGAGTTTTTTGTGTGTGTTCAAAAAGGCAAAAAATAGACTATATTTATTAAAAAAACACAAACATGACATGATTACAGTGCTGTACTATCTGTATGAGGGTACTATGTATGCAAAAGTATTAAACATTATATAAACTAATTTTACATTACATGTATAAGATGTATTATGACATATTGGCTAAAAGATATTAGATACTGATGTTTACATTTGGTTCAATTATATCTCCAAACTGTCTCATTTTAAATATGTCAATATTCCAAGATCTAAACCTTTTCCGGTTCCAAGCAGTTTGGATAAAGGGTTTTTCTATGTGTACTGCATTTTTAATAGACAAAATCTTTTTTTAATCCCCCTTATGGATACATAAAATAAGTTATAATTTAATAATGAAAATGGGGCACAGATGACAAAAAAAACACTTTTTTCCAGTTCTCTTTATAATTATTTCTGCACTACTAGTGTAGCAACAGAAAATTACCTCAAAATAGATTTGTCCTGATTAAAAGGACAGTCGTCAAAATTCATGATTCAGATAGGGCATGCAATTTTTAACAACTTTCCAATTTACTTTTATCATCAAATTTGCTTTGTTGTATTGGTATTCTTTTTTTGAAAGCTAAACCTAGGCAGGCTCAAACTGATTTCTAAACCGTTGAAAACCGCCTTTTATCTCAGTGCATATTGACGGTTTTTCACAGTTATACAATGCTAGTTCATGGGTGTCATAGAGATAACATTGTACTTACACCGTGGAGCTATTTATGAGTCAGCACTGATTGGCTGAAATGCATGTGTCAAAAACACTAAGGGGCAATCTGCAGAGTCTTAGAAACAAGACCATCACAGAGGTAAAAAGTATATTAATATAACAGTGTTGGTTATGCAAAACTGGGGAATGGGTAATAAAGGGATTATCTATCTTTTTAAACAATATTTTTTCAAGTAGACTGTCCCTTTAACCTCGAGAAGTCTAGGTTTACGAGTAATGGGACATACTAAACTGCATATTGGGATGATTGGCTGCAATACTAAACACTATCACTAGATGTCATACTTTTTACACGCATTCATGGTAATGACTCTGCTGTAACTCAAAATATGTTGTTCTTTTCTGCAGTGTTTGATACTAAGTTACAAACAGTAGTTGCAAATGTTAAACTATTCACTTGCTGATATATATACTGTTGTATAATGGAATTACATTAAATAATATAATGGAAAAATGACAATACTTTTGTAGGACTAGATTACTAATTTAATATAGTACATGTATGTTCAAAGGAGCACCTTTTACCTGTTTTGATAGGAACCTGTGAATAGATGTTTTAAACATGGGGATTATGGGTTACACATGCCAAGGAAAATATGTATTTTATTTCTGATAGGAATATGGTTATAATTATTTTTATACATTGGGATTATGGATGGAATGTCATGGTTACACATGCAGAGTAACCATTTGATCGGTTTCTGATAGGAATATGGTTATAATTATTTTTATACATTGGGATTATGGGTGGAATGTCATGATTATACTTGCAAAAGAACACATTTGACCTGTTTCTAATAGGAATATAATAATATTTTTTTTTTATACATGGGAATTATGAGTGGAATATCATGGTTACACATGCAGAGGAACACATTTGACCTGTTTCTGATAGGAATATGGTTATAATTATTTTTAAACATGGGGATTATGGGTGCAGTATCATGGTTACACATGCAGAGGAACACATTTGAATTGTTTTTGATAGGAATATGGTTATAATTATTTTTATACATTGGGATTATGGGTGGAATGTCATGATTATACTTGCAAAAGAACACATTTGACCTGTTTCTAATAGGAATATAATAATATTTTTTTTTTATACATGGGAATTATGAGTGGAATATCATGGTTACACATGCAGAGGAACACATTTGACCTGTTTCTGATAGGAATATGGTTATAATAATTTTTAAACCTGGGGATTATGGGTGCAGTATCATGGTTACACATGCAGAGGAACACATTTGAATTGTTTTTGATAGGAATATGGTTATAATTATTTTTATACATTGGGATTATGGGTGGCATGTCATGATTATACTTGCAAAAGAACACAATTGACCTTTTTCTGATAGGAATATGGCTATAATTATTTTTATACATGGGGATTATGGGTGCAATATCATGGTTACACATGCAGAGGAACACATTTGACCTGCTTATGTTAGGAATATGGTTATACTTATTTATCTACATTGGGATTATGGGTGAAATATGGTTACACATGCAGAGGAACAAATGTGACCTGTTTCTGAAAGGAATATGGTTATAATTTTATACATTGGGATTATGGGTGGAATATCAATGTTACACATGCAGAGAAACACATTTGACCTGTTTGTGATAGGAATATGGTTATAATTATTTTTATACATTGGGATTATGGGTGGAATATCATGGTTACACATGCAGAGGAACACATTTGACCTGTTACTGCTAAGAATATGGGTATAATTATTTTTATATAAGGGGATTATGGGTGGAATATCATGGTTACAAATGCCAAGGAACATATTTTACCTTTTCCTTATTGGAAACATGGGTATAAATATTGTTTACATTGGGATTATTGGTGCAATATCATGGTTACACATGCCAAGAAACATAATTGACCGGCTTCTTATAGGAATATGGGTATAATAATTTTTCTATGTGGGGATTATGGGTGGAATATCATGGTTACACATCCCAAGGAACACATTTGACCTGTTTCTGATAGGAATATGGTTATAATTATTTTTATACATGGGGATTATGGGTGCAATATCATGGTTACACATCTCAAGGAACACATTTGATCTGTTACTGCTAAGAGTATGGGTATAAATATTTGTTTTATATATGGGGATTATGGGTGGAATATCATGGTTACACATGCCAAAGAACATATTTGACCTGTTTCTGATAGGAATATGGTTATAATTATTTGTATACATGGGGATTATGGGTGCAATATCATGGTTACACATGCCAAGGAACATATTTGACTTGTTACTGCTAAGAATATGGGTATACATATTTTTATACATGGGGATTATGGGTGGAAAATCATGGTTACACATGCCAAGGAACATATTTGACTTGTTACTGCTAAGAATATTGGTATATTTTTATATATGGGAATTATGGGTGGAAAATCATGGTTACACATGCCAAGAAACATATTTGACTTGTTACTGCTATGAATATGGGTATAAATAAGGTTTATATATGGAGATTATGGGTAGAATATTATGGTTACACATGCCAAGGAACGTATTTGACCGGCGTCTGATAGGAATATGTGTATAATTATTTTTATAGAAGGGGATAATGGGCAGAATATCATGGTTACACATTCCAAGAAACATATTTGACTTGTTACTGCTATGAATATGGGTATAAATAAGGTTTATATATGGAGATTATGGGTAGAATATTATGGTTACACATGCCAAGGAACGTATTTGACCGGCGTCTGATAGGAATATGTGTATAATTATTTTTATAGAAGGGGATAATGGGCAGAATATCATGGTTACACATGCCAAGGAACATATTTGATTTGTTACTGCTAAGAAACATGGGTGGAATATTATAGTTTCATGTGCCAAGGAACACATTTGACCAGTTTCTGTTAGGAATATGGTTATAATTATTTTTATACATTGGGATTGTGGGTGCAATATCATGGTTACACTTGCAGAAGAACACATTTGACTTGTTACGGTTAAGAATATGGGTATAAATATTTTTATATAAGGGGATTATGGGCAGAATGTCATGGTTACACATGCCAAGGAACATATTTGACTTGCTACTGCTAAGAATATGGGTATACATATTTTTATATATGGGGATTATGGGTGGAATATTATAGTTACATGTGCCAAAAAAATACTTTAACCGGTTTCTGATAGGAACAAGGGTATAATTATTTTTCTACATGGGGATTACGGGTGGGATATCATGGTTACACATGCCAAGGAACATATTTGATTTGTTAATGCTAAGAATATGGGTATAATTGGTATATATGGGGATTATGGGTGGAATATCATGGTTACACATGTATATGAACATTTGACCTGTTTCTGATAGGAATATGGTTGTAATTATTTTTCTACATGAGGATTATATGTGGAATATCATGGTTACACATGCCAAGGAACATTTTTTTTACCTGTTTCTGATAGGAATATGGGTATAAATATTTTTATATATGAGGATTATGGGCAGAATGTCATGGTTACACATGCCAAGGAACATATTTGACTTGCTACTGCTAAGAATATGGGTATACATATTTTTATATATGGGGATTATGGGTGGAATATTATAGTTACATATGCCAAAAAAACATAATTTATGTAAGAACTTACCTGATAAATTCATTTCTTTCATATTAGCAAGAGTCCATGAGCTAGTGACGTATGGGATATACATTCCTACCAGGAGGGGCAAAGTTTCCCAAACCTCAAAATGCCTATAAATACACCCCTCACCACACCCACAAATCAGTTTAACGAATAGCCAAGAAGTGGGGTGATAAGAAAAAAGTGCGAAAGCATAAAAAATAAGGAATTGGAATAATTGTGCTTTATACAAAAAAATCATAACCACCACAAAAAAGGGTGGGCCTCATGGACTCTTGCTAATATGAAAGAAATGAATTTATCAGGTAAGTTCTTACATAAATTATGTTTTCTTTCATGTAATTAGCAAGAGTCCATGAGCTAGTGACGTATGGGATAATGACTACCCAAGATGTGGATCTTTCCACGCAAGAGTCACTAGAGAGGGAGGGATAAAATAAAGACAGCCAATTCCGCTGAAAAATAATCCACACCCAAAATAAAGATTAAATGAAAAAAACTGAAATTATAAGCAGAAGATTCAAACTGAAACAGCTGCCTGAAGTACTTTTCTACCAAAAACAGCTTCAGAAGAAGAAAACACATCAAAATGGTAGAATTTAGTAAAAGTATGCAAAGAAGACCAAGTTGCTGCTTTGCAAATCTGATCAACCGAAGCATCATTCTTAAACGCCCAGGAAGTAGAAACTGACCTAGTAGAATGAGCTGTAATCCTTTGAGGCGGAGTTTTACCCGACTCGACATAAGCATGATGAATTAAAGATTTCAACCAAGATGCCAAAGAAATGGCAGAGGCCTTCTGACCTTTCCTAGAACCAGAAAAGATAACAAATAGACTAGAAGTCTTTCGGAAATTCTTAGTAGCTTCAACATAATATTTCAAAGCTCTAACTACATCCAAAGAATGCAATGATCTCTCCTTAGAATTCTTAGGATTAGGACACAATGAAGGAACCACAATTTCTCTACTAATGTTGTTAGAATTCACAACCTTAGGTAAAAATTTAAAAGAAGTTCGCAACACCGCCTTATCCTGATGAAAAATCAGAAAAGGAGACTCACAAGAAAGAGCAGATAATTCAGAAACTCGTCTGGCAGAAGAGATGGCCAAAAGGAACAAAACTTTCCAAGAAAGTAATTTGATGTCCAATGAATGCATAGGTTCAAACGGAGGAGCTTGAAGAGCCCCCAGAACCAAATTCAAACTCCAAGGAGGAGAAATTGACTTAATGACAGGTTTTATACGAACCAAAGCTTGTACAAAACAATGAATATCAGGAAGATTAGCAATCTTTCTGTGAAAAAGAACAGAAAGAGCAGAGATTTGTCCTTTCAAGGAACTTGCAGACAAACCTTTATCCAAACCCTCCTGAAGAAACTGTAAAATTCTCGGAATTCTAAAAGAATGCCAGGAAAAATGATGAGAAAGACACCAAGAAATATAAGTCTTCCAGACTCTATAATATATCTCCCTAGATACAGATTTACGAGCCTGTAACATAGTATTAATCACAGAGTCAGAGAAACCTCTTTGACTAAGAATCAAGCGTTCAATCTCCATACCTTTAAATTTAAGGATTTGAGATCCTGATGGAAAAAAGGACCTTGCGACAAAAGGTCTGGTCTTAATGGAAGAGTCCACGGTTGGCAAGAGGCCATCCGGACAAGATCCGCATACCAAAACCTGTGAGGCCATGCTGGAGCTACCAGCAGAACAAATGAGCATTCCTTCAGAATCTTGGAGATTACTCTTGGAAGAAGAACTAGAGGCGGAAAGATATAGGCAGGATGATACTTCCAAGGAAGTGACAATGCATCCACTGCTTCCGCTTGAGGATCCCTGGATCTGGACAGATACCTGGGAAGTTTCTTGTTTAGATGAGAGGCCATCAGATCTATTTCTGGAAGTCCACACATTTGAACAATCTGAAGAAAAACCTCTGGGTGAAGAGACCATTCGCCCGGATGTAACGTTTGGCGGCTGAGATAATCCGCTTCCCAATTGTCTATACCTGGGATATGAACCGCAGAAACTAGACAGGAGCTGGATTCCGCCCATACCAGAATTCGAGATACTTCCTTCATAGCCAGAGGACTGTGAGTCCCTCCTTGATGATTGATGTATGCCACAATGTGACATTGTCTGTCTGAAAACAAATGAACGATTCTCTCTTTAGAAGAGGCCATGACTGAAGAGCTCTGAAAATTGCACGGAGTTCCAAAATATTGATCGGTAATCTCACCTCCTGAGATTCCCAAACCCCTTGTGCTGTCAGAGACCCCCCAAACAGCTCCCCAACCTGTCAGACTTGCATCTGTTGAAATTACAGTCCAGGTCGGAAGAACAAAAGAAGCCCCCTGAACTAAACTATGGTGATCTGTCCACCACATCAGAGAGTGTCGTACAATCAGTGTTAAAGATATTAATTGAGATATCTTTGTGTAATCCCTGCACCACTGGTTCAGCATACAGAGCTGAAGAGGTCGCATGTGAAAACGAGCAAAGGGGATCGCGTCCGATGCTGCAGTCATAAGACCTAGAATTTCCATGCATAAAGCTACCGAAGGGAATGATCGTGACTGAAGGTTTCGACAAGCTGATATCAATTTTAGACGTCTCTTGTCCGTTAGTGACAGAGTCATGGACACTGAATCTATCTGGAAACCTAAAAAGGTTACCCTTGTCTGAGGAATCAATGAACTTTTTGGTAAATTGATCCTCCAACCATGATCTTGAAGAAACAACACAAGTCGATTTGTATGAGATTCTGCTAAATGTGAAGACTGAGCAAGTACCAAGATATCGTCCAAATAAGGAAATACCACAATACCCTGTTCTCTGATTACAGACAGAAGGGCACCGAGAACCTTTGTAAAAATTCTTGGAGCTGTAGCTAGGCCAAACGGTAGAGCCACAAACTGGTAATGCTTGTCTAGGAAAGAGAATCTCAGAAACTGAAAGTGATCTGGATGAATCGGAATATGCAGAAATGCATCCTGTAAATCTATTGTGGACATATAATGCTCTTGCTGAACAAAAGGCAGGATAGTCCTTATAGTTACCATCTTGAATGTTGGTATCCTTACATAACGATTCAATATTTTTAGATCTAGAACTGGTCTGAAGGAATTCTCCTTCTTTGGTACAATGAAGAGATTTGAATAAAACCCCAGCCCCTGTTCCAGAACGGGAACTGGCATAATTACTCCAGCGAACTCTAGATCTGAAACACATTTCAGAAATGCTTGAGCCTTCGCTAGGTTTACTGGGACACGGGAAAGAAAAAATCTCTTTGAAGGAGGCCTTATCTTGAAGCCAATTCTGTACCCTTCTGAAACAATGTTCTGAATCCAGAGATTGTGAAAGGAATTTAACCAAATTTCTTTGAAAAAACTTAATCTGCCCCCTACCAGCTGAGCTGGAATGAGGGCCGCACCTTCATGTGGACTTGGGAGCTGGCTTTGGTTTTCTAAAAGGCTTGGATTTATTCCAGACTGGAGATGGTTTCCAAACTGATACCGCTCCTGAGGACGAAGGATCAGGCTTTTGTTCCTTGTTGTGACGAAAGGAACGAAAACGATTATTAGACCTAAATTTACCTTTAGATTTTTTATCCTGTGGTAAAAAAGTTCCTTTCCCTCCAGTAACAGTTGAGATAATAGAATCCAACTGAGAACCAAATAATTTATTACCCTGGAAAGAAAGGGAAAGCAGAGTAGACTTAGAAGACATATCAGCATTCCAAGTTTTAAGCCATAAAGCTCTTCTAGCTAAGATAGCTAGAGACATATACCTGACATCAACTCTAATGATATCAAAGATGGCATCACAAATAAAATTATTAGCATGTTGTAGAAGAATAATAATGCTATGAGAATTATGATCTGTTACTTGTTGCGCTAAAGCTTCTAACCAAAAAGTTGAAGCAACATCCGCTAAAGATATAGCAGGTCTAAGAAGATTACCTGAACACAAGTAAGCTTTTCTTAGAAAGGATTCAATTTTCCTATCTAAAGGATCCTTAAAGGAAGTACCATCTGCCGTAGGAATAGTAGTACGCTTAGCAAGAGTAGAGACAGCCCCATCAACCTTAGGGATTTTGTCCCAAAATTCTAATCTGTCAGATGGCACAGGATATAATTGCTTAAAACGTTTAGAAGGAGTAAAAGAATTACCCAAATTATTTCATTCCCTGGAAATTACTTCAGAAATAGCACCAGGGACAGGAAATACTTCTGGAATAACTACAGGAGATTTAAAAACCTTATCTAAACGTTTAGATTTAGTATCAAGAGGACTAGAATCCTCAATTTCTAATGCAATTAGGACTTCTTTAAGTAAAGAACGAATAAATTCCATTTTAAATAAATATGAAGATTTATCAGCATCAACCTCTGAGACAGAATCCTCTGAATCAGAAGAACCAATATCAGTATCAGAATGATGATGTTCATTTAAAAATTCATCTGAAAAATGAGAAGTTTTAAAAGACTTTTTACGTTTACTAGAAGGAGGAATAACAGACATAGCCTTCTTAATGGATTTAGAAACAAAATCTCTTATGTTATCAGGAACACTCTGAATATTAGATGATGACGGAACAGCAACAGGTAATGTAACAGTACTAAAGGAAATATTATCTGCATTAACAAGTTTGTCATGACAAACAGTACAAACAACAGCTGGAGGAACAGATACCAAAAGTTTACAGCAGATACACTTAGCTTTGGTAGCTCCAGCACCAGGCAGCGATTTTCCAGAAGTATCTTCTGACTCAGCTTCAACGTGGGACATCTTGCAATATGTAATAGAAAAAACAACATATAAAGCAAAATTGATCAAATTCCTTAAATGACAGTTTCAGGAATGGGAAAAAAATGCCAGTGAATAAGCTTCTAGCAACCAGAAGCACAAAATAATGAGACTTAAATAATGTGGAGACAATAGTGACGCCCATATTTTTTAGCGCCAAAAAAGACGCCCACATTATTTGGCGCCTAAATGCTTTTGGCGCCAAAAATGACGCCACATCCGGAACGCCGACACTTTTGGCGCAAAAGAACGTCAAAAATGACGCAACTTCCGGCGACACGTATGACGCCGGAAACAGAAAATAATTTTTGCGCCAAAAAAGTCCGCGCCAAGAATGACGCAATAAAATGAATTATTCATATGCATTAACCCAAATATGAAACTGACTGTCTGAAATAAGGAACGTTGAACATCCTGAGTCAAGGCAAATAAATGTTTGAATACATATATTTAGAACTTTATATAAAAGTGCCCAACCATAGCTTAGAGTGTCACAGAAAATAAGACTTACTTATCCCAGGACACTCATCTACATGTGGTAGAAAGCCAAACCAGTACTGAAACGAGAATCATTAGAGGAAATGGTATATATGAGTATATCGTCGATCTGAAAAGGGAGGTAAGAGATGAATCTCTACGACCGATAACAGAGAACCTATGAAATAGACCCCGTAGAAGGAGATCACTGCATTCAAATAGGCAATACTCTCCTCACATCCCTCTGACATTCACTGCACGCTGAGAGGAAAACCGGGCTCCAACCTGCTGCGGAGCGCATATCAACGTACAATCTAGCACAAACTTACTTCACCACCTCCATAGGAGACAAAGTTTGTAAAACTGATTTGTGGGTGTGGTGAGGGGTGTATTTATAGGCATTTTGAGGTTTGGGAAACTTTGCCCCTCCTGGTAGGAATGTATATCCCATACGTCACTAGCTCATGGACTCTTGCTAATTACATGAAAGAAAATAATTTAACCGGTTTCTGATGGGAACAAGGGTATAATTATTTTTCTACATGGGGATTATGGGTGGGATATCATGGTTACACATGCCAAGGAACATATTTGATTTGTTACTGCTAAGAATATGGGTATAATTTTTATATATGGGGATTATGGGTGGAATATTATAGTTTCTTGTGCCAAGGAACACATTTGACATGTTTCTGTTAGGAATATGGTTATAATTATTTTTATACATGGGGATTATGGGTGGGATATCATGGTTACACATGCAGAGGAACACATTTGACCTGGTTCTGATAGGAATATGGTCATAATTATTTTTATACATGGGTATTATGGGTGGGATATCATGGTTACACATGCAGAGGAACACATTTGACCTGTTTCTGATAGGAATATGGTTATAATTATTTTTATACATGAGGAATATGGGTGCAATATCATGATTATACTTGCAAAAGAACACATTTTACCTGTTTCTAATAGGAATATGGTTATAATTATTTTTATACATGGGGATTATGGGCACAATATCGTGATTACACATCCCAAGGAACACATTTGAACTGTTACTGCTAAGAATATGGGTTTAAATATTTTTATATAAAAGGTATTATGGGCAGAATATCATGGTTACACATGCCAAGGAACATATTTGACCTGTTCCTGATAGGAAACATGGGTATAAATATTGTTTACATGGGGATTATTGGTGCAATATACATGGGTATCATTATTTTTCTATGTAGGGATTATGGGCAGAATATCATGGTTACACATGCAAAGTAATATATTTGACCGTTTTTTTATAGGAATATGGGTATAATTATTTTTGTATGTGGGGATTATGGTTACACATGCCAAGAAACATATTTAATTTGTCACTGCTAAGAATATGGGTATAAATATTTTTATATTAAGGGAATTAAGGGCAGAATATCATGGTTACACATGCCAAGGAACATATTTGACCAATTTCTGATAGGAATATGGGTATAATTATTTTTCTACATTGGGATTATGAGTTGAATATCATGGTTACACATGCTAAGGAACATATTTGACTGGTTTGTGATAGGAATAGGGGTATCATTTTTTTACGTGGGGATTATGGGTGGAATATCATTGTTACACATGGCAAGGAACATATTTGACCTGTTTTTGATAGGAATATGGGTATAATTATTGTTCTACGTGGGGATTATGGGTGGAATATCATTGTTAAACATGCTGGGGAACATATTTGACATGTTTCTGATAGGAATATGGGTATATTGATTTTTCTACATGGGGATTATGGGTGGGATATCATGGTTACACATGTCAAGGAACATATTTTACTGGTTACTGATTGGAATATGGGTATAATTATTTTTATATTTGGAGATTATGGGTGGAATATCATGGTTAAATGCGAATATGCTACGTATGGCGCCAAGTGTTAACCCCTAGGCTCCCTTACAGGTAGTCTTCCCTAAGAACACCAAATTAAAACAGTTAAACAAAAGAAATAGTGCAGGAGCGCTAACAAAAGCGAAGGCGTTCTAGAGATCAATATACACATCTCGTTTTTAAAAAAATCAATTTATTATCTATCAAAAAAAAACTAATAACAAGTGTAATAGGGACGTCTTCCTTCCACAATAACTGGTTAAAATAAATATTGTAAAAACAGCAGTTTAAAATCGACAGTTGGCTTTTGAAAAACTGACAATATTAAAAAACAGCGGTTAACAAAATCCACCTTAAGATTCCACCTTGAAATTTTGATCAGTCAAGAGTATGTTAAACATAATAATCTTCCTTTCGATTTTTGGATTAGTAACTGAACGTATGTGTAGTCGTATCTTGCTGGAATGATGACACACACTATATGTGGATTTCTCAATTAGATCTCTTTGTGTTGTTTTGTTGTTTGAAACAAAGTGTCAATGGGACATATACATAGCGTTACAGTTAGGATGGTATAATAGGCTTACCGGGTCTTCGGACACAGTCAGTGTCTAATGCAGAGTTTCTCTTTGCCTTACCGGTAATATATTACTTTTCAGCCTTCCCCTTGATGCAATATGTTGCTCCGATGTTGGCACTTATTCACAATAAGTGATTGCTCAGGTATTTTAGGTGTGATACACGCTCCAGCTTGTTGCAAGTAAGATGGCTTGAAAAACAAACGGCCGTTCGTTATCGTTCTCCTCCCCTGTACTCGTTCTTTCGAGATTCTGCAGGGAACAGCTTTCCAATCCTTCGAGCTCTCTCTTTGTAGTAAGCTACCCTATGACAAAGCTCTGATCATACCCTATGACCAAGCTCTGTGAATAAGTGCCTACATGGGAGAAACGTATGCATCAAGGGGAAGGCTGAAAAAGTAATATTACCGGTAAGGCAGAGAAACTCTGCATTAGACATTGACTGTGTCCGAAGACCCGGTAAACCTACTATACCATCCTAACTGTAAATCCACATATAGTGTGTGTCATTCCAGCAAGATAAGACTACACTTACGTTCTGTTACTAATCCAAAAATCGAAAAGGAAGATTATTATGTTTAACATACTCTTGACTGATCAAAATTTCAAGGTGGAATCTTAAGGTGGAATTTGTTAACTGCTGTTTTTTAATATTGTCAGTTTTTAAAAAGCGAACTGTCTATTTTAAACTGCTTTTTTTACAATATTTATTTTAAACAGTTATTGTGGAAGGGAGACTTCCCTATTACACTTATTAGTTTTTTGATAGATAATAAATTGATTTTTTTTAAAACGAGGTGTAGATTGGTAAATTGATCTCTAGAACTCCTTAGCTTTTGTTAGCGCTCCTGCACTATTTCTTTTGTTTAACTGGAATATCATGGTTACACATGCCAAGTAATATATTTGACTTGTTACTGCTAATAATATGGGTAGAATGATTTTTCTACATGGGGATTATTGGTGGAATATCATTCTTACACAAAGTAACATATTTGACCTGTTTCTGATAAGAATATGTGTAGAAATATTTTTGTACATGGGCTTCATGGGTGGAATATCATGTTTACATATGCCAGGTAACATATTTGGGTTTTTCCTGGGTATAAATATTTGTATGTGGGGATTATAGGTGGAATAGTATGATTACACTTGCCAATTAACAAATGTGACCTGTTTCTGATAGGAATATGGTTATAATTATTTTTTATACATGGGTATTATGGGTGCAACGTCATGGTTACACTTGCAGAGGAACACATTTAACCTGTTTCTCATAGAAATATGGTTATAATTATTTTTCTACAGGGGGAATGTATGGTTACACATTCTAAGTAACATATTTGACCTGTTTCTGATAAGAATATTGGTATATTTTTGTATATATGGGATTATGGGTAGAATATCATGGTTACACATGCCAAGGAACATATTTGACCTGTTTCTGATCGGAATATGGTTCTAATTATTTTGGGTAGAATCATTGTTAAACATGCCAAGGACAAATTTGACAATTTCCTGATGGAAAGATGGGTATAAATATTTTTATACTTGGGAATTATGGGTAGAATAGCATGGTTACACATGTCAAGGAACATATTTGACCAGTTTCTGATAAGAATGTGGGCATAAATATTTTTACATGCGGATTATGGATGGATTATCATGGTTAATCATACAAGTAACATATTTGACCTGTTGGAGATGTCAGAATAATTTCTGAAGGTCATGCTTCTATATCTTAAATGTATCCATGTTTCAAGGATGATCCTACTTTTAAAATGAACCGTTCACTTAAAAGTTTCTTTAATACACTTTGCACTGCACGGAAGCATTGTGCTCACGAGACCGCGCTTCCATAGACGCCAAAGGATTTTTGATCTATATAATTCAGTAATAGGTTGTGTTTCAATAAATGCCATTTTGATGTTCATGATAGTTTTGTTTTTAAAAATTGTATTTCTACAATTTATATTTGCTTTTCATGCTCTTATAATAAGTACACAGCAAAAAAAAAAAAATCTTCCTTACAAAATGAAACTACTTGGAGAAGTAAATAACATGAACTTTTCCAAAGTGACGCTGTTGACCATATAAAAATACATCATTGACAATTATTTCTTCATGACTAGGTAAGTAAAGAAAGGGGAGCAAATGGTCCGTTAGCCCCCACCTGCACACTATATATTTACCCTAATAATCAGGAGAACAAACAATCTTCCTTAGGAGTGATGGTGCAATGGCCAGTTTTATGCATAGAAAACAAAATATGAAAACATCACAGAGAAATATATTAGAAAAAGAAAACGGTCTGTGAAGTGAGTGATAAAAACGCTCACTCATGAGCCGTAACTGCTCAGTTAACACGGCTTAACATGGGGCCCATCAGGTTTCTGTATATCCCTTGAAGCAATACTCAGTCTTAAAGGGACAGTCTACACCAGAATTTGTATTGTTTTAAAATATAGATAATCCCTTTATTACCCATTTCCCAGTTTTGCATAACCAACAGTTATAATAATATACTTTTAACCTCTGTGATTATCTTGTATTTAAGCCTCTGCAAACTGCCCCTTTTTCCAGTTCTTTTGACAGACTTGTAGTCTAGCCAATCAGTGCCAGCTCCCAGTTTACTTCACGTGCACGAGCACAGTGTTATCTATATGAAATATGTGAACTAACACCCTCTAGTGGTGAAAAACTGTTAAAATGCAATCGGAAAGAGGTGGGCTTCAAGGTCTAAGAAATTAGCATATGAACCTCCTAGGTTAAGCTTTCAACTAAGAATACCAAGAGAACAAAGCAAAATTGGTGATAAAAGTAAATTGGAAAATTGTTTAAAATTACATGCTCTATCTTAATCATGAAAGTTTATTTTGGCCTAGACTGTCCCTTTAACCCCTTAACGACCAAGGACGTACGCCATACGTCCTAAAAAAAAAATACACTTAACGCCTGAGGACGTATGGCGTACGTCCTCGGTCTGGAAAGCAGCTGGAAGCGATCCTGCTCGCTTCCAGCTGCTTTCCGGTTATTGCAGTGATGCCTCAACATGGAGGCATCCTGCAATAACCCCCCTTGGCCATCCGATGCAGAGAGCCACTCTGTGGCCCTCTCTGCACCGGACATCGATGGCCGGTTTCGTTGGTGGGTGGGAGCCAGTCTGGGAGGCGGCCATCGATGGGCCGTATGATGTGGAGGGGGGCGGGAACGCCGGGTGCGCGCGCATGCACGGGGGGGGGGGGGTGCGCGGGCGCGGGCAGGAACCGCTACACTACAGAAAAAGTATGTGAAAAAAGTTGCAGTGAGGGGCAAAAAGATCGAAAGTATTTTCGATCTAAGAGATCTGGGGGTGGGGTGGGGGGGTTGGTCTTTTGGGGGGGCAAGCTACACTACAGAACAATATTTATAAAAATAAAAAAAAACAAATATTTTACTATAAACTGGGTACTGGCAGACAGCTGCCAGTACCAAAGATGGCTACTAATAAGTTAGAGGGGATGGTTAAAGAGCTGTCTGGGGGGTATCAGGGAGGTTGGGGGCTAAGGGGGGATCCTTCAGAGCAGCATATGTAAATATGCCTTTTAAAAAAATTTTTTTTATCAAGGATAGCTTTTTTTTTTAGTACTGGCAGACTTTCTGCCAGTACTTAACATGGCAGGGACAATTGTGGGGTGGGGGAGGGAAGAGAGCTGTTTGGGAGGGATCAGGGGGTGTAATGTGTCAGGTGGGAGGCTGATCTCTACACTAAAGCTAATTAACCCTGCAAGCTCCCTACATGCTGCCTAATTAACCCCTTCACTGCTAGCCATAATACACGTGTGATGCGCAGCGGCATTTAGCAGCCTTCTAATTACCAAAAAGCAACGCCAAAGCCATATAAGTCTGCTATTTCTGAAGAAAGGGGATCCCAGAGAAGCATTTACAACCATTTGTGCCATAATTGCACAAGCTGTTTGTAAATGATTTCCGTGAGAAACCTAAAATTGTGAAAAATTTAACTTTTTTTTTTAATTATTCGCATTTGGCGGTGAAATGGTGGCATGAAATATACCAAAATGGGCCTAGATCAATACTTTGGGATGTCTACTACACTACAATAAAGCTAAAATTAACCCTACAAGCTCCCTACATGCTCCCTAATTAACCCCTTCATTGCTGGGCATAATACACGTGTGGTGCGCAGTGGCATTTAGCGGCCTTCTAATTACCAACAAGCAACACCAAATCCATATATGTCTGCTATTTATGAAAAAAGGGGATCACAGAGAAGCATTTACAACCATTTGTGCCATAATTGCACAAGCTGTTTGTAAATAAATTCAGTGAGAAACCTAAAGTTTGTAACAAAATGTGTGAAAAAGTGAACAATTTTTTTTATTTGATCGCATTTGGTGGTGAAATGGTGGCATGAAATATACCAAAATTGGCCTAGATCAATACTTTGGGATTAAACAGATCCTCTACGCTGCTCCAAGGCTAGAGCCGACAGTCTCCTCCACTAACAGAGTAGCGTGCTGCAATTGTTTGGGGCGTGAGCTGAATGTTGTGATGTGGTGCACGCTTGACGGCTGAGCAAGCCGTAATACCAACTCCAGAAAAACCACATTAAAGCAGCACTCTTTAAGGAAAGATAAAGTCTCTTTATTAAGGTCCTTTAAAATAACACAATCCAACAATGGGGGTAAACACAAGACATCCTTACGCGTTTCGTGCCCAACTGGCACTTAGTCATAGGATAATCTGAGTGTCTACTGCTCCACACCTTTATACGCTAAACGCCCAAAGCAATCAGCTGAGCACCATTAGCCATAATGTATTCTTAAAGGGATGGAGCAGTGTCACTCATGTTGCATATTAAAAACACTGTTACAATTACATTGCACTGAAGAAATCAAAATTACTAAGATGTGAACTTGGGGTTAAAAAACACACATAAGTAAATGAATGTATCCCTTTATACAAAACCTGCCAAAATTAGACCAGGGAATAAACATACATTATACAAATATTATTAACCCCAAGTAAAACGTTATAGAAGAAATTACAAAGTTATAGAAATTTGTATGTCTCCATCTCATATATGAGATGAAGTTTTATCTTGCTGAATTCTGTGAATGTCATGTAAATATCTTATAATCAATGTATATGTCACATTGTTATTTGTATTAAATATATATTTGATCCAATCAAAATATTCATATGTATGACAGTTCACCTAATACCACAAGACAATTATTTTTCAAAAACAATATAGTTTCCGCTGGATTCTGTGATCTTGCCATATTGTCATTCATATAGAATATGTAATGAATCACATCAATAGATTCATATATATGACATTTCACCCAATACAGCAGAATACTTTTATATCCAAAAACAGGAAATGCTAGATCGAATAATTCTCAATTATCCTTTGAAACCTAAGAAAAGATATAGAGAGATACAAAAAAGAGAAAAGACGAGAGAATGATAAGCAAGAACCCTGAAGTCCAAAATACATACAGGATATAAATGCAAGAGTATTTGAGGGTATACATTTAAAACACATCTTCAATCCACATAATAACTCATATCCCATTCTTTATTCATGCCGAATGGCATTTTTGTTCTCAACATAAATATCCAATAAAGCTCTTTTTTCTGTAAAATCTTGTTCCTGTTTCCACCCCTAGGTGGCAGTTTGGCTAAATCTATTATCTTAACTCCAATTTCAGGTTTGTTCAAAAAATGAAAGCAATTAAAGTGTCTAGCCACTCCAGAGTCCTTATTATAGTTCTTAATATCTCTTTTATGTTCTCCAATTCTACTTCTCAGACTACGAGTCGTTTGACCAACGTATTGTTCATGGCAAATTGTGCACTCCAAGAGATACACAACGTACTCCGTGCTACAATTTCCATAATGGTTAACTTTATATTCTTTCCCTGCTGTGGTACTTTTGAAGGATTCACCTTTCACAATATGTTCACACGTACCACAATTACTGACTCCACACTTGAAAGTGCCTTTTTTATTTAACCAGTTAGTTCCAGTACGATTACCTTTACGATATACCAAACTTGGAGACAATTTACTTGCCAAGGTTGGTGGTTTTTTTGAGACAAATCTAATGTTTTCTATTAAAGGTGATAGAATGTCATCACTTTTTAAAACCTCTAGATTCTTTTTAATAATATCACAGACTTGTCTAAACTGAATTGAATATTCAGTGGAGAAAACAATTGGTTGTTTAACTCCCCCCAAATTCCAATTTCTTTCTTTATTCCTACTCTTAGTTCTGGAATCCATTTTTTTAATTTCCTGAAAATACTGTAACATTTTCGTTTCTTCATAGCCCCTATGTTTGAGTCTATTAATCAACTTGCCAGCTTGCACTTCAAAACATAATTCAGAATTAGTATTCCTCTTTAACCTCAGAAGTTGACTTTTCGGAATTGACTTGATCAGATGCATTGGGTGGCAAGAGTTTGCGTGCAGAATTGTATTGCCTGCTGTAGACTTCCTAAAAGTTTTTGGATATAAAAGTATTCTGCTGTATTGGGTGAAATGTCATATATATGAATCTATTGATGTGATTCATTACATATTCTATATGAATGACAATATGGCAAGATCACAGAATCCAGCGGAAACTATATTGTTTTTGAAAAATAATTGTCTTGTGGTATTAGGTGAACTGTCATACATATGAATATTTTGATTGGATCAAATATATATTTAATACAAATACTTTGGGATGTCTTCTAAAAAAAATATATATACATGTCAAGGGATATTCAGGGATTCCTGGAAGATATCAGTGTTCCAATGTAACTAGCGCCAAGTTTGAAAAAAAGTGGTTTGGAAATAGCAAAGTGCTACTTGTATTTATTGCCCTATAACTTGCAAAAAAAGCAAAGAACATGTAAAAATTGGGTATTTCTAAACTCAGGACAAAATTTGGAAACTATTTAGCATGGGTGTTTTTGGTGGTTGTAGATGTGTAACAGATTTTGGGGGTCAAAGTTAGAAAAAGTGTGTTTTTTTCCATTTTTTCCTCATATTTTATATTTTTTTATAGTAAATTATAAGATATGATGAAAATAATGGTATCTTTAGAAAGTCCATTTAATGGCGAGAAAAACGGTATATAATATGTGTGGGTACAGTAAATGAGTAAGAGGAAAATTACAGCTAAACACAAACACTGCAGAAATGTAAAAATAGTCTTGGTCCCAAACGGTCAGAAAATGGAAAAGTGCTGTGGTCATTAAGAGGTTAACAAGGAAAGAATGATAGATCAGCAATACATATATATTCTAGATAAAAGAAAACTATAAAAGTATATATATATATATATATATATATATATATATATATATATATATCTCCAAACTTGAGTGCAATCAATGTCCCAAAATGAAGGAAACGATACTTAATTGATCTTGCTCTCCCCATATGAAACCTTGCTAGTCCATCCAAGATTCCCATAAATAAAAGATATCCATCTTCCTATCACAAAAATGACAAATGTGTTACTTGGTATGTGCAACCATGCTATTCCACCTATAATCCCCATGTATAAAAATAATTATAACCAAGTTCACATCAGGAAAAGGTCAAATATGTTCCTTGGCATGTGTAACCATGATATTCCACCCATAATCCCTATGTAGAAAAATTATACACATGTTCTTATCAGAAACAGGTCCAATATGTTACTTTGCATATGTAATTGCACCTATAAGCCCTATATAGAAAAATATTTTATACACATTTTCTATCAGAAACAGGTCCAATATGTTACTTGGCATGTGTAACCATGCTATTCCAACCATATTCCCATTTATAAAAATAGATACCCATGCTTACATCAGGAAAAGGTAAAATATGTTCCTTGGCATGTTTAATTATGCTATTCCACCCAAAATAATTGTACCCATATTCTTATCAGAAACAGGATATGTTCATTGGCATGTGTAACCAGGATATTTCACCTATAATCCTTATGTAGAAAAATAATTATACCCATATTTGTATCAGAAACAGGTCAAATGTGTTCCTCTGCAAGTGTAATCATAATATTGCAGTTGCACCTATAATCCCCATGTATAAAAATATTTATAAACCATATTCCTATCAGAAACAGGTAAAATGTGTTCCACTGCATGTGTAACCATGATATTGCACTCATAATTCCCATGTATAAAAATAATTATAACCATATTCCTAACAGAAACAGGTCAAATGTGTTCCTCTGCATGTGTAACCATGATATTGCACTCATAACCCCCATCTAAAAATAAATTATAACCATATTCCTATCAGAAACAGGTCAAATGTGTTCCTCTGCAAGTGTAACCATGATATTGCACTCATAATCCCAATGTCTAAAAATAAATTATAACCATATTCCTATCAGAAATAAAACAAATATTTTCATTAGCATATGTAACCCATAATCCCCATGTTTAAAACATCTATTCCCAGATTCCTATCAAAACAGGTGCTTTTTACATACATGTGCTATATTAAATCAGTAATGTAGTCCTTCAAAAGTATTGTGTAATTTTTCTATTTCTATATAATTTACGATTCCATTATACAACTGTGTATGTATATCTATATATATAAGCAAGTGAATAGTTAAACATGTGCAACTACAGTACTTTATGCAACCTAGTATCAAGCACTGCAGAAAATATCATTTTGAGTGACAGCAGTCATTACCATGAATGTGTGTAAAAAGTATACTGACACCTATTGATAGTGTTAAGCATTGCAGCCAGTCATCCCAATATGCAGTTTAGTATGTCCCCGAGTAATTTAATAAATGGGTTAGATTAAACAAAGTTGTTTTAATACTGCAATAACAAAATTCTCTAATATGTTTTTGCATTTATATGCCCAAGATAAAACCTGTCTCGAATTAAATTCAAATAACTTTTTCATGAAGAAAGTTTCAACACATTGTAAATTATTACACAATGGTGGGTAAATGTTTAGTTAAACATTGCTTAGGTTTTTATATATGAATGTATTCCGTATTCTTTCAAATGTGAATATTAGAAAAAAACTGCTTTCCCATAAGCATATTCCACATTATCAGACTCTCTCACTGGCGCGCTTAGTTGCATATAGAAATAGAAAGGGCACTAAAGGTCACCCAGTGTTTAGAGCCCTCATTAGCCCCACCGTCTGATACGGCGGTTACAGTAACGAGAATTTTTTCGTAATTGCGGTTCGCGCTACAATAAAGTGGAAACGTTTTCTTTGATGAAACACAAAATTTCAATAATCCCATCCCTGAACGAAGAAAAGACAAGACATTCTCCCACCCTCGCGCTCCTCTGCCGCCACTGACTGTACCCGCTCTTCAGCCACACCCCTGTCTGCTCCTACACCTCCATGGCAACCCAAGCCCCACCTCCCCTGGTGCTTGACGTCAGCTCGCAAAACCCGATGGCACACCAGATAGAAATAAAAAAATGCAAGCACGCGATTGGAAGTCGCCATAGTCCCTCTACATTTTATTGGCTATCCCTGTTGGCAATCCTGGATGACGTTACAGCCCTGTCAAGTTAGGTTGCGCCTAGTGTTTGTGAATGGGCGTGCTCGAAGCCGCGGCCTCCGTCACGTGACCGGGTTTTAATGTTTACATTCGAGGCGGGCGAAGGGGAATCCTTTGCCAGGTGGGGGGCCCGTTTCGGTTTCATTTCCCGGGGAAGGGGGAGGAGCTCCCGGCGGGCCTCATGCTGGGCTACGAGTGCTGACAAGGGAGAAAGAGGCCTGCGGGGAGCGCCCTAACCGTGAACCAGGGATCGTGACGATCAATATGGAGGAGCTGGCGGTGGAGGTGCGGGGCTCCAATGGAGCATTCTACAAGGTGAGGCCTATGCCACTTGCAAGATTTTGACCAGGCTGCGGTGGGGTTCCTGATTGCGTGGTCGGGCCTGTGTCTGTGTCTCTGAGCCATGCCGCGGATAATGACTTGCATACATACTGCCCTCCCTCCATTCATAGCACGATTCCCAGTCAATAGCGGCACTGCCATTTTCCACCTGCTGCAGGTTGTGTACTACTTTCGCTCCAATCCCAACTCACGGTCATCTCCTGTATCCGCAGCATCTCCTTATCCTTTCTCTTTACACAGCCTCAGCATCCGCAGACTGACCATTGATATAGCATCCTTAAATGTGCCTATAAATCAGACCGTACATGCACACCCTTAAACCATCTCAGGATGCCGCCATAATTTTACATCTGTTAATACCTACAGCATGCTCTGGTTATTCTAGCATCACTGGTTTATTCAAATATTTTGATACCTCCTGCATCTCAGCATAAAGCATCCAACTTAAACTCCATAACCCCCTGTCTGATTGTTCCTAAAACACTACTTTTGCTCCTTCTATCTGCATCTTCTAGCATTTTTCAATGCATCTACCATACCTAGGAAACTTCATACCTAGGAAACTTCATTATTTAAGTACCAGTAGCCTTCATATAGTCCCCACATCTACTGCAATTCTACCATTTGTTTATTAATCATATATTGTTATGACCGTCTAAATTAAACGTTAATGTTTTAAATAGAGCGTACCATTTTAAAAGGCATTTAAATAGTTATTGTATCCTTTGTTTACAAGCATACCTAGGTAGGCTAAGGAGCAGCAATGTACTACTGGGAACTAGCTGTTGATTGGCGGATACACGTGTCTTGTCTATGGCTAATTCTTTGAATTTAACTTTTGTCTTCAACCCCATATTTTTCTTTCATGATCATATAGCGCATACACTTTTAAACAACTTTCTAATTCTCATGTATTACATTTTCTTTGTTCTATTAGTATCTTTTATGGAAAGACAGGGACGTAAGCTCAGGAGTGTACAAATGTCCTGAGCGCTATATGACAGCAGTTTTGCAAGAATGTAATGCATTTGTAAGAGCACTAGATGGCAGAACTATTTATTGCCATGTAGTGCTCCAGACACCTACTCAGGTATCTCTAAAAACAAAAAATACCATGGGAAGAAGCAAATTTGATAATAGAATTACAATTGAAACTTTTTTTTAAACATTGTATGCTCTGTCTGAATCACAAAATATTTTTTTTGTGTTACATATCCCTTTAAACCAGGGCTTGACTTTAAACCACTGGCTCCTAACTTTTTGGGTTCTTCTCTATAAATCTATATATAGATACCACTGTTTGGCTAATAAATATTCATTCTGGCTCCAAAATTTTAAGCAGATTTGCCGACCCCTGCTTTAAACACATAAATCATTGTAGTATTGCACTATTTCTTGCATACATCTCAGAGTATTTTTTGTTTTACACATTTGTGGGCCTTTAAATGCAGTATAGAGGCATCATTAGAACTCCCAAACCATTAACACAATTGTAACTCGCTCTTCGCAGTAAATTTATCAAGCTGTGTTCGCTTTTCCAGCTATGTGTGGAGCAGGTTGCTTCCACTGGTTTAAAAATCAAAAACTGCTTCTTTTTTCCTCTCTGCCACCTCAGAAGTGACAAGATCAATCACCATCGACACTCGCTTGTTTGGGGTGATGGACATTCCCCGCTCTTGTGCAATTGGTTGCGCTGGAACAGGGGACGGCATAGCACAAGAATCCTCTTGTGCAATGATAAATTTCGCCCTGCAATAAACCGTTGCAAGTGGTGATTGCAGGCAGACAGGTTCACTACTTGCAAACCGGTTTGCCTGCAGGGATAGTAAAAGTTACTCTTATACAGCATCCCAGTTCTGCCAGCATCTTTTCTTAAGAACCCCATACTAACTGCAGCATTTAGACATTTCCAAATTCTCAAGCTCTACCTCTAAACCTGCTATGTCTTGCATGCTCTACTTTTCTTTTCTTTCTTTTTTTTTTTAAGAGTTTTGGGTCCTTTATTTTCTAGCATTGCAAGTTCACAAATGCATTATGCAGTCTCTTGAGCATGCATGTTCATGAGCACCATCCTCCCTAAAGTGTTTGTTGTGCAACTATATCCTCTACATCCTTGCTATGTCCTGTATAGCTTCTACCACCCACAGCTCAATACAGTTACAGCATTTTCTTGTCTCTCTTCCACATCCTTAAATTAAATATCTTGCCTCATCGGAAGCTCCCTGCCTTGCACATCCTTTAAAGTCTAGTCAAAATTACATTTTTATGATTCAGATAGCGCATGCAATTTTAAAGGGACATGCAACCCAAAATTTTTCTTTCATGATTCAGATAGAGAATACAATTTTAAACAGCTTTCTAAATTACTTCTATTTAATTTGCTTCATTCTCATGTTATTCTTTGCTAAAAGGTTTATCTATGAAAGCTCAGGAGCAGCAGAGAAACTAGGTTCTAGCTGCTGATTGGTCGCTGCATGTGTGTGTATGTATGTATGTATGTATGTATGTATATATATATATATATATATATATATATATATATATATATATATATATATATATATATATATTATACCGATTGTCATTGGCTCACCCATGTAGTGCATTGCTGCTCCTTCAATAAATGATACCAAGAGAATAAAACAAATTAAATAATAGAAGTAAATAAGAAAGTTGTTTAAAATTGTATTCTCTATCTGAATCAAGAAATACATTTTTTGGGTTTCATGTCCCTTTAAGCAACTTTCTAATTTACTCCTATTATCAATTTTTCTTTGTTCTCTTGGTATCTTTATTTGAAAAAGCAAGAATGTAAGCATTTGAGCTGGTCTATTTTTGGTCCAGCACCTGGGTATCACTTTCTGATTGGTGTCTTAATGTAGCCAACAATCGGCAATCGCTACCCAGGTGCTGAATCAAAATTGGGCCGGCTCATAACCTTACGTTAAAATAAGAATAACAAGCGAACGAAGAAAAATTGATAATAGGAGTAAACTATAAAGTTGCTTAAAATTGCATGTTCTATCTGTATAATGACAGTTTTTAATTTTGATTAAACCATTCCTTTAATGCTGTCTGTCATTTTATGATATATTTTAGAAGGTGCTTTTTTTTAGCTATATTCACTTATATGTGTTATGTTATTCAGCAATGTTTTTATTTCTTTTGTATCTTTGCTGCTTGTATAATACTGGTGTACATAGTACATTCTAGCAAAGTAGATAATATATTTTGATTATTTGCTGGCTGAATTTTTGACAAATCATGAATGTCTTGGCCATTATTTGAGGGGAAATTAATTTTAAAATAATTTGAGCTTGAATGTTAAATTAGCATTTATTTTTTTGTGGTGGAGGGGCAGTTACTAATGTCAACAATATATACATATTCTATTCTTTTGTAATAATAAAAAATATTTCCATCTTTTGTAGGCATTTGTAAAAGATGTACATGAAGATTCCATAACTGTTGCTTTCGAAAATAAGTAAGTACCTGGTTTCAGAACAGATGAAGCCAGAAGTACTAGGATAATGTGACACTGAAACAGTAAAAAAAATGCCCTAACTTTTTATTTAATTTTTTTGATTGGTTACACAATATGGGTTTGTGTATAAATAGTATATTTGTTTAGTTAATTAAAAAAATGCATTATTCCTTTACTGTATATGCAAATGTATAATTTGGCTGCTTCTCCAATATTTTTTCTGGATCTTAAATTTAAAATAAATTGGTCAAACCCTGGTGTAAGGAATATGTTTGGCACCATTTGTTTGTTCAATATATTGTAGTGACAGTCTTTTTAGACTTTTGCATCTAGTCTTTAGGTGGTGTATGTTAAACTCAGTCTATGTATTGTTCGTAAGCTGGTAGCTGTTGCAATGAAATACACTGGACAATTCTGTGATTGGCTTGTGTTTGCAGCTGGCAGCCAGAGAGACAGATTCCATTCCATGATGTAAGATTTCCGCCTCCTTCAGGTTATAATAAGGACATAAATGAAAGTGATGACGTAGAGGTAAGTAGCTAATTAAATTTGATGAATTGGTATATAGAGCGGTGTGTCCCACTGTACCTATAATGTACTAACACTATACACAGATAATGAATTGTCTTTTCCATTTATTCTTTTAGTTTTTGAGGGTCAAAGGCGAAGATGATTTCATGGTAGGTTGTGAGGAATGCTAGCTTTTATAAAAAATAAAAAAAAATGTTTGAAGATAAATCTTGTGATATTTTTACAAACCACTCTTTTTGTTTTGTTTGTTTTTTTGTTTCTGTCTTCTACATAATCATCATCATACCAGCATTTTTAATGTGTAGTTGGGCTAAACTGCCACTCTTACTTGCAACCCTGCATGATGAGGCTAATGGATATCTATCTGTTCCTTTATCAGGGTGTAAGTGAAAGCTGCAGGTTTGGTTAGTAAGATATTTAAACCGTATAGGTTATTTTGTCCTGAAAGATCTTAAAGTGATATTAGACTCCAAATTTTACTTGTGCATACCATATGACAGAAAATAAAACTGCATTTCAAATAATTTATTTGGCTTGCTTTTGTTGTAAAATAACTTAAATTTTTTGTTGATTCCACTTTTTCAAGAGAGGTTGTAGTGCATTCTATTTCCTTAAACATAAACTTTGTATGCAAATTTTGTGAAGTGCTGACAAACACCATAGATAAGTTTACTTTAAGTCTCTTTAATGATCCTTGGTTGTTTTTAAGCAATTCTATTTTGGATTTTGCTTTAACTCTAGAAATACCAAAACACTTTTTGGATCTGATTTACTTCAACATTTTCAAATGAACCAAAATATTATTACATTATTGATAATTCCAACATTTACTGTATGGTTTTTGTTCATACCTGATCTTTTGGCACGCTTGCTTAGATTTAGAATTTTGTACTTATTTAAGTTTCATTGTTCTTTTGTCTGGAGAGTAAATGATGTGTGTGTGTGTATGTATGTATATGTGTGTGTGTGTGTGTATATATATATATATATATATATATATATATATATATATATATATATACATATACATATACATACCTGCAGCTTACTAGTCGGGGAGAAAGGTTACTAGTCCCCACTAGAGAGAGAGAATATTACTGAAGTAATTATTTATTATTATACCATTCCATCAAATTATTAGGCAACAGTTGGTTGTATACTATACTAAGGATGACCGTAAATAAGAGTTTTTTTAATACTGCTAGTGTAACTGCAGGAGTGCCTATTTGCATGCATTCCATAATGTGCAGTAGTGGGATCTTTGTTTATGTCTGTGCATTTGTTTCCAGTAAAATATGTACATTAAGTGTATGTATGGACATTTTGTAGGTATGTAGTGAGTTATCACTTTGTAAGTGGAACAGCTCATCTGTTTGAACCAGGGCTGCAGTTCCAAACAAGCACAATTTTTTTTTATTACCTTTTGATGAAATCTGCTGGATTGGGGGGGGGGGGGTTACAAACAAAACCAAAACACAAACACCATTTTATTTTCTTAATGCTTTCAGGTTTACTCAAGAGCAAATGAAAAAGAACCATGTTGCTGGTGGCTTGCCAAAGTCCGAATGATAAAGGGTGAGGTAGGAATATGTCTATTTTAATCGTGTTTTATGTTATATATGTGTGTGTGTTTTGATATATTTTGAAACTAATAAAGAACAATTGTAAAAAACAACAAAAAACATTTAAAGTACCTAATTGTAAAAATTTGGAGGTGGATGGGAATGAGAAACAAAACATAAATACATTGCTGAGGAGGTTTTAGTTTTGTGTGTGTGTGTTTTTTTTTTTTTTTTTTAGTATATCTTTTTTAGGAAATAGTGTGGTCACTCAAGTGGAAATTTCAAGTTATATTTTGTTGCATCAAAACACATTTCCCTTGCTGAAAAATAATTTGTTTTGTGTTTATGCTTGTGGGATGTGTAGTTGTTATCAGCCAGGAAGCAATCTGTCCCTTTGGAGGAGTTGTGCAGAAACATGCAGTTACTTTTCATTTTGAAATCTTTTAGTGGTTTTAATTTATAGACAAACTCAAAATGTTAAGGGTTAGTAAACCTAGAATTATGTATCCTTAACCTAGGAACACCAGAAACAAAAAAACAAAAAACTTGTGTATTTTTTTTTTTTTCTTCAATTTTTTTTTTTAAATTTTACTTTTTTGTGCCCCTCTATCTCTCCGTTGTATGGACCACTACAATGGGTTTATACACCTAAATCAAAGAAAAAATAAGTATATAGACTTAATAGCACCAATAAACAGCTAATACATATATCAGCACTGCGCCAACATAGAAAGGGAATGAACATATCAATATCAATTTGTGCTTCTCTTTCAAATGTTGGACGATCATTGTATTATATCTTGACTGAAGATCACTATGCATCTTTGCTGACTGATTGTTCTTGTTAGTTTTCTGTTAACAGCATCTTAGATTGTTCAGCAATTTTGTTTTACAAAATTTAGCTTCCTTAAAGGGATACTAAATCCACATTTTTTTTTTCTTTCATGATTCAGATAGAGCATTAAATTTTAAGCAACTTTCTAATTTACTTCTATTAATTTTTATTTTTTCTCTTGCTATCTTTTTGGGTTCAGCACCATGGATAGTGCTTGCTTATTTGTGGCTGACATTTAGCCAACCAAAAAGCAAGCATAACCCAGGTTCTCAACCAAAAATGAGCCGGCTCCTATGCATTACATTGCTGAATTTTAAATAAAGATAGCAAGAGAACAAAGAAAAATTGATAATAGTAGTAAATTAGAAAGTTGCTTAAAATTGCATGCTCTATCTGAATCATGATGTCCCTTTTAAATCATATATATATATATATATATATATATATATATATATATATATATATATATATATATATATATATATATATACATACACACTAATTCCCCTGCTAGTTTTTCTTATGATAAGCAAAGCACATTGACTTATTTTCTACATGAATTATGTTTGTCAGTTTTATGTTATAGAATACGCAGCTTGTGATGCTACATATAATGAGATTGTCACTATTGAACGACTACGTTCGGTGAATCCCAATAAGCCTGCAACAGAAAACACTTTCCATAAGATCAAGTTAGATGTACCCGAAGATTTACGGCAAATGTAAGTGCATAAACTATTTTATTTTATAGTAGCTTATATAGGGTGCCATAGCCACTGCTTCTATATAGATGTGTTAGTACATTTTTAAACATTTGTGCAATTACATACACAGCTGTTATGAAATTAAATGTTGTCAATGTGTACTTCTTTTATTTTGTTTAGCATTTTGAAGTGTGACTTTGGTTCATTATGCACAAAGCAACTTGCTTATTATGGTCCGCATAGTTGAGGATCTGAGAAAAACCTATATCAATATGAGTAACAGATGAACAGTAGAACTTTTGGTGGCTACACTGCATAATACACATGTATCATTTTGCTAGAAACTTTAGATACTGTTATAGAATCGTACCAGTTTTATGAAAGACAATGTACTGAGAAACCTGTTTCCACAGAAATGTTAGAGACCCTAAAGTCCATAGTTTTCTTAATTCAGATAGAGCACACAATTTAAAAAGAAAAACAACTTTCTAATTAAGTGATATTATCAAATTGTGCACAATCTTTTTATATGCACATTCTGATGCACTGTCTCCTATTACTTCTAGTATATAAGTCTCTGATTTGCTCATTGCTGTCGCATAACGCGGGGGGCAGCAAATAGACAAAATTTCAAATGTATGTAAAATAAAAAAATAAAAACGTGTAAAAGTCCAAATTAAACTTTCATGATCCAGATAGGGCATGTAATTTTAATCAACTTTCCAATTTGCTTTTTTCTCTTGATATTTTTTGATAAAGGCTATACCTAGGTAGGCTTATAGGCTACCCTGTATTTACAGTATATCTCTACCCTCTAATAAATAAGGACTAATTTGTTACTGCATACTTGTAAACAATGCACCTTCATACCATGTAAATGTACAGGACTATGTTGACATGAATGGGGACAATGAAATCCTGTAAGGAAAAAATAAAATAATCTAATTTGGCAAAACCAAGCTTTGCTAAATGGACATTGTATTGCAGAATATTCTCCCCTTTAATATATTCACAATGATGATAATAAATATAAATTATATATATATATATATATATATATATATATATATATATATATATATATATATATATATATATATATATATATATATATATATATATATATATATATATATATATATATGAAAAAAAAATGATACACACATACACTATATAATAACACAATAAAAGTTAGATTTGTATTTCACAGTAGCAAGACCTAGAAAGGATGCAGCGTCCCAAGCTAAATTTAAGGTGTGACTTTTGGAGGCCAGCAAGGGAAGTGGAGGCACACATGGGATCTCTAGTGTACTCTAAACATGGGCGTTAGAGCATACCTTTAAGGTTCTATTTGCGCCCCCCTCATCTGGGTTTGTCAAGTCACAAATACTTTAAAGGCACATAGAAGTAAAATTAAAGGGGTCTTAAAATGCCATGCTTTGTGAATCTCTGCAGGTTTCATTTTGACTTCCATTATAATTTACTTTGTTCCTTTAGTATCCTTTCTTGTAATACATATGTACTCTTCTTCAGTAGCAACAATGCACTGCTGGGAGCTATCTGGTGATTAGTGGCTACACATACTTGTCTCTTGCCATTGGATCACCAGATATGTTCAGCTAACTCCCGGTAGTACAAGCTATAAATCATATTTCTCTTTTTAGCTTAGTTTTACTTTTGACTGTTTTATTTTTTTATTATATTACCGTTGCACTGAAAATCTGGTTCATTAAAGGAGGAAATAGGAATAAAGAAGTGAAAAAGATAAATGATCTCAAATACAAGTAATTAATTAGATAGTCTTTGCTTTAGATAGACTGTTGAATAACTGGTGTTCTGTTAAAATTGATAATTTGCACTGGCACAAAACAGATTTAGATGTATCTCCCCTTTTTTTTTGGGGGGGGGGGACTAAGCTGGTTTCTGATATGTAAGCTGATTTTGTGAGCAAATATTCATGCAAAGTATCCAGATATACAAATTTATTTTAGACAGTAAGACTCAAATAAAATGATTGTTTTCTACTTAAAGTGACATGAAACACTTGACATGGTAATATAAAATGATGAATAGTATATATTAAAAAAAAAACTGCAATATACTATCCATTATTTTGTTACCCTTTTCCTGTAATTCCATTCCGAAATGCTGAGCTTTTCTGTTCCTGTTAGAAGTGTAGAACATTTTTATATTCCACACAGCCATTGGCTGCACACCCTAGTTACCTATTTGTAACTGTGCCCAATTGGCCACAGCAGAGAAAGTAACATAAGTTACAATATGGCAGCTTCTATTGTTTTATAGACGCTAACATTTTACTTATTCTTTTTCTTTTTTTTTTCTTTTTTTTTAGGTTTCATTTTTTTTAAAATAACTTTTCAGATAATTTTTCCAGTTATATAAAATACTTCCTTATTTAGTTATATACTATTAGAAATACATAGGTTACCTCCTCAATAATTTGATAATTCACTATCTTCAGTTTAATAATCATTCATATGTGATAATCTTTTCAGCTGTGCATTATTAGAATGGGAAACAAATAATCATTGCCTCACTAACCATTAAAATGGTTTTATTTAACTAAAACAAGAACAATGTTTCAATTTAATTTTACTCCTTGCTCCTCCTTGTGCAAGTCTATTCCTCTCCAAACAATCTTCTATTCATTGATCTCCTTGAAATTTAAAGGAATAGTCTAGTCTATATATTTTATAATGTTCCTTTAATCCCATTGTTCCCATGCAATTCTATGTACGCAGAATAAAACCCTTAAAGGAATAGTCTTGTCAAGATTAAACTTTCATGATTCAGATAGCGCAGGCAATTTTTTTTTTTTTTTAGCAACTTTCTAATTTACTCCTATTAACATTTTTTTCTTTATTCTCTTGGTATCGTTATTTGACTGTAAGCTTGCTGATTGGTGGCTACAGCTAGACCCCAATCAGAAAGCACTACTCAGGTGCTGAACCCAAAATGGGCCGGCTCCTATGCTTACATTCAAATAAAGATACCAAGAGAACAAATTAAAATTGATAACAGGAGTAAATTAGAAAGTGGCTTAAAATTGCATGCTCTATCTGAATCGTGAAAGTAGAGCTGCAACAACGAATCGGCATAATCGATTATGAAAATAGTTGTCAACGAATCTCATAATCGATTAGTTGGTTTGCAATTTGGATTGTTTATATATAATCAGGTGATTTGTGACTATGCTTTGTATGATATAGTGCTGAGCTTGTTATTTACACCTAGCCCTAGATTGATGGCATTTGTTATATGAATTAATGCCATTATTACCTGTTTGCACAATTTTTAGCGGATCGCTTGCTATTGCTGATTATATGTACTCTATAGATAAATGTGTAAGGCTGTGTCCTTTTACGGATATATAGTCTTTATCCCTTTTCCCCTTTTTTTTTTTTTTTTTTTCTATTTTTAATTAATTGGAATATGTACCAAATTCAACCTCTGTAAGCATATATATCTGCTATTTTAAGAGTGTACTAGATATTTTCCCCCTAACCTTATAGATGGTTATTTACCACTCCCAGAGGCAGAACTTTTTTTTACTTTCTGCGATGAGATTTTTTTTTAGTGAAAACATTTCTGCAGGTCATTTTTAAATAAAATTCAATTTTAAATTAGGCAGTTACACTAAAGCACCAGTTCAACTGTAATGTGTTAGTTAACTGTAGAATAAAGCATTATTTAAAATTTTATAATATAGTGCAGTAGTTAAAAAATGCATTGCAAATTAGCTGCAGACTCTAAAAAAAGGTGCATTCCTTATACTAACGTTTTACATTCAGAAAAAAACAGCTTTGCAGACTGAAGGGCTAGGGGACGGGCTTGAAACGATCTCTGAGAGCCAGTCAATTAATGCACTACTACTTTGCAGCGCTACTGCATATTTGACTGTTCACTTCAAACAGCATGTTGCTCTGGAGGAACTGTAAAAAGGAAAACTTACACAGTGCAGTCAGAGAACAGCTCTGTTTGAAGTGAACAGCCTAATGTGGAGCAGCACTAAATCACTAACAGTTCCTGTTTGTGTCCTAGTCTTTCTGCAGACATGCTGCATTTTCTGCGATGACATCTCAGATCACTATGTTCTGCCTTGGGGCACTGCATATAGATATTAAAGATATTTTTATGTTAAACTGACGTCCAGGTTTACTTCGAGAGTTCCCTTGCATTGGTGGAACTAACAAAGATAAATAGCCCACCTTGGTGAAATTGGCAAAACCCTATTTATGCATCTCAGGCACCTCAACACCATCTGAGTACCTCTTCTCTGCTGCAGGCAAAATAGCTTGCAAAAAAGAGAGCCCGCTCAGCCAGGAGCATGTGGACATGTTGATATTTTTGCATTTCAATGCAAAGTTTCTGAAAGAGTGAATAACAGAATGTTATAAACAATGGTAGTTTACCTATTCGTAGTTCTACCTCTTTTCAAACAGTTTGTGGTTTTGTTTTGCTTAATTATAACAATTTGTTCTGCTGCTTAAAAAATTGGACCAACAGTTGTTTTAATGCAAAGTTTTAGTCGGAAGTTTATATTTATAACACTCAGTATGTGGATTTTATTTTAAATATAGGTGAAAAAAAGTGTTTATTTTTTTATCCGATTAATCGAAAAAATAATCGGCCGATTAATCGGTTATTAAAATAAGTTAGTTGCAGCCCTACATGAGTTTTTAATTTTGACTAGACTATTTCTTTAAGGGCTTTATTCGGTGTATACATAGAATTGCATGGGAATAATGGGATTAAAGGAACAGTATAGAATATGCAATTCTAAACAACTTTTAATGTCTTTCTATTATCTAATTTGCTTTGTTTTCTACTATCCTTTTGTTGAAAAGCATACCTAGGTAGGCTCACTAGCAGCAATGCACTGCTGGGAGCTAGCTGCTGATTGATGGCTGCACATATATGCCACTTGCTCACTCAATGTGTTTAGCCAATTCTTAGTCGTGCATTGCTGCTCCTTTACCAAGAGAATGAAGCATATATGATAATAGAAGTACATCTGAAAGTTGCTTAATATTGTATGTTGTATCTGAATCGGAAAATAAATGTTTGTTTTATAACATTTTGCTATTTCTGCAAGCACAATTTAGTTTTGAGAACTACAAAACAGGGAATATGTGATATCTTATTAATGAAATGACAACAATAATCATTCAGAAACCTCTATGAGAGCATGACATTGTGAATGGATTAATGGAATTAATTTAACAAATAAATAAATAAACATTACAGACAAAATATACAGCCTCATGCTATCTCTTTATTTCTGCTAAGCTGTGGATTATATTTGAAACTATCTTTTAGATATATTTTTCCTCAAGCATTACAAATCCTATTTCCGAAACAATATGTTAGATGGACTTTATCTATTCTAAAGAAGATATGCTATAACTTACTTTCTAATATATATATATATATATATATATATATATATATATATATATATATATATATATATATATATATATATATATATATATATATATATATATATATATATATTGTAAGCTAACGGTTTTGACTGTTCTCCAATAGTTCATTGCTATACTAAAAGTAAGTAGCGTATCTGTTTAACCGGATCTGGAATGGAAACAATATTTTAAGATACACTTTACTTTTTAATATAGCAATGAACTACCGGCGCTCTAGCCATATGCCACTTACACAATTTTATTTTGTGTCTAGAGTGCAGATTGGAGAACACTCAAAGCCGTCAGCTTACAAAAAAAATATATATTAGAAAGTAAGTTATATCATATCTTCTTTAGAATAAATAAAGTCCGTCTAAAATATTGTTTCCATTCCAGATCTGATTATACAATTTGGAAACTTTACAATCACTTTAAGCTATTTATGTATCCATGTATTAATATATTTATAGTGTATTTAATCTTTTATAGTTTAAAAAATGTTTTGTTTGTTTTTTCTTAGGTGTGCTAAGGAGTCTGCTCACAAAGATTTCAAAAAAGCAGTTGGAGCATTTTCAGTAACCTATGATTCAGAAAGCTGCCAGCTTGTTATTCTGGTGAGTTTTGTGTTAAGGATACTGAAAGTAAGTACACATGAAAAAATATGTTGCTTCATTGTATATATTAGCCTATCTAGAAGTTTTCAAGCAAGGGGTAGTAGGGAAAAGGGTGGTAGCTAGAGGAGGTTGAATCCAGAGAAGGTTTGAGAATAGGTGTGACTAGTGCATGTTTAAGGGATGATAGAAATATACCAGTACTGAGGGAGAGATTAAACATATGTGTAAGGATAGGAGTCAGAGTAGGTTAAAGGGAGGTCAGTAAGTTGTGAGGAGGATGGGATCAATAGGACAGGTAGTGAGATCTACACTGTTGGGGGTCGAGAATGCTTGTGTGATGAGAGATTATTTAATTTCTGATGCAGTTTATTTTGTTGTTAAAGTGGGTGGCAAAATCTTGAACTGAGAGAGATGGTAGTGTGGGTGGAAAAAGGAATTGGAAAGCGGAGAATATACATTTTGGTGCTGAAGAAGGTAGAGTAGAGATATGAGTCGAAGAGTAATCCTGGTTAAGGGAAGAGTATTAAGCAAGCAAGATGACGACGTAGTGAAGGTTAGATGAACTGAAAGACTTTCTACAGTGTTGCTTAGCAGTGCAGAAACATCTGCATAGTAGGTATGTGCATTTAGATCAATCGTGATGATCCAAAGGTGACTGCTTGCTGCATTCTGCTCTTTTCTGAGCTGGAATTCTTCTTAAAGTGCAACAAACTAAGATCTGTGCAAATCCATATCTTAGAGTGTTGCACTTTCACAAGAAGAAATCCGGCTCAGAAAATACCCGAATGCTGCAAGCGGCCGCCACCTTTGGATCATCAAATGATCCGAATGCACATGTCTATTGCATAGGAATCATGCCAGGGCTGAGGATGAGTGCGATTTCCAAGCTAAATTAGAAGGGGCCAAATTGTATAGGACTGATGTGAGAAAGGAGTTATAGTGACTGACTGGTCAAGGCAGGAAAAGGAGACGGAAGAGAGTGGAGGTTTGAGAGATCTGAGAGTTCTAAGGACTTTATGCTTCTATGGAATTTGATGGGGGGGGGTTAGTTGTTGGCAGAATAGTGAGAGTGATTCTGCAAATGTGTAGATAATGGTCAGAAAGAGTAAAAGGTAATGTAAGTCTGAGAGTGCATTGATAGGGGAAAATCAGATCAAGGGATTATCCATCTTTGTAGGTGGGGAATGTTGGTCCATTGTGACAATATAAGAGGATGTGAGTTGGAGAAGATTTTCTGGGCTAGGGGAAATTGGATTATGAATAGGGAGGTTGAAATTAACAAGAATGAGGACAGGAATGTCTTAGTAGAGGAAAAGGATAGCCAGGCGGCAAAATGATCAATAAATTAAATTGAGTCAGGTGGGGAATGTATAGCCGCAGCATGTAGAGAGTTGGGGAAGAATTGTTGATTCCGGTTTGTTTTGAAGGAAGATGTAAGGGAAGAAATTATGTATAATTGTTGAAAGGTGCAGAGAGAGAAAATTAAGATACCTACATTACCTCCTTATCTGTTTTCAGGGCTAGGGAAGGCTGTGATTTAGGGAGCAAGCCAGTTTACCCTGAGAGCCAGAAGGTTGAAGGAGTGGGTAATAAAGAGATCATAGATAGAAGTGAGCTTGTTACATACAGAGCTAGAATTCCAGAGTGCAGAATTGAAGGGGTGTTGACTTTAGGTATACAAGGAATTAAAGTCTGGTTACCAGAGTACTGGTTTCTTGAAGGTTGATAGGACATATTCAGATGGATGGTATTAGAGATTTGTAGGGGGGCAAGATTAGGTGACATCACTGGCAGCTAACAATAGTGTGAGAGAGTGTGACATACAATGAGTATTTAGTATTGAGAATGTCTTTTAAATGTGGTGCAGGGAGGACAAAGTTTAGGTATGTGTGGAGCTTAACAGAGCCAGAAGCAAGCTGAGGGTAGAAGTGCTGTGCCATTGCATGTTTTAGGTGATGCAGGGAAAGGAGTAAATTGGTAATATAGTTTGTTATAGAGACAAGATGTGGCAAAAGAAACATGAAGATAGGAAGCATTCTTCAGTTCCTGTAAAATAAACTGTACCATCTTGCACTACATAAATAGCTATACTGTTGTATTTATAATTCAGTCTTAATGGAAGGCTTTGACACTTTCATTTTTGAAGATTTTACTTTTGAAATTCTTTTGTTTTCTATTTCCTTTATTATACAGTCAGTCAATGAAGTCACCATAAAGCGGGCAAACATGCTTAGCGACATGCATTTCCGAAGTCTGCGTACTAAATTATCTTTGATGTTGAGAAATGAAGAAGCTAGTAAACAGCTTGAAGTAAGTGAATTGGCTAACTCCCAGAAAGTAAAGGGTATGAAGACCAGCAGTTCCATTCAAAGTTAAATTACTGGGAAAGGTGGCAAAATAAATAATGAAATATTTACAGATGGGTGGTACAAGCTACCAAGGGACATTGTACACTAGATTTTTCTTTGCCTAAATGTTTTGTAGTTGATCCATTTATATAGCCCATCTGGGGGTGTTTTTTTGTTAAAATGCATAGTTTTGCTTATTTTCTAATAACATACTGAATTTCAGACTCCTAACCAAGTCCCAGTTTTAGATGTATACTGATGTCTACAAATTAAAGCTTACTCCTGTTTGTCGAATGGGTCTTTTCATATGTGGGGGGAGGGGGGACTGTTGCTCTTCCTGCCTTCAAAGCCCATTTAAGTGGGTATCCCAGCCTAACCTCAGCAACGGTTCTAAATATGGAGCTTCTAAGTATGTTTTTAAAAGGTTTTTCATATCAATATCTGTGCATATTATTCTTTATAGAAGTGTCTATTACATGCAGTTATATTAAAATTGGTGTATACTGTCAATTTAAATGTGCATGGTTGTCAGTATGTATATGTAGCATATTTTCTATCAAACTTTAAGTTATGAATTTCCTTTTTTTTTTTAAACACCCCCCTTGGAAGATTTCCATGATATCCTAACTGAAAGCATCACTGACATTACTAGAGTAAATTATATTTCTCCAACATTGGTGTGTCAGGTCCACGGCGTCATCCTTACTTGTGGGAATATCTCTTCCCCAACAGGAAATGGCAAAGAGTCCCAGCAAAGCTGGCCATATAGTCCCTCCTAGGCTCCGCCCACCCCAGTCATTCTCTTTGCCGTTGCACAGGCAACATCTCCAACATGTGGTGTTTAAATTTAGTTTTTTTATTCTACTATTCAAGAGTTTGTTATTTTAAAATAGTGCTGGTATGTACTATTTACTATGAAACAGAAAAAGATGACATGAAGGAGTAGCCCCCGATCCGGGACCGGATCTAGTAGGGGGCAGACTCTCTCTCTTTGCTCAGGCTTGGGCAGGAGATGTTCAGGATCCCTGGGCACTAGAAATAGTTTCTCAGGGTTATCTTCTGGAATTCAGGGAACTACCCCCAAGGGGAAGGTTCCACATGTCTCACTTATCCTTAAACCAAATAAAGAGACAGGCGTTCTTACATTGTGTAGAAGACCTGTTAAAGATGGGAGTAATACACCCTGTTCCAAGGACGGAACAAGGAATGGGATTTTACTCAAATCTGTTCGTAGTTCCCAAAAAAGAGGGAACCTTCAGACCAATTCTGGATTTAAAGATCCTAAACAAATTTCTCAGAGTACCATCGTTCAAAATGGAAACCATTCGAACGATTCTACCCACTATCCAGGAAGGTCAATTTATGACTACCGTGGATCTAAAGGATGCGTACCTACATATTCCTATCCACAAAGAACATCATCAGTTCCTAAGGTTCGCCTTTCTGGACAAACATTACCAGTTTGTGGCCCTCCCATTCGGGTTAGCCACTGCTCCAAGGATTTTCACAAAGGTACTTGGGTCCCTTCTAGCGGTTCTAAGACCGAGGGGCATTGCAGTAGTACCGTACTTGGACGACATTCTAATACAAGCGTCGTCCCTTTCAAAAGCAAAGGCTCATACAGACATCGTTCTGGCCTTTCTCAGATCTCACGGATGGAAGGTGAACATAGAAAAAAGTTCTCTGTCTCCGTCAACAAGAGTTCCCTTCTTGGGAACAATAATAGATTCCTTAGAAATGAGGATTTTTCTGACAGATGTCAGAATGTCAAAACTTCTAAGCACTTGTCAAGTTCTTCACTCTGTTCCACGTCCTTCCGTAGCTCAGTGCATGGAAGTAGTAGGGTTGATGGTTGCAGCAATGGACATAGTTCCTTTTGCGCAAATTCATCTAAGACCATTACAACTGTGCATGCTCAAACAGTGGAATGGGGACTATACAGACTTGTCTCCAGTGATTCAAGTAGATCAGAAGACCAGAGATTCACTCCGTTGGTGGCTGACCCTGGACCATCTATCCCAGGGAATGAGCTTCCGCAGACCAGAGTGGGTCATTGTCACGACCGACGCCAGCCTAGTGGGCTGGGGCGCGGTCTGGGATCCCCTGAAAGTTCAGGGACTATGGTCTCGGGAAGAGTCTCTTCTCCCGATAAACATTCTGGAACTAAGAGCGATATTCAATGCTCTCAGGGCTTGGCCTCAGCTTGCAAAGGCCAGATTCATAAGATTCCAATCAGACAACATGACGACTGTTACGTATATCAATCATCAGGGGGGAACAAGGAGTTCCTTAGCGATGAAAGAAGTGATCAAAATAATACAATGGGCGGAGGATCACTCCTGCCATCTATCTGCGATCCACATCCCAGGTGTAGAAAACTGGGAAGCGGATTATCTGAGTCGTCAGACATTCCATCCGGGGGAGTGGGAACTCCACCCGGAGATCTTTGCCCAGTTGACTCAATTATGGGGCATTCCAGACATGGATCTGATGGCGTCTCGTCAGAACTTCAAGGTTCCTTGCTACGGGTCCAGATCCAGGGATCCCAAGGCGACTCTAGTGGATGCACTAGTAGCACCTTGGACCTTCAACCTAGCTTATGTGTTTCCACCGTTTCCTCTCATTCCCAGGCTGGTAGCCAGGATCAAACAGGAGAGGGCCTCTGATCTTGATAGCTCCTGCGTGGCCACGCAGGACTTAGTATGCAGACCTGGTGAATATGTCATCGGTTCCACCATGGAAGCTACCTTTTGAGACAGGACCTTCTTGTTCAGGGTCCATTCGAACATCCAAATCTGGTCTCCCTCCAGCTGACGGCTTGGAGATTGAACGCTTGATTCTCTCAAAGCGTGGGTTTTCAGATTCTGTGATAGATACTCTGGTTCAGGCCAGAAAACCAGTGACTAGAAAAATTTACCATAAAATATGGAAAAGATATATCTGTTGGTGTGAATCCAAGGGATTCCCATGGAATAAGATAAAAATTCCTAAGATTCTTTCCTTTCTGCAGGAAGGTTTGGATAAAGGATTATCTGCGAGTTCTCTAAAAGGACAGATTTCTGCTTTATCTGTGTTACTACACAAACGACTGGCAGCTGTGCCAGATGTTCAAGCATTTGTTCAGGCTCTGGTTAGAATCAAGCCTGTTTACATACCTTTGACTCCTCCCTGGAGTCTAAATCTAGTTCTTTCAGTTCTTCAAGGGGTTCCGTTTGAACCTCTACATTCCATAGATATTAAGTTATTATTTTGGAAAGTCTTGTTTTTGGTTGCTATTTCTTCTGCTAGAAGAGTTTCAGAGTTATCTGCTCTGCAGTGTACTCCGCCCTATCTGGTGTTCCATTCAGATAAGGTTGTTTTGCGTACTAAGCCTGGTTTTCTTCCAAAGGTTGTTACCAACAAGAATATTAACCAGGAGATAGTTGTACCTTCTTTGTGTCCGAATCCAGTTTCAAAGAAGGAACGTTTGCTACACAATTTAGATGTAGTCCGTGCTCTAAAATTCTACTTGGCAGCTACAAAAGAGTTCAGACAAACATCTTCTCTGTTTGTCGTCTATTCTGGTAAAAGGAGAGGTCAAAAAGCGACTTCTACCTCTCTTTCCTTTTGGCTTAAAAGCATCATCCGATTGGCTTACGAGACTGCCGGACGGCAGCCTCCTGAAAGAATCACAGCTCACTCCACTAGGGCTGTGGCTTCCACATGGGCCTTCAAGAACGAGGCTTCTGTTGATCAGATATGTAAGGCAGCGACTTGGTCTTCACTGCACACTTTTGCCAAATTTTTCAAATTTGATACTTTTGCTTCTTCGGAGGCTATTTTTGGGAGAAAGGTTTTGCAAGCCGTGGTGCCTTCTGTTTAGGTGACCTGATTTGCTCCCTCCCTTCATCCGTGTCCTAAAGCTTTGGTATTGGTTCCCACAAGTAAGGATGACGCCGTGGACCGGACACACCAATGTTGGAGAAAACAGAATTTATGCTTACCTGATAAATTACTTTCTCAAACGGTGTGTCCGGTCCACGGCCCGCCCTGGTTTTTTAATCAGGTCTGATGAATTATTTTCTCTTACTACAGTCACCACGGTACCATATGGTTTCTCCTATATTTTTCTTCCTGTCCGTCGGTCGAATGACTGGGGTGGGCGGAGCCTAGGAGGGACTATATGGCCAGCTTTGCTGGGACTCTTTGCCATTTCCTGTTGGGGAAGAGATATTCCCACAAGTAAGGATGACGCCGTGGACCGGACACACCGTTGGAGAAAGTAATTTATCAGGTAAGCATAAATTCTGTTTTGTGTGTGCTTCCTATACAGTTAGGGCAGAAATATACGCTGACTGGCCACTTTATTAGGTACACCTTGCTAGTACCGGGTTGGACACCCTTTTGCCTTCAGAACTACCTTAATTCTTCATGTCATAGATTTAACAAGGTGTTGGAAACATTCCTCAGACATTTTGGTCCATATTGACATGATAGCATCACGCAGTTGCTGCAGATTTGTTGGCTGCACATCCATGAATGCAAATCTCCCGTTTACCACATCCCAAAGGTGCTCTATTGGATTGAGACCTGTGGATGCCATTAGAGTACAGTGAACTCATTGTCATGTTTAAGAAACCAGTTTGAGATGATTTGAGCTTTGTGACATGGTGCATTATCCTGCTGGAAGTAGCCATCAGAAGATGGGTACACTGTAGTCATAAAGGGATGGACATGGTCAGCAGCAATACTCAGGTAGGCCATGGTATTGAAACAATGCTCATTTGGTACTAAGGGGCCCAAAGTGTGGCAAGAAAATATCCCCCACACCATTACACCACCAGCCAGAACAGTTGATACAAGGCAGGATGGATCCATGCTTTCATGTTGTTTACGCCAAATTCTGACCCTACCATCTGAGTGTTGCAGCTGAAACCGAGACTCATTAGACCAGGTAATCTTCTATTGTCCAATTTTGGTGAGCCTGTGCAAATTGTAGTGTCAGTTTCCTGTTCTTAGCTGACATGAGTGGAACCCGGTGTGGTCTTCTGCTGCTGTAGCCCATCTGCTTCTAGGTTCAATGTATTGTGCATTCAGAGATGGTATTCTGGATACCTTGGTTGTAACGAGTGATTATTTGAGTTACTGTTGCCTTTCTATCATCTCGAACCAGCCTGCCCATTCTCCTCCGACATCAACAAGGCATTTTCGTCCACACAACTGCCGCTCACTGGATATTTTCTCTTTCGGACCATTCTCTGTAAACCCTAGAGATGTTTGTGCGTGAAAATCCCAGTAGATCAGCAGTTTTTTAAAATACTCAGACCAGCCCTTCTGGCACCAACAACCATGCCACGTTGAAAGTAACTTAAATCCCCTTTTATCTTGTTAAGTGTATCCAGTCCACGGATCATCCATTACTTGTGGGATATTCTCCTTCCCAACAGGAAGTTGCAAGAGGATCACCCACAGCAGAGCTGCTATATAGCTCCTCCCCTCACTGCCATATCCAGTCATTCTCTTGCAACTCTCAACAAAGATGGACGTAGTAAGAGGAGAGTGGTGTATTATAGTTAGTTTTTTCACTTCAATCAAAAGTTTGTTATTTTTAAATGGTACCGGAGTGTACTATTTCATCTCAGGCAGCATTAGAAGAAGAATCTGCCTGTGATTTCTATGATCTTGGCAGAAGTAACTAAGATCCACTGCCGTTCTCACATATTCTGAGGAGTGAGGTAACTTCAGAGGGGGAATGGCGTGCAGGTTTTACTGCAATAAGGTATGTGCAGTTAACATATTTCTAGGGATGGAATTTGCTAGAAAAATGCTGCTGATACCGGATTAATGTAAGTTAAGCCTTAAATGCAGTGATAGCGACTGGTATCAGGCTTATTAATAGAGATACATACTCTTATAAAAGTGTAATATAAAACATTTGCTAGCATGTTAATCGTTTTTATATATGTTTGGTTACAAAACTTATTGGGGCCTAGTTTTTTTCCCACATGGCTGGCTTGATTTTTGCCTAGTAACAGGCTTTCCACTGTTGCAATATGAGTGGGAAGGGCCTATTTTAGTGCTTTTCTGTGCAGCTAAAAATACTGACAGACATTCAGCTTCCCTCTGCATGATACAGGACATCTCTGAAGGGCTCAAAAGGCTTCAAAGTCGTGTTTGAGGAGGGTAACAATCACAGTAGACTGTGGCAGTTGTTGTGACTGTGTTTAAAAAAACGTTTTTGTCATTTATTGTTCTGTTTTTGTTATTAAGGGGTTAATCATCCATTTGCAAGTGGGTGCAATGCTCTGCTGACTTGTTACATACACTGTTAGTGTAACTGCCTTTTTTCGCTGTTATTTCAAATTTTGCCAAAATTTGTTTCTCTTAAAGGCACAGTAACGTTTTTTTATATTGCTTGTTAACTTGCTTTAAAGTGTTTTCCAAGCTTGCTAGTCTCATTGCTAGTATGTACAAACATGTCTGAAACAGAGGATACTTGTTCATTATGTTTAAAAGCCATGGTGGAGCCCCATAGGAGAATGTGTACTAAATTTATTGATTTCACCTTAAACAGTAAAGATCAGTCTTTATCTATAAAAGAATTGTCACCAGAGGGGTCTGTCGAGGGGAAAGTTATGCCGACTAACTCTCCCCACGTGTCGGACCCTTCGCCTCCCGCTCAAGGGACGCACGCTAATATGGCGCCAAGTACATCAGGGACGCCCATAGCGATTACTTTGCAGGACATGGCTGCAATCATGAATAATACCTTGTCAGAGGTATTATCCAGATTGCCTGAATTGAGAGGCAAGCGCGATAGCTCTGGGGTTAGACGAGATACAGAGCGCGTAGATGCTGTAAGAGCCATGTCTGATACTGCGTCACAATATGCAGAACCGGAGGACGGAGAGCTTCAGTCTGTGGGTGACGTCTCTGAATCGGGGAGACCTGATTCAGAGATTTCTAATTTTAAATTTAAGCTTGAGAACCTCCGTGTATTGCTTGGGGAGGTATTAGCTGCTCTGAATGACTGTGACACAATTGCAGTGCCAGAGAAATTGTGTAGGCTGGATAAATACTATGCAGTGCCGGTGAGTACTGATGTTTTTCCAATACCTAAAAGGCTTACAGAAATTATTAGTAAGGAGTGGGATAAGGCCCGGTGTGCCCTTTTCCCCACCTCCTATATTTAGAAAAATGTTTCCAATAGATGCCACTACACGGGACTTATGGCAGACTGTCCCTAAGGTGGAGGGAGCAGTGTCTACTTTAGCAAAGCGTACCACTATCCCGGTTGAGGACAGTTGTGCTTTTTCAGATCCAATCCAAATTAGAGGGTTACCTTAAGAAAATGTTTATTCAACAAAGTTTTATTTTACAGCCCCTTGCATGCATTGCGCCTGTCACTGCTGCGGCGGCATTCTGGTTTGAGGCCCTGGAAGAGGCCATCCATACAGCTCCATTGACTGAAATTGTTGACAAGCTTAGAACTCTTAAGCTAGCTAACTCATTTGTTTCTGATGCCATTGTTCATTTGACTAACGGCTAAGAATTCCGGATTCGCCATCCAGGCACGTAGGGCGCTATGGCTCAAATCCTGGTCAGCTGATGTGACTTCAAAGTCTAAATTACTCAACATTCCTTTCAAGGGGCAGACCTTATTCGGGCCTGGTTTGAAAGAAATTATTGCTGACATTACTGGAGGTAAGGGTCATACCCTTCCTCAGGACAGGGCCAAATCAAAGGCCAAACAGTCTAATTTTCGTGTCTTTCGAAATTTCAAGGCAGGTGCAGCATCAACTTCCTCTGCTTCAAAACAAGAGGGAACTTTTGCTCAATCCAAGCAGGCCTGGAAACCTAACCAGTCCTGGAACAAGGGCAAGCAGGCCAGAAAGCCTGCTGCTGCCTCTAGGACAGCATGAAGGAGCGGCCCCCTATCTGGGAACGGATCTAGTAGGGGGCTACTCTCTCTCTCTCTCTCTCTCTCTCTCTCTCTCTCTCTATCTCTCTATCTCTCTATCTCTCTATCTCTCTATCTCTCTCTCTCTCTCTCTCTCTATCTCTCTCTCTCTCTATCTCTCTCTATCTCTCTCTATCTCTCTCTATCTCTCTCTATCTCTCTCTATCTCTCTCTATCTCTCTCTCTCTATCTCTATCTCTCTCTATCTCTCTCTCTATCTCTCTCTATCTCTCTCTCTATCTCTCTCTCTATCTCTCTCTCTATCTCTCTCTCTATCTCTCTCTCTATCTCTCTCTCTATCTCTCTCTCTATCTCTCTCTCTATCTCTCTCTCTATCTCTCTCTCTATCTCTCTCTCTATCTCTCTCTCTATCTCTCTCTCTATCTCTCTCTCTATCTCTCTCTCTATCTCTCTCTCTATCTCTCTCTCTATCTCTCTCTCTATCTCTCTCTCTATCTCTCTCTCTATCTCTCTCTCTATCTCTCTCTCTATCTCTCTCTCTATCTCTCTCTCTATCTCTCTCTCTATCTCTCTCTCTATCTCTCTCTCTATCTCTCTCATCATATCTCAGGGATATCTTCTGGACTTCAAAGCTTCTCCTCCACAAGGGAGATTTCACCTTTCAAGATTATCTGCAAACCAGATAAAGAAAGAGGCATTCCTAAGCTGCGTACAAGATCTCCTTGTAATGGGAGTGATCCATCCAGTTCCGCGGACGGAACAAGGACAGGGGTTTTATTCAAATCTGTTTGTGGTTCCCAAAAAAAGAGGGAACCTTCAGACCAATTTTGGATTTAAAGATCCTAAACAAATTCCTCAGAGTTCCGTCATTCAAGATGGAAACTATTCGAACCATTTTACCCATGATCCAAGAGGGTCAGTACATGACCACAGTGGACTTAAAGGATGCCTACCTTCACATTCCGATTCACAAGAATCATCATCAGTTCCTGAGGTTTGCCTTTCTAAACAGGCATTACCAATTTGTAGCTCTTCCATTCGGGTTGGCTACAGCCCCAAGAATTTTTACAAAGGTTCTGGGCTCACTTCTGGCGGTCCTAAGACCGCGAGGCATAGCGGTGGCTCCTTACCTGGACGATATCCTGATACAGGCGTCAAGCTTTCAAATTGCCAAATCTCATACAGAGATAGTTCTGGCATTCCTGAGGTCGCATGGGTGGAAAGTGAACGAAGAAAAGAGTTCTCTATCTCCTCTCACGAGGGTTTCTTTCCTAGGGACTTTAATAGATTCTGTAGAAATTAAAATTTACCTGACGGAGTCCAGGTTATCAAAACTTCTAAATGCTTGCCGTGTTCTTCACTCCATTCCGCGCCCCACGGTGGCTCAGTGCATGGAAGTAATCGGCTTAATGGTAGCGGCGATGGACATAGTGCCATTCGCTCGCCTGCATCTCAGACCGCTGCAATTATGCATGCTCAGTCAGTGGAATGGGGATTACACAGATTTGTCCCCTCTACTAAATCTGGATCAGGAAACAAGAGATTCTCTTCTCTGGTGGTTATCTCGGGCCCATCTGTCCAAGGGTATGACCTTTCGCAGACCAGATTGGACAATTGTAACAGATGCCAGCCTTCTAGGTTGGGGTGCAGTCTGGAACTCCCTGAAGGCTCAGGGTTCATGGACTCAGGAGGAGAAACTCCTCCCAATGAATATTCTGGAGTTAAGAGCAATATTCAATGCTCTTCTGGCTTGGCCTCAGCTAGCAACACTGAGGTTCATCAGATTTCAGTCGGACAACATCACGACTGTGGCTTACATCAACCATCAAGGGGGAACCAGGCGTTCCCTAGCGATGTCAGAAGTCTCCAAGATAATTCGCTGGGCAGAGACTCACTCTTGCCACCTGTCAGCGATCCATATCCCAGGTGTAGAGAACTGGGAGGCGGATTTTCTAAGTCGTCAGACTTCTCATCCGGGGGAGTGGGAACTCCATCCGGAGGTGTTTGCTCAACTGGTCCATCGTTGGGGCAAACCAGAACTGGATCTCATGGCGTCTCGCCAGAACGCCAAGCTTCCTTGTTACGGATCCAGGTCCAGGGACCCGGGAGCAACGCTGATAGATGCTCTAGCAGCTCCTTGGTTCTTCAACCTGGCCTATGTGTTTCCACCGTTTCCTCTGCTCCCTCGACTGATTGCCAAAATCAAACAGGAGAGAGCATCTGTGATTCTGATAGCGCCTGCGTGGCCACGCAGGACCTGGTATGCAGACCTAGTGGACATGTCATCTCTTCCACCATGGACTCTGCCTCTGAGGCAGGACCTTCTAATACAAGGTCCTTTCAATCATCCAAATCTACTTTCTCTGAGACTGACTGCATGGAGATTGAACGCTTGATTCTATCAAGGCGTGGCTTCTCCGAGTCAGTCATTGATACCTTAATACAGGCTCGGAAGCCTGTCACCAGGAAAATCTACCATAAGATATGGCGTAAATATCTTTATTGGTGTGAATCCAAGAGTTACTCATGGAGTAAGGTTAGGATTCCTAGGATATTGTCCTTTCTCCAAGAGGGTTTGGACAAAGGCTTATCAGCTAGTTCTTTAAAAGGACAGATCTCTGCTCTGTCTATTCTTTTGCACAAGCGTCTGGCAGAAGTTCCAGACGTCCAGGCATTTTGTCAGGCTTTGGTTAGGATTAAGCCTGTGTTTAAAACTGTTGCTCCCCCGTGGAGCTTAAACTTGGTTCTTAAAGTTCTTCAGGGAGTTCCGTTTGAACCCCTTCATTCCATTGATATTAAACTTTTATCTTGGAAAGTTCTGTTTTTGATGGCTATTTCCTCGGCTCGAAGAGTCTCTGAGTTATCTGCCTTACATTGTGATTCTCCTTATCTGATTTTTCATTCAGACAAGGTAGTTCTGCGTACCAAACCTGGGTTTTTACCTAAGGTGGTTTCTAACAGGAATATCAATCAAGAGATTGTTGTTCCATCATTGTGTCCTAATCCTTCTTCAAAGAAGGAACGTCTTTTGCATAATCTGGACGTAGTCCGTGCCTTGAAGTTTTACTTACAGGCTACTAAAGATTTTCGTCAAACATCTGCCCTGTTTGTCGTTTACTCTGGACATAGGAGAGGTCAAAAAGCTTTGGCAACCTCTCTCTCCTTTTGGCTTCTGAGCATAATACGCTTAGCCTAGGAGACTGCTGGACAGCAGCCCCCTGAAAGGATTACAGCTCATTCTACTAGATCTGTGGCTTCCACCTGGGCCTTTAAAAATGAGGCCTCTGTTGAACAGATTTGCAAGGCTGTGACTTGGTCTTTGCTTCACACCTTTACAAAATTTTACAAATTTGACACTTTTGCTTCTTCGGAGGCTGTTTTTGGGAGAAAGGTTCTACAGGCAGTGGTTCCTTCCGTTTAAGTTCCTGCCTTGTCCCTCCCATCATCTGTGTACTTTAGCTTTGGTATTGGTATCCCACAAGTAATGGATGATCCGTGGACTGGATACACTTAACAAGAGAAAACATAATTTATGCTTACCTGATAAATTTATTTCTCTTGTAGTGTATCCAGTCCACGGCCCCCCCTGTCCTTTTTAAGGCAGGTCTAAATTTTAATTAAACTACAGTCACCACTGCACCCTATGGTTTCTCCTTTCTCGTCTTGTTTCGGTCGAATGACTGGATATGGCAGTGAGGGGAGGAGCTATATAGCAGCTCTGCTGTGGGTGATCCTCTTGCAACTTCCTGTTGGGAAGGAGAATATCCCACAAGTAATGGATGATCCGTGGACTGGATACACTAAAAGAGAAATAAATTTATCAGGTAAGCATAAATTATGTTTCTTCCCCATTCTCATGCTTGGTTTGAACTATAGCAAGTCGTCTTCACCACGTCTAGATGCCTAAATGCATTGAGTTCTGCCATGTAAATAGCTGATTAGCATTTTGTGTTACCAAGCAATTGTTGCCTAGCAATTAAACAGGTATAACTAATAAAGTGGCCTGTGAGTGTATATTAAGAAAAACGCATTTTATTTTTTTTGTTTTTGTTTTATTTGTCTATAGAGCTCAAGGCAGCTGGCATCCAGATTTCATGAGCAGTTTATTGTACGAGAGGATTTGATGGGCCTTGCCATTGGCACCCATGGTGCTAACATTCAGCAAGCCAGAAAAGTTCCTGGTGTAACTGCAATTGATTTGGATGAAGACACTTGCACATTTCATATATATGGAGAGGTAAGAAATGCAATATTGGAAAATAAGCATTGGAGGCTAAATACATATTTTCATTTCATAAACATTTACATTTTAGGACCAAGATGCTGTAAAGAAAGCCAGAACGTATCTGGAATTTGCTGAAGATGTGATACAAGTACCCCGAAACTTAGTAGGTATGTATTATTTTTAAAATAATTTAATTTAAGCATTAACATCAACTGCACTAACAATATTGCCCAATTGTATTGTTTATATAAAGTCTTTATATAATTATTTTTTATTTAATATATCAATTAAAGGGATATAAAACCCCAAACCTTTCTGATTCAGACACAGCATAAAGTTTTAAAAAGTTTACAATTTACTCCTATTATCAAATTTGCTTTGTTCCTATGTTATTCTTTGTTGTAAAGATACTATGTTGCAGCAAATAGTGCTGCTATCTAGTGCTCTAGCATAGGGATACTACACTTGCAAAACTACTGCCTTATAGTGATCCACACATGTGCAAGCTCCTAAGAGTAAGTCCCTGCTTTTTTAATAAAAGATTCCAAGAGAATGAAGAAAATGTGATATGCAATAAAAAAATTTTTTTTTTTCATAAAACCTCTATAATTGGTCATTTTATAATCTAATATCGACAATCGAGATATATATATATATATATATATATATATATATTTATTTTTTCCATTTAGAAACCTTTAGTGCACTTCTGCTCCTTCAACAAATGATAACAAGAGAAGCAAGCAAATTTGATAATCAAAGTAAATTGGAAAGTTGTATAAAATTGTATGTTCTACCTAAATCATGAAAATTCGGTTTCTTGTCCCTTTAAGTGAATTGGTTCTGTGGTAGCCATACTTAAAGGAACAGTCAACACCAGAATTTTTGTTGTTTTAAAAGATAGATAATCCCTTAATTACCCATTCCCTAGTTTTGCATAACCAACACAGTTATAATAATACACGTTTACCTCTGTTAGTACCTTGTATCTAAGCCTCTGCAGACTGCCCCTTATTTCAGTTCTTTTGACAGACTTGCATTTTAGCCTATCATTGCTAACTCCTCTGTAAATTCACGTGCATGAGCTCAATGTTATCTATATGAAACACATGAACTAATGCCTCTAGTGGTGAAAAACTGTCAAAATGCTTTCAGTTTAGAGGCGGCCTTCAAGGTCTAAGAAATTAGCATATGAACCTCCTAGGTTTAGCCTTCAACTAAGAATACCAAGAGAACAAAGCAAAATTGGTGATAAAAGTAAATTGAAAAGTTGTTTAAAATTGCATGCCCTATTTTAATCATGGTTTTGGACTTGGCTGTCCCTTTAACCCCTTAACGACCAAGGTCATGCAGGGTACGTCCTACAAAAAACGTTTAATGACCAAGGACGTACCCTGTACGTCCTCAGTGTTTTCAATATTGAGGCATCTTGCAATACTTTTTTTTTTTTTTTTTTTAACCCACCGATGCAGAGAGCCACTCTGTTGCCCTCTCTGCATCGGCCAGCGATGGTGCTGATCGTTGGTGGGTGGGAGTCATAGCAGGGAGGCAGGTGGGCAGCCTATAGCTGGAGGGAGTTCCGGATCCTTTTTCTTACCTGGCCTTAGTGTGAGGGGGGGCAGCTACACTACAAAATATTAGGTTTCAGTGAGAAACCTAAAGTTTGTGAAAAAGTTAACTTTTTTTTTTTTTTTTTTTTTTTTATTTGATCGCATTTGGCAGTGAAATGGTGGCATGAAATATACCAAAATGGGCCTAGATCAATACTTTGGGTTGTCTACTAAAAACAAATATATACATGTGAAGGGTTATTCAGGGATTCCTGACAGATATCAGTGTTACAACGTAACTATCACTAATTTTGAAAAATAAAAATGGTTTGGAAAGTGCTACTTGTACTTATTGCTTTATATGTTGCTAAACAAAGCAAATAACATGTAGACTCAGAACAAAATTTAGTAACTATTTAGCATGGGTGTTTTTTGGTGGTTGTAGATGTGTAACTGATTTTGGAGATCAAAGTCAGAAAAAGTGTGTGTTTTTTTATTTTTTTTTAATCATATTTTATAAAAATTGTAATAGTAAATTATAAGATTTGATGAAAATTATGGTATCTTTAGAAAGTCCATTTAATGGCGAGAAAATGGTATATGTGTGGGTACAGTAAATGAGTAAGAGGAAAATTAGAGCTAAATAAAAACACAGCAGAAATGTAAAAATAGCACTGGTCCTTAATGGTAAGAACATTGAAAAATGATCTGGTCACTAAGGGGTTAACTGAACCCAGCTTTTGCTAACATTTTGTGTGGGTTTTTGGTTTTAAGATTAGATTTAATTTTAATCACCCCCCCCCCCCCCAATACTGGAACCTCATATAGAGCTGTTTTGTTTTGTTCCTGCTTGTGTGATTGGTATATAGAAGCCTTTAGATTTGTGATACTGAACAGAACTTACAGATGAATGCCAACAACTGTTGAGAAAATCCTTCTGTATCATTTAGAAGAGCTTTATGGCTTAGGAACCAATTATAAAACATTTTTATTAGGCTTCTTCTTGAACAGGTTAAAGTGCTTTGGAGTTTGGAGAACTTATTTTCAGACTTTAGGTTTAGATTGCCTGGTATTTCACTGCAAGTTCATAAACCTAAGTAAAAATAATTGAAGCTAAGAATGAAAGGCTATTAAAAAAATTATAACTTCAAATCAAACTGCTAAAAGTAAATTAAAAAATTGAGCTTTAATTCCACTAGACTCTACACTTCAAGTGAGACACTGGCACAGTGTCGGGAATCAAACTGGAAAGATGAAATGCAAAAGAAGTTGCCATGCACGCTAAAATGTCAGGACATCTGAGAGAATAATATACCTCGCAAACCTAAAAACACGTATTTTCTATTTCACTCAGCCTGAACAGTTTCACGTTGTGTGTGTGTGTGTGTGTACACACACACACACACACACACATATATATATATATATATATATATATATATATATATATATATATATATATATATATATATATATATATATATACGCACACATATACATACATACTAGCTCACAAAAGTGAGTACACCCCTAACATTTTTGTAAATATTTTATATCTTTTCATGTGACAACACTGACAAATGACACTTTGCTGCAATGTAAAGTAGAGAGTGTACAGCCTGTATAACAGTGTAAATGTGCTGTCCCCTCAAAATAATTCAATACACAGCCATTAATGTCTAACCGTTGGCAACAAAAGGGAGTACACACCTAAGTGGAAATGTCCAAATTGGGCCCAATTGGCCATTTTCCCTCCCTGGTGTCATGTGACTTGTTTTTTTTTTAAATCTTTTATTTATCAATTTTTTCCACATACAAAAAAAGAAAAAAGAGATATGGAAATTGCACACAATCTTGTTGGAGACGCAGCTCCTATAACATCAATAATAACAAAAATACATAATAGATTTTTCCATCCTGGGTCGAAGCAAAAAACAAAACAAAAAAAAACAAGGTTTCAATATCGCAGAAAAAAGAAACTTTTAACAAGGGACACAACCCCTACAACATCTGCAACCGGGAGACACAACTCCTGCTCCTCCTTTTCAACCTAAAAACGTACCTCAGCTGAGGCCCATAAATCCTTAATCCATAAGGAGAAAAAAAAAAAAAAAAAAGGGGAAATTCTCCTCCCCCCCACTGTGGTATCCCACCCGTCACTCCCCACCAGGCCTCTCCAGCCAACTGTATGGGAAGACATTTAATAGAGTCAATTCCGCAAAACTCACTGATGATAAGAAGGGGGCAAGAATCAATTTTTGCGACGAAGTGGGATAAGATAATATAACAGGAGACCACCTCCACAAAAATTTCTGAATTCTTTTCTCTGCAGCATCGTATAAGTGATACGATTCAAATACTATTTGATCTTGCAATATTTTAAACACCATAGCTAGCCCACAGCTATTCTTAGTTTTCCAATTTTTCAGAATACAATGTCTAACTGCTAATATAATTGTATTTAAACTATTTATGGTATTATAATTAACAGCCTCATTCGGAGGGCAGAGAAAAATAATATCAACCGCCGATAAACTTATTGTTACTTTATATAATTTATTAAACCAGAAGATGATTTTCAACCAGAGTTGTCTAACTTTAGGGCATGTCCAGAACATATGAAGTAAGTTCGCCCTACCATGTGTACATCGCGGGCATAGATTAGCCACAGAAGGATAAAACTTAGATATTTTCCATGGTGAAAGATAAGTTATTAATCAATTTCATATGAGATTCTTTCCAAGAAATTGGTACTTTACACTTGGACAAGGACCTAAAGCTCTGATTAATTGTTTCGTGTTCCACTAAGGGAGCCCAAGTTTTACATAAGTTATCCTTAATAAGCTGACTCTGCTTATTAAGCATAATATCATACAACAGAGAAATTGACGCATCTCCTGCAATAAATTTTTGTATACATAGCTTAATATCCGGCCACGCCGTTACGATAGGGGCACGCCATTTCTGAGCTGTAATATAGTGTCGGATTTGGAAATAAGCAAATAAACCAGACCTAGGAATCCCATATTTACTAAAAATATCTTCTACTGATAATATTTGGTAATTTTCATCCAGTATTTGGTTTACAAATTGCAGGCCTTTTCCAGCCCAATCTTTAAATATTTTTTGGTGTAACCCTGGAAGAAAACTTGGATTACCTAGGATAGGTAGAAATTCAGAAAAGGAAAAATCTAGGTCTAACGCTATACAGAATTTATGCCAAGCAAGTACAATTTTTTTTTTTTTTTTTTAAACAAGCTTTATTGAAGTGTAAAGATTACAATAACATAATTGGATGTAATAACAAATCTGCACAGTATAAAAAACAAAGAGGAAACTGTACACTGTGTTTCTATGTGCATAGAGATCGTACACTTCAAAATGATACAGAACTCTTGCTCCGTAGCATGTAGCAGGAGCAAGAGGAAACAGATATAAACTTTTCCATTTTTCATAGGTTAGTCATTTAAAAGTTTAGTGGGGTCAGAATAGAGAGAGAGAAAGAGGATGGAGAGGGGCATCAGAGGGAAGTCCAAGGTCAGGAGGGAAGGGGGGGTGGGTAGAGGAGATGATTTGGGGGAGGAAAAAAAAAAATTAAAAAAAATAAATAAATAATAATAATCAGGTTTTTTGTAGCCAACATGCGCATATAGCTGATTAATTGATTATATTGTTCCTTGCCATAGTGCTTGCAGGAGCTCATATTCTTCTAATTTATGATTTTTAAGGTAAAAGTATCTTTCCAGTAGTAGGATTTCCTCAACTTGCTAATGCCATTCTCCTATCGTGGGAGGATTTTGTTTCTTCCACTTTTTAGGGATCAGTTTTTTCGCGCTAGTGAGCATAATTAGCAACAAGGAGAGGTGTGTTTGGCTTTGTGTTCTGGGAAGCGCTAAAAATAATAAAGTCTCGGGTGTTTTTGGAAGAGGGACATTGAGGATTTCAGTCATTTTATCAAAGACTTCTGTCCAGAAGGGCATTATAAGTGGGCAAGACCACCATATATGAAGCAAGGAACCATTGCCTCCGCATCCTCTCCAACACATGTGGCTAACTGTAGGGAATATCCTATGAAGTCTAACTGGGGTCAGGTACCATCTACCTATGAGCTTAAAGTGGAGTTCCTGGATGGTTGACGAGACAGACTATTTTTTAATCAAGCTAAAAGCTTTTAACCATGAGTGTTCATCATTATCTATCCCTAATTCTGTATTCCACTGTGTAACATAAGTCGGGAATGTGTCTGTGCCCGGGGAAGCGACTAGTTTGTAAAGGAGAGATTAGGTGTCTTGGTAGGGATTTCCCCGTGCAAAGTTTCTCAAATGGGGTAAGTGCCCTACCCAGATTTTGTTTTTGTCTATGGCCGGATATAAAATGTACTAGCTGGTTGTAGTGCAGCCAAGAAGAGAAGACCCTGGGGTGGGTGTCCCTAAGTGTAGCTTGTGGGATAATCTTTCCATTTTCAACTACTCCGCAGACTGTGCCTTCTTTGAGTTTATATGATGCAAGTCTAAAGTATCCTATTTTGTGATAGGGAATTTCGGGATTTTCAAGTATTGGTGTTAAGGGGGAATGTCTTGAGGAAATGAGTGGAGGTTGCAACGGTTGAGTCCCAGGTGTTAAATGTTTCTGTCAAAAGATGATAATTCTTAATTATGCTAGGTCGCTGAGAAGGCGGAAGCCACGCCAAGGTGCTCACATTATTTATTTTAAGGATTTGCCTGTCTAACTCTATCCAGGCTTTATGCTTTTCGTTTTGTGCCCATTCCACTATCTTCTGAAGGCCAATCACCCTTTTATAGAGGGACATGTCTGGTAGCCCGAGCCCCCCTTTGTCTCTTGGTAAGTACATAGTACGTCTAGGGATTCTAGGCTTGGTATCAGCCCATATGTATTGTTCTATGATTTTTTGCAACTGAGATATATAGCCCTTTGGAAGAGTGATGGGAAGGGTCTGGAGGAGATAGAGGATTCGGGGTAGGACATTCATTTTAATAACCCCTATTCTGCCAAGCCAGGATGTGTATTTGCTTTTCCAAGAGGAGAGGTCCGCTGAAATCACATTCCTAAGGGAGATATAATTATACTTAAATAGGTCGGATGGGTCAGAGGTTAAGAAAATACCTAGGTATTTCAATTTAGATGCAGCTTTGGGGATTTGGTGTGCCTGCTGGAAGGTTTGTATAATTTTGGGACAAGTGTTAATGTTCAGTAGTTCTGATTTATGCAGGTTCAGGGAGAAGCTGGAGGCTCTACCATATTCCTTAAGGACGTCTAAGAGTGCGGGAAGGGATTCAGAGGCATTTGTTAGTGTGTAAAGAACATCATCGGCATAAAGCGCTTGTTTATATTCCGTGTCTCCTACTTTTATACCTTTGATGTGATGGGAGGCCCTTACGATATTGGCTAGCACTTCTATCAAAAGGGCAAATAGCAGTGGGGATAAGGGGCAGCCTTGTCTGGTTCCGTTTCTAATGTCAAAAGATTCTGACAGCGTGCCGTTAATCCTCATTTTAGCGTTGGGGTTAGAGTAAAGGGCAAAAACTAAATTTATAAAGGTTCTTCCGAACCCCATTCGTTCCATTACCTGACGTAGGAAGGCCCAACTCACCCTATCAAAGGCCTTCTCTGCGTCTGTGGAAAAGAGCACTAGAGGAAGACCCGAAACCTTAGCGTGATTGATTAGTTGCGTGATTTTGATAGTGTTGTCCCTAGCTTCACGTCCGGGGACAAAACCAACTTGATCATTGCCTATCAGGTCAGGTAAGTATTTATTTAGTCTGGTCGCTAGAATCTTTGCGAAAAGCTTCATGTCTGAATTAATGAGTGAAATTGGCCGAAAATGTCCGGGGCGGTCTGGGGTCTTTCCCGGTTTGGGTATGACCGTTATGTGTGCCTCTAAAAGGACACGGGATAAATAGGGGTCCTCTCGAAGATCATTGAGTAATTCTAGGAGTGGGCCTTCCAAGATCTCCTTAAATTTTTTATAATAGGCTGACGAAAATCCGTCTGGGCCAGGGCTTTTACCTTTTGGGCAATTTTTAATAGCTGAGAAAAGTTCTTCAGTGGTTATTGGAGAGTCCAGGAATTTAGCGTCCTCTGCAGATAGAGAAGGGAGGTCTATTTTGTTTAAGTAGGAGTTTATAAAAGTTTCATGTTGGGATCTGAGGGTTGGTTATGTATATTATATAGGGAGTGATAATATCTGCGGAATTCTGATGCTATCTGCTCGCTGCTATGCACCTGGTGGCCGCCTGTGGATTTTACGGAGTGAATATAAGAGCTAAGCTGTCTTTTTTTTTTTTAAGGGTTCTGGCTAGGATGCGACCCGGTTTGTTTCCCCCTTCATAATAATGCTGTTTCAGATGGAGTGCTATTTTTTTATGTGATTCTGTTAAGTGTTTATGAAATGCAATTCTTGTTTCTTTTAAGAGAGTGCTAGTAGTGAGGCAAGAGGGGTCTGCTTTGTGTTTAATTTCTAGGGCACTAATTTTTGTTTGTAGGTCAGTATATTTGGTTCTGTATTGCTTGTTAAGGAAAACCTTATGTTTAATCATAGCACCTCTAATGACGCTTTTGTGAGCCTCCCAGATAATGGCGTGTGATGAAGGAGGGTGACTGTTAATCTCAAAATATTCTGTCATAATTTTATGTATATCATTATAAATTATAGGGTTGTCTAGGATAGTCGTCCATTCTCCATGTTTTTTGTGTGATTGGTATATCCGGCCATAGTATTGAGCAAGAGACTGGGGCATGATCTGACCAGGCAATATGATCAATAGTAGAGTGGTGGGTGATCGAGAGTCCACAGGAGTCTGTGTATATATAATCAATCCTTGAGTAACTGTTGTGTGGGGCAGAGTAGAAGGAGTAATCCCTGGAGGTTGGGTGCAGGGTTCGCCAGATGTCATGTAGTGTTAGCTTTTTAAGTGCATCGTTTACCTGTTTGATTGTAGAAGTGGGAGTGCAAGAAACCCCCCGTGATGTGTCAACTGCGGGTCAGCAACGATACCTAGGTAGGTGATACCCCTGGAAAGTTCCATGAGGAGGTCTGAGGTCTGTTTGAGAAATGTGTCTTGACCGTGATTGGGAGAGTAGATTGAGGCTAAGGTGATATGGTGACCGAATAGTGTGCCTACAAGGATAAGGTATCTGCCATTTGGGTCTTTCTCAATATGTGTCATTTTGAATGGGACAGTTTTATGAAAAACAATACCTACTCCCCCTTTTTTAGTCTGACCAGAGGCGAAGTAAGCTAGTGGAAATTGGGAGTTGTGCCATTTGGGTTCTCTACCCTTTTTAAAATGTGTTTCCTGTAGCAGGATTATGTGGCTCTGTATTTTGTTCAGTTCTCTGAACGCTATAGAGCGTTTGCCTGGATTGTTCAGGCCTTTTGCATTTATGGTAGTGAGATTAATTGAGTGTTCAAAAAACCTTTTGGATTTTTGGCGCACAGCCATGACAAACAAAAACAAACAAAAAAAAAACAAAAAAAGGGGGGGGGGAAGGAAGAGAGTGGAGGTGGTTAGGATAGGGGAGAGATTATAGAGGGAAGGTTTCAAGTAAGAAGGGTAAGGGAAAGTTAGTGGGGGTTAGAGAGTAAATGTAAAGGGAGGAGCGTAGTATTAGAGAACGGAGTAAACACAGAGAGTGGGTCACTCCTAAGATTAATTCTATATACAAAAACTTTATAACAAACCTAAATTAGGGGAAAAGCCCCTTTACTGATGTAAGTTATAATAAAACAGAAGTATACTTATAGCATATCATTATGTAAGGGCTGTCCAGCTGAAATAGAGTAATGAGAAATGTCAAATAGTGAACTCAGATGCTCTAGACAGTGTGCCTGTTTTGCTAAGTCAAACGTTATGCTTGTCAAGCTAGGAAACCCCCACATATGAAGGAAAAGGTCATGGTCGCAGAAGAGCTATACAATTCAGGACCATTTTTTAGTGTGTGTGATAAAGATGAGACTACAAGCGGGGAGCCTTATTATCTAGCTGTTAATCACGTCCAGAAGGGTTCAGGCAAACGTGCATATGTTTATTCTGTGGAGCAGTTTAAAATGGGACTGTACAGGCCTATGACCCACTAACCTCTCTGCATGCTGTGTAGTTGGTAGTAAATGTATCTAGGTTGCCTCTATAGAAAAGCGCGTTGTTAGTATGTGCATACCTGCTAGCGGGTAGGTCCTATATTAGCGTACATTGGTTTTAGAGACTGTTAGTAATTAGTTATTCAAACTATATTCTGGTTAAAGAAAAGTGTTAGCACAATGATCCCAAGAGGCAGCCCCTTGTTTAGTCTTTATGTGCGTCGTTAAGTCAGCAAGTATAAGTTATGGTCCCCTCTGTGTGCGGAAGTAGCCCACCTATGTTAAAGGGCAAAGAATTTCCAAGACATTCCTATGAGAATTAAGCATATAATTCAGAGACAATACAATCAGTTATGAGAGATTCTTAAATGCAGACATTTCACCATGAGGGGGAGCATATACATTAAAAATAGGATAGGGAGATAACGTGGGGAACAAATAACTGCAGTCTACATTATTTAGAACAGTATAATTAACGGTGTCTGCCTTATCGGGCCATATATAGGGTGTTTGGTAACAGTTCAGTGGCAGGAGTCTTTGGTTTATAACTTTAAGGGGCAGACACATCACTTAGAAGGTACATATTCAAACTTGAGAAATAAGGTGAAGCATGCAACTTAACATTAATAAAGAACATATGAACATATTCATCAGTTACGAAGACATATTAAGGATAGCGTCACTTTCATGAGTTCTAAAAAGATATTTGTAAGGAGGCAGTGCAGATTGAACCTGATCTCAAAATTGTCCAGCAGTACATTACCCTCATGGTTCGCTCTCGGGACGGTCAGTTGAAGGGCGGGTGAGCTGAGGCGGTCTTCCTGGTTGAGATCCGCCGGGGAGAGGAGCCTGGATGGCCAAGTTCTCGTAAAACTCCATGTGATCCATTCCTGGCCTGAAGATGAAAGTTTTGTTATTGCCGGTGGCGATAATTGAGACCGGGAAGCCCCATCTGTAAGGAATTCTGTGATTACGTAGAACAGATGTAATATGGTTCAGGTCCCTTCTTTTCTGTAAAGTCACAGGGGACAGATCGGAAAAAACCTGGATTTCCTCTCCAACGTGCGTGATAGACGATTTCTTACGGGCCCCCTGAAGAAGGTCTTCCTTGTCTTTATAACTCAAAAATCTGACTATTATGTCCCGCGGGTGCGCTTTACTTGGTGGTTTGGGCCTGAGGGCCCTATGAGCCCTCTCTATGGGGATCTCAGGTGAGGAAGGTGAGTCTTTAATAATGCGAAATAAGGCTTGTAGATAACCTTCAATATTCTGTGGATGAACTGATTCAGATATCCCACGAAACCGCAGGTTGTTCCTGCGTCCCCGGTTATCTAGGTCTTCTAGTTTATCATTCAAAAATTGTAGATTGTCAGCGTGGTTTTGTAGGTCTGCAGCATGTTGCGTCCCTATTTTTGCATTATCTTGTGAGGTTTTTTCGATCTTCAGGACCCTAGACTCTAGTGCAGAAAAGTCTTTTCTAAGGTCCCCAAAAAGGCTCCTCATTTCTTTCATTACCCCCTGAATATCCTCTTTAGAAGACAAGTGGTTAATGTCATCCTTAGTAACAAATTGGGGGTGAGAGTCAGTGTGTTGTGGAATGGAGGGTGCAGGGGAGTCCTGAGGGTTATCCATGTTGGTGTCAAGAGCCTCCTTTGTAGGGTCCAGGGGCCTGAGGTAGTGGCTCATAGATTTAGAAACAGCTATCTTATCAGCTTTGTTCTTTTTGATAGGCATACCCCTTCAGATAAGTGGTTAGTTAGGTAATGCCTTAAAGTAAGTTTTCTCTAGCAGCACTAATGTTCAGGCCTTGTTAAGTAACCAGTTATTCAAGCAGCTAGCATCTATTTATATCCTTGGATAATTTAATAAGACTCTCAAGGGTTCTGAAAAGGGCTGATATGTGAGTATCCTGCTGTTGTTTAATTCTTTTGCTGTGTGCGCCCAACTGAGGTCTTTAATTATATTGCGCCCTCTGTTACTCCTATGTTAGGCCATTCAGTACTGTGTTACCCAACTTACGCTAAGGGAACAGAGGGGAGGGTATCTCTTATTGAGGTGCAAGCTGTGATAACGACAAAATCCCCTCTTATAAGTCCTGCCTAGGCCACGCTCTATCTTATCACAGGATTGGTGGCGTTTATGTGTGTCCCTGTAGCGCGCCTAATCAAGGCCGGTGTGTGGCTTACCAATTGCGGTTCCCCCACCGGGGGTCTTTTGGATCAGCAGGTCGGTTGCGGTGACAGTTACTCTGGAGCCTCCGCTGTGTTCACACTTTTCCGGAGATCCTGTTGAGGATATAGATCCGGAGGCCTGAGCTCCCGGAGCCGTCTCTGCGTGTCCTGTGGCCAGTATGGCGTAGCTGCGTCAGTACATCAGCCAGGCCAGAGCGGAATTGCCGGTGAAAGCTTAAGGGTCTGTGCTGGTGTATGTGGACCCAAGGCTGTGCGATGGGTCCACTGGTAGTCTGTCTATGGCGCAAAAGAGGTCCGGTGAGTGTTTATGAGAGCAGGGGATGGCTTAGAAGGGTAGTCATCTGGGTTGGCGCCATTTAGAGACAGGCAGATGAGCGGTGTAGTAGATATAATAGCCCAATAGTTCCCGGGGCTAAAAGTAGTCGGGGATAGAGGCTTCTTGTTAAGCTGGGTCAGTCACCTAGAAGTAAAGTTTCTATAAAGTGCATTTGAGCTATTTTAAGCAGTTTTATCAGTACAAGAAGCAGGAGCCTTTCTAGTGTGTGACCATCTTCCAGCGTGGTCAGGCTCCGCCCTCCGCAAGTACAATATTTTTAATAGAAATGAGGCAGCTAATATTCTGCGGCAACTTCTGTATTGAAGAGTGTAAAATAGCCTTTAAGGAGAATGGAGCAGTTAGAAAGGTTTCAATCTCTTCAGAAGATACTATACTAGATCCTGCGAGCCAATCTATCGCTATTTTAACCAACGCGGCTAAATTATAAAGTTTGAGGTTGGGCAATGCTAGTCCTGCTACATCCACCTTTTGCATTAATTTTCCTATAGCAATTCTAGATTTTTTATTATTCCAGATAAAATAAAGCATTAATTAATTTCAGGTCCTTATTTAGAATAAATAAAGGGAGATTCTGCAGTGGGTACAGCAGGCGAGGAAAAATAATAGATTTGATTAAATTAACCCGTGCTGTCAGAGACAATGGGAATACTGCCCAGAGATGTAGGTCTGAACTGATTTTTCGAAATAGTGGCTCATAGTTAGCTTTATACCAAAAACTGGGGTCCTTATGCAAAACCAACCCTAAGTATTTAATCGCGTCCACTTGCTTAAATGGAATATTAGGTACTACTGTCTGAGTATTATTTAAATACATTAATTCGCTCTTTTCTAAATTTATCCTATACCCTGAGAATGAACTAAAGATTTTCAGAATTTGAAGGACCGTTGGTATAGAGTCCTGTATATTAGCCAGAAAAACTAACACGTCATCTGCATATAGTAATGTTTTAAGGGACTGTGTGCCAACTGGGACTCCAGATAGAGCTTCTCTAAAACGAATTGCAAGGGGTTCTAACGCAATATTAAACAGTAACGGGGATAGGGGACACCCCTGTCTAGTCCCTCTTTGCAATGTTATTTTAGGGGATATCATCCCATTAACCAGGACAAAAGATATAGGGTTATGATATAATCTACTAATAAATTGTACAACTTCCCCTTCGAATCCAAATTGGTCTAATGCTCTAAATAGATACTCCAACACAATCGAGTCAAACGCTTTGACGGCGTCCAATGAGAGGATGGCCACATCCTGCCATAGAGGTTCCTGTTTATCCTTATCTATATTCCAAGCATAATCTAAAATATTGACTAATTTACGGATATTTTTGGATGGATTCCTATCCGCCATAAATCCAGTTTGATCTGGGTGTATAATTTTATGCAGACAGGTAGATAATCTAGATGCAATAATAGACATTAATATTTTATAGTCTATATTTAAGACTGAAATTGGCCTATATGAGGCTGGATCTTCCGCATTTTTATCCTTCTTTAGGATAAGAGAAATGTTTGCTGCGGAGAAATAGCTTGAGATAGAGCTCTGTGTACAGAAGTAGGAATTAAAAAGTTTTTCTAATATCGAGAGTATATTACTATTTAAGCATCTATAAAACTCCGCAGGGAATCCATCCGGACCTGCTGCTTTGTTCAGCTTTAAATTATCAATTGCTTTACTAATTTCTTCCATAGAAATTGGGGCGTTAATTGTAATTAGATCATCACAGGATATTTTAGGTACCTTTATCAGATTCCAAAACAAATCTTGCTTCTCATTATCTATTTCTATTCTGGTATAGAGCTGCTGATAAGTATGAAAAGTTTCTACTATTCCCTTAGTCTCAGTAATTCTACCTTTATCTGTCTGAACAGCTAGAATAAGGTTTTTTTTTTTTCCCTGCTTTAGTCAGTCTGGCCAGATATTTTGCGGAGCAACCATGCACGCCTCTAAAGTAAAGGTTAATCTTTGTTTCTTCTTCAACTAATTTTTGTTTTAGAAAAAGATCTCTTTCCTTTCTATTGTCTCTATATTTTCCCCAATTAGCCACTGTCGGATTTATATAGTATTTCCTATAGGAATTCTTAACTTGATTCATGATTTGAATTTCTCGCGCTCTATTCTTTTTCTTTCTTATACTTACGTATGACTGAATCTCTCCCCGCAGAACCGCTTTAAAGGCTTCCCAAAAAATTTCCGGTTTACAAAGATAATTTACATTCTCATTATAATACCGTTGCCACACATTTTTTTAAAAATTAACAAATTTCGAGTTAGTATATAGATGGCGAGGAAAAACAAATCGCGGTATTTTAAACTTTTCTTTATTCCCTGAGGGAAATATTAACGAGATAATAGCATGATCTGAGACACAGATATCTCCCATTGCACTCTCTAGATCCTGCAAGACTAAAGTTTCCGAAATTAAAAAAAAATCTATTCTAGAGAAAGTACAATGTGTTTTTGATTCACATGAAAACACAACTGTATCAGGATTTTTAAACTGCCATACATCCACTAATTTCAACTTTGAACAGAATTGTCTTAAAAATTTAGCATTTCTATTATGTCGCATTTTTTTTTTTTTTTTTAAATCTATCTAACTCTGGACAGAGTTGCGTTAAAGTCCCCTCCTAGTATCAGATTCTCAGAAGCCAAAGGGAATAACTTCAGTTTCATTCCTTCCCAAAAAACAATCAAACTCATTTGGAGCATATATATTACATATAGCCATTTTCATATTTTTCAGTTGTATCTGGAGAAGAATAAATCTGGCTGCCGGATCTATTTCTACCTTGATTACTTTATAATCTAATTCTTTATGAAGGAGGACAGCGACCCCACATTTTCTATATAACCTGGATGTGGAGATAACTTCTCCCACCCATTTTATTTTTAATTTTGCTGCTGCTTGCTCATTAAGATGAGTCTCCTGCAGGAGAACCACATCCGGTTTATAACTAGCTAATGTTTTAATGACTAATTTGCGCTTAATGGGGGAAGTTATCCCCCCCACATTCCAAGATAGAATTTTAAGTCCTTCACTCATCTAATAAAAATAATATAGTACACCCCAGGGGGAGGATGGTAAGGGACACCCACCAGGGGGCGGCTAGGACAAGAGGGGGAGAAGGGAGAGCGGGGGAAGGGAAGAGAGAGAAAAAAAAAAATATATATATATATATATATATATATATATATATATAAAAAAAAAATACAAAATACACAATTAAAAACACATAAAATACGAGAAATAACAACTTCACTATTTCTATTTATCATAAGGTAATAATTATTTAGACCAGACTACTAACAATAGATCCCTTTTCTTTATGTATATTCTAGAGATTACCCAGTCTCTATATATATTTTAACTTCTTCTGCCTTATCAAAGACATATCTGGCACCTTTATCATCTACAATTATACGTGCCGGAAAGACCAGGCGAGCTTTTATCCCCTTATTTATCAATTGCGTACAGTACGGGGCCATTAATTTTCTCTTTGAGGAAGTCTCAAAGGAGAAGTCCTGGAATAACAGAATCCTACCCTTTCCAAAGATAGGAGGGTCATTTTTTTTAAATAATTTCAATATTTCAATCTTATCTTGGAATTTTAGTAGTTTGAAAACACAGATTCTGTTCTTTAGGGCTCCATCTCGGGAAGAATTCTTTGGACCTACCCTATGGGCTCTCTCTACTGCCAATGGTAACTGGGGGACATCCCTAATGCTTGTGGTAATGTAATTGAGGTAAATTTCATTAGATCATCATACTCTGGAATTTCTGGCAAGCCCACTATCCTAATATTATTACGCCTGGAGCGATCCTCAAGATCCTCCAGGCGTATCTGCATACTTTTAATTTTAGTATCTTGTTTCTTTATTAAATCTTCTTGTATATGGGTTATATCCTCTACATCAGAGATTCTAGTTTCTGCCTCTGTTAGTCTGGCCGAAAACTGCCTTACTTCAGAGGAAAGCGTAGCTAATTCAGTAGATATAGTCCCTAGCTCTTTCTTTATCACTTCAAATTGTGGAGAAAATATCTGTAAACTGCGTAATCAATACTTGTGGGTCGAACTGCATTTTATTAGGTTCTATTACACTATCTGTACTGGTATCCATCGTTTTACTTTTTTTATCTTTTACTTTTACAGGCATTTTGGGTGAATTAGATTTCACCTGAGTGATAAATTTTTCCATTAAGGAAAGTGCAAAGAGAATAAATCAAGTGTACATTGTCAGGTATAGACCTGCAAAAGCAAAGAAAACCATACGTCGTGAACAGCAATTAGAACCTATGTGTTCTCCCTTTTCTTCTTTTTTTTTTTTTTTTTTTTTTTTGTGAGTTTTTATTACAAAACCTTGGTGTAAAACAAACTTAAGTTGTGTACTTTTAGTCGTGTTACTAGTGAGTAAAAGCCAGTACTGACTCTATAACCAGTATATATTACCTGCTAATATTGCCATTAGACACAACTTTTTCACAATAGTATATCACACACAGAGGATTATACACTTTCCTTATAAAGTCAGCTTGGTCCCTGTTTAAGAAATATTTATGTTAAACTTGCTTAACCAGTGCTAATTCCTTAGCTCCAATACCAACCACCCGTTAGAAAAAACAGGACATTCAAATCTATATACCCCAAAACACATATACCCACATTTAAAACAGAAAGGCAAAATAAAAGTTAGTTAGCAAAAAAGACACAAAATTTGGACTAGCCATATATCCCCCTGAGTTTCATCTTGGCCCAACAATTTACCATATAATATGAATTCTACCTTGTATAATATAAGGGGATGTCATGTGACTTGTTAGTGTTACAAGGTCTCAGGTGTGAATAGGGAGCAGGTGTGTTAAATTTGGTGTTATCGCTCACACTCTCTCATACTGGTCACTGGAAGTTCAACATGGCACCTCATGGCAAAGAACTCCCTGAGGATCTGAAAAAAATAATTTTTGCTCTACATAAAGATGACCTAGGCTATAAGAAGATTGCCAAGACCCTAAAACTGAGCTGTAGCACGGTGGGCAAGACCATACAGTGGTTTCACAGGACAGGTTCCACTCAGAACAGGCCTCTCGCCATGGTCGACCAAAAAAATTGCGTGCACGTGCCCAGCGTCATATCCAGAGGTTGTCTTTAGGAAATAGATGTATTAGTGCTGCCAGCATTGCTGCAGAGGTTGAAGGGGGGGGGGGGGTCAGCCTGACAGTGCTCAGACCGTACACTGCATCAAATTGGTCTGCATGGCTGTCCCAGAAGAAAGCCTCTTCTAAAGATGATGCACACAAAAGCCTGCAAATAGTTTGCTGAAGACAAGCAGACTAAGGACATGAATTACTGGAACCATGTCCTGTGATCCGATGAGACCAGGATAAACTTATTTGGTTCAGATGGTGTGTCTCGCCTACAGTCAAGCATGGTGGTGGGAGTGTCATGGTCTGGGCCTGCATGAGTGCTGCCGGCACAGGAAAGGTACAGTTCATTGAGGGAACCATGAATTACTACATGTACTGTGACATACTGAAGCAGAGCATGATCCCCTCCCTTCAGACTGAGCTGCAGGGCAGTATTCCAACATGATAACGACCCCAAACACACATCCAAGACGACCACTGCCTTGCTAAAGAAGCTGAGGATAAAGGTGATGGACTGGCCAAGCAGTTCTCCAAACCTAAACCCTATTGAGCATCTGTGGGTCATCCTCAAACGGAAGGTGGGGGAGAGCAAGGTCCATAACATCCACCAGCTCCATGATATCGTCATGGAGGAATGGAAGAGGAATCCAGTGGCAACCTGTGAAGCTATGGTAAACTCCATACCCAAGAGGGTTAAGGCAGTGCTGGAAATAATGGTGGCTTCACAAAATATTGACATTTTGGGCCCAATTTAGACATTTCCACTTAGGGGTGTACTCACTTTTGTTGCCAACGGTTTAGACACTAATGGCTGTGTGTTGAGTTATTTTGAGAGCACAGCAAATTTGCACTGTTATACAGGCTGTACACTCGGTACTTTACATTGTAGCAAAGTGTCATTTCTTCAGTGTTGTCACATAAAAAGATATAAAATATTTACAAAAATGTGAGGGGTATACTCACTTTTGTGGGATACTGTGTATGTGTGTGTATATCTCTCTATCTTTATGTTTCTGACTTTGCCATAGGTTGATGAACAACCTTTGCTTCTATAATCATTCTCTGCTTTAGAAATATTACACTGTGTGCCTTGTATCAAGTAGTTTGGTGTGGCCTGATGCTGTGAGAGCAGTATATATTTATTTTAAAAATTCTCTCATGAGTGTGCTGTCTACATTGCCTGAGCAGACTGACTGCATATGTGGTGTTTAAGGGAAGACAATGGGAGTGTCATCCTGCTAAACTGCAAAAGCAGAATCGCTTGACATAAAATGTGAGGATATTTTGCACTTTGTCATCCATTCTTTAAATGCCAAATCTTTTTGAAATGCTCTATTGTTCTGGAATATGAACAATTGCCTCTTTAATTCACTTATTTGAAGAATTTAGATGGGGTGCCTAGTGCATCCCAGTCCAACAATTATCCATACCCTTGTATACTACAACTCATGATTTTATTATTGTATGATTCTGCCTCTTGCTTGCCTCATAAAATACAAATAATACTTCATCTGTGCCCTATATGGAATTATAGATGTGTACACCTTATTGCTGTTATTTAGTGTCCAGATTCTCAGATATATTTGATTATAGATTAAAAAAAAAAAATTTAAGTTAGTGTGGGATACAGTGAGTACATACTACCAATCATATTCCATATTTCTTTTACAATGTCTAAATTGTAAGTTGTAATAACAAAAAATCATCTTGTTTTTGTGGAACAATTTATTTTGTGTGGGTGTGTAACTTTGATTGTTAGGCTTGCTTTAAAAGTAATTTGTCATACACTTTTTTTTTTGTTTTGTTTCTCATAGGAAAAGTAATTGGGAAGAATGGAAAGCTCATTCAGGAAATAGTGGATAAATCCGGTGTTGTCCGAGTAAGAATTGAAGCCGAAAATGATAAGAGTATTTCCCAAGAAGAGGTATCATCTTATTTATTTCTAAATCAATCTTTGCTAGGTTGTTGGTACATTAGTCCTAGTCGTTTAAACAGTGACAAATCCGTGGTCAGATGGGAAGATAATTGCTACTCTATTATCACTAGGAATGTGGTTGTTTTTTTGTTTTTTAAATTGACATTCAATAGTGAAACATGCTGAAAATGGCTGCAGTCTGCGGCATTCGGCTAATTTCAGAACCAGATTTATTAGATTAAATGTGCAACACACAAATGTCTGCACAAATCTAGAAAAAATCGCATACCTAATTGTCACTATGTTACTTTTTGGAGCTGCCACTTTATCTGCTCAACTTTTGTGTAGTTTGAGTGTGGTGGCTGCTATTGATAGTGACAGGGCTGTCTTTATCCTGGCCTGAGTCACAGTCAGTAGTGGCTCACATTTTAAACAACTTTGTAATTTACTTCTGTTATCAAATTTGCTTTAGTCTCTTGGTATTCTTTTGATGAAGGACCAGCAATGCACTACTGGGAGCTCTCTGAATAGCGAGCAAATGACAAGAAGCATATATGTGCAACCACCAATCGGCAGCTACCTTCCGGTAGTGCATTTCTGCTTCTAAACACACCTAGGTGTACTTTTCAACAAAGGATACCAAGAAAAAGAAACAAATTAGATCATTGAAGTAAATTAGAACTTTTTTTTTCTTTTTCAAATTGCATTGCTCTATCTGAATCAGGAGTTTAATTTTGACTTTGCTGTTTCCCTTATATGTTTCTCTGCAGATTAAAATCATTATTTGTTCTCTGGTTCCTGGCAAGCATTGGGCTAAGTTAGAGACATTGCTTCTAGAAGTAATGCCCAGTTCTTTCATTTAATTCTTTCTGGTTTAGGTTGGTGTTTTTTTTTTTTTTGTTTTTTTACAAAGTACAGTAGCGCTTCGCAATCCTAAAAATAAATGTTATCTTATTTTAACGGTAGTGGTAGTGCTCAGTATCTGCATGTAATTTAGCATTTTGTTCTGGGTGCAGGGCTTTTTTTTTTTTTTTTTTTTTTTTTTTTTTTTTTTTAAATTTGCTTATGAAGATTTTGCTCTTTTTCTTGCGGTTATGATGCTTGAAGTTTTTTTTTTTTTCCAGAGAAATATTGGTTTAAGAGAATAATATGACTTAATTTCTCCAACATTGGTGTGTCCGGTCCACGGCGTCATCCTTACTTGTGGGAAATATCTCTTCCCCAACAGGAAATGGCAAAGAGTCCCAGCAAAGCTGGCCATATAGTCCCTCCTAGGCTCCGCCCACCCCAGTCATTCTCTTTGCCGTTGCACAGGCAACATCTCCACGGAGATGGTTAAGAGTATGTGGTGTTTAGTTGTAGTTTTTTTTTATTCTACTATCAAGAGTTTGTTATTTTAAAATAGTGCTGGTATGTACTATTTACTCTGAAACAGAAAAGGATGAAGATTTCTGTTTGTGAGAGGAAGATGATTTTAGCAGACAGTAACTAAAATCGATTGCTGTTTCCACATAGGACTGTTGAGATGAAGTAACTTCAGTTGGGGGAAACAGTTAGCAGACTTTTCTGCTTAAGGTATGACTAGCCATATTTCTAACAAGACTGTGTAATGCTGGAAGGCTGTCATTTCCCCTCATGGGGACCGGTAAGCCATTTTCTTAGTTTCAAACAGAATAACAGGCTTAATATGGGCTATAAAGCTGGTAGACACTTTTATGGGCTAAATCGATTGCTTTATTTGGACATTTTATACATGTTTATGCTGATAATTCACACTTATAAACTTGGGGAACGTTTTTTAACGGCAGGCACTGTGTTAGACACCTTTTCCAGTCAGGGAGGGCCTTCCCAGTTGTAGGCTGAGCCTCATTTTCGCGCCATTACTGCGCAGTTGTTTTTGAGAGCAAGACATGCAGATGCATGTGTGAGGACCAGAAAGTAGTTGGAAAAGTTTCTAGAAGGCGTCATTTGGTATCCTATTCCCCTCTGGGCTTGGTAAAGTCACAGCAAAGGCTGTAGCTGGGACTGTATAGGGGTTAAATTTGTAAACGGCTCCGGTTCCGTTATTTTAAGGGTTAAAGCTCTGAAAATTGGTATGCAATACTCTTAAGGCTTTAAGACACTGTGGTGAAATTTTGGTAAATTTTGAACAATTCCTTCATACTTTTTCACATATTCAGTAATAAAGTGTGCTCTGTTTAAAATTTAAAGAGACAGTAACGGTTTTGTTTTAAAACGTTTTTTGTGCTAAAACGTTTTTTGTGCTTTATTGACAAGTTTAAGCCTGTTTAAGATGTCTGTGCCTTCGGATAAGCTATGTTCTATATGTGTGAAAGCCAATGTGTCTCCCCACTGAAAATTGTGTGATAATTGTGCCATAGCGTCCAAACAAAGTAAGGACAGTACTGCCACAGATAATGAAATTGCCCAAGATGATTCCTCAGATGACGGGAGTAGACATGATACTACATCATCCCCTACTGTGTCTACACCAGTTTTGCCCACGCAGGAGGCCCCTAGTACATCTAGCGCGCCAATGCTTATTACCATGCAACAATTGACGGCTGTAATGGATAACTCCATAGCAAATATTTTATCCAAAATGCCTGCATATCAGAGAAAGCGCGATTGCTCTGTTTTAAACACTGAAGAGCAGGAGGGCGCTGATGATAATTGTTCTGTCATACCCTCACACCAATCTGAAGTGGCCATGAGGGAGGTTTTGTCAGATGGGGAAATTTCAGATTCAGGAAAAATTTCTCAACAAGCTGAACCTGATGTTGTGACATTTAAATTTAAATTAGAACATCTCCGCGCACTGCTTAAGGAGGTGTTATCTACTCTGGATGATTGTGACAACTTGGTCATTCCAGAGAAATTATGCAAGATGGACAAGTTTCTAGAGGTTCCGGTGCACCCCGACGCTTTTCCTATACCCAAGCGGGTGGCGGACATAGTGAATATGGAGTGGGAGAAGCCCGGCATACCTTTTGTTCCCCCACCTATATTTAAGAAATTATTTCCTATGGTCGACCCCAGAAAGGACTTATGGCAGACAGTCCCTAAGGTCGAGGGGGCAGTTTCTACTCTAAACAAGCGAACTACTATCCCTATCGAGGATAGTTGTGCTTTCAAAGATCCTATGGATAAAAAATTGGAAGGTTTGCTTAAAAAGATTTTTGTACAGCAGGGTTACCTTCTACAACCCATTTCGTGCATTGTTCCTGTCACTACAGCAGCATGGTTCTGGTTCGAGGAACTAGAAAAGTCGCTCAGTAGAGACTTCGTATGAGGAGGTTATGGACAGAGTTCACGCACTTAAGTTGGCTAACTCTTTTATTTTAGATGCCGCTTTGCAATTAGCTAGATTAGCGGCGAAAAATTCAGGGTTTGCAATTGTGGCGCGCAGAGCGCTTTGGCTAAAGTCTTGGTCAGCGGATGTATCATCCAAGACAAAATTGCTTAACATCCCTTTCAAAGGTAAAACTCTCTTTGGGCCAGAATTGAAAGAGATTATCTCAGACATCACTGGGGGAAAGGGCCACGCCCTTCCACAAGATAGGCCTTTCAAGGCCAAGAATAAGTCTAATTTTCGTTCCTTTCGCAATTTCAGGAACGGACCGGCCTCTAATTCTGCATCCTCTAAGCAAGAGGGTAATGCCTCACAGCCCAAACCAGCCTGGAAACCTATGCAAGGCTGGAACAAGGGTAAGCAGGCCAAGAAGCCTGCTGCTGCTAACAAAACAGCATGAAGGAGTAGCCCCCGATCCGGGACCGGATCTAGTAGGGGGCAGACTCTCTCTCTTTGCTCAGGCTTGGGCAAGAGATGTTCAGGATCCCTGGGCACTAGAAATAGTTTCTCAGGGTTATCTTCTGGAATTCAAGGAACTACCCCCAAGGGGAAGGTTCCACATGTTTCACTTATCCTTAAACCAAATAAAGAGACAGGCGTTCTTACATTGTGTAGAAGACCTGTTAAAGATGGGAGTGATACACCCTGTTCCAATGACGGAACAAGGAATGGGATTTTACTCAAATCTGTTCGTAGGTCCCAAAAAAGAGGGAACCTTCAGACCAATTCTGGATTTAAAGATCCTAAACAAATTTCTCAGGGTACCATCATTCAAAATGGAAACCATTCGAACGATTCTACCCACTATCCAGGAAGGTCAATTTATGACTACCGTGGATCTAAAGGATGCGTACCTACATATTCCTATCCACAAAGAACATCATCAGTTCCTAAGGTTCGCCTTTCTGGACAAACATTACCAGTTTGTGGCCCTCCCATTCGGGTTAGCCACTGCTCCAAGGATTTTCACAAAGGTACTCGGGTCCCTTCTAGCGGTTCTAAGACCGAGGGGCATTGCAGTAGTACCGTACTTGGACGACATTCTAATACAAGCGTTGTCCCTTTCAAAAGCAAAGGCTCATACAGACATCGGTCTGGCTTTTCTCAGATCTCACGGATGGAAGGTGAACATAGAAAAGAGTTCTCTGTCTCCGTCAACAAGAGTTCCCTTCTTGGGAACAATAATAGATTCCTTAGAAATGAGGATTTTTCTGACAGATGTCAGAAAATCAAAACTTCTAAGCACTTGTCAAGTTCTTCACTCTGTTCCACGTCCTTCCATAGCTCAGTGCATGGAAGTAGTAGGGTTGATGGTTGCAGCAATGGACATAGTTCCTTTTGCACAAATTCATCTAAGACCATTACAACTGTGCATGCTCAAACAGTGGAATGGGGACTATACAGACTTGTCTCCAGTGATTCAAGTAGATCAGAAGACCAGAGAGTCACTCCGTTGGTGGCTGACCCTGGACCATCTATCCCAGGGAATGAGCTTCCGCAGACCAGAGTGGGTCATTGTCACGACCGACGCCAGTCTAGTGGGCTGGGGCGCGGTCTGGGAATCCCTGAAACCTCAGGGACTATGGTCTCGGGAAGAGTCTCTTCTCCCGATAAACATTCTGGAACTAACAGCGATATTCACTGCTCTCAGGGCTTGGCCTCAGCTTGCAAAGGCCAGATTCATAAGATTCCAATCAGACAACATGACGACTGTTACGTATATCAATCATCAGGGGGGAACAAGGAGTTCCCTAGCGATGAAAGAAGTGACCAAAATAATACAATGGGCGGAGGATCACTCAGTTTTGTGGAAAACTGGGAAGCGTATTATCTGAGTCGTCAGACTTTCCATCCGGGGGAGTGGGAACTCCACCCGGAGAGCTTTGCCCAGTTGACTCAATTATGGGGCATTCCAGACATGGATCTGATGGCGTCTCGTCAGAACATCAAGGTTCCTTGCTACGGGTCCAGATCCAGGGATCCCAAGGAGACTCTAGTGGATGCACTAGTAGCACCTTGGACCTTCAACCTAGCTTATGTGTTCCCACCGTTTCCTCTCATTCCCAGGCTGGTAGCCAGGATCAAACAGGAGAGGGCCTCAGTGATCTTGATAGCTCCTGCGTGGCCACGCAGGACTTGGTATGCAGACCTGGTGAATATGTCATCGGTTCCACCATGGAAGATACCTTTTGAGACAGGACCTTCTTGTTCAGGGTCCATTCGAACATCCAAATCTGGTCTCCCTCCAGCTGACAGCTTGGAGATTGAACGCTTGATTCTATCAAAGCGTGGGTTTTCAGATTCTGTGATAGATACTCTGGTTCAGGCCAGAAAACCGGTAACTAGAAAGATTTACCATAAAATATGGAAAAGATACATCTGTTGGTGTGAATCCAAGGGATTCCCATGGAATAAGATAAAAATTCCTAAGATTCTTTCCTTTCTGCAAGAAGGTTTGGATAAAGGATTATCTGCGAGTTCTCTAAAGGGACAGATTTCTGCTTTATCTGTCTTACTACACAAACGACTGGCAGCTGTGCCAGATGTTCAAGCATTTGTTCAGGCTCTGGTTAGGATCAAGCCTGTTTACAGACCTTTGACTCCTCCCTGGAGTCTAAATCTAGTTCTTACAGTTCTTCAAGGGGTTCCGTTTGAACCTCTACATTCCATAGATATTAAGTTATTATCTTGGAAAGTTTTGTTTTTGGTTGCTATTTCTTCTGCTAGAAGAGTTTCAGAGTTATCTGCTCTGCAGTGTACTCCGCCCTATCTGGTGTTCCATTCAGATAAGGTTGTTTTGCGTACTAAGCCTGGTTTTCTTCCTAAGGTCGTTTCCAACAAGAATATTAACCAGGAGATAGTTGTACCTTCTTTGTGTCCGAAACCAGTTTCAAAGAAGGAACGTTTGCTACACAATTTAGATGTAGTCCGTGCTCTAAAGTTCTACTTAGAAGCTACAAAAGAATTCAGACAAACATCTTCTTTGTTTGTCGTCTATTCTGGTAAAAGGAGAGGTCAAAAAGCAACTTCTACCTCTCTTTCCTTTTGGCTTAAAAGCATCATCCGATTGGCTTATGAGACTGCCGGACGGCAGCCTCCTGAAAGAATCACAGCTCACTCCACTAGGGCTGTGGCTTCCTCATGGGCCTTCAAGAACGAGGCTTCTGTTGATCAGATATGTAAGGCAGCGACTTGGTCTTCACTGCACACTTTTGCCAAATTTTACAAATTTGATACTTTTGCTTCTTCGGAGGCTATTTTTGGGAGAAAGGTTTTGCAAGCCGTGGTGCCTTCCATTTAGGTAGCCTGCTCCCTCCCTTCATCCGTGTCCTAAAGCTTTGGTTCCCACAAGTAAGGATGACGCCGTGGACCGGACACACCAATGTTGGAGAAAACAGAATTTATGCTTACCTGATAAATTACTTTCTCCAACGGTGTGTCCGGTCCACGGCCCGCCCTGGTTTTTTAATCAGGTCTGATGAATTATTTTCTCTAACTACAGTCACCACGGTACTATATGGTTTCTCCTATATTTCTTTCATGTAATTAGCAAGAGTCCATGAGCTAGTGACGTATGGGATATACATTCCTACCAGGAGGGGCAAAGTTTCCCAAACCTTAAAATGCCTATAAATACACCCCTCACCACACCCACAATTCAGTTTTGTTTCTTTGGCCATCTGCCAGAAGAGTCTCTGAATTATCTACTCTTTTTTGTGAGTCTCCTTTTCTGATTTTGCATCAGGATAAGGCGGTGCTGCGAACTTCTTTTGAATTTTTTACCTAAGGTTGTGAATTCTAACAACATTAGTAGAGAAATTGTGGTTCCTTCATTATGTCCTAATCCTATGAATTCTAAGGAGAAATCATTGTTTTCTTTGGATGCTGTTAGAGCTTTGTAATATTATGTTGAAGCTACTAAGTCTTTCCGAAAGACTTCTAGTCTATTTGTCATCTTTTCCAGTTCTAGAAAAGGCCAGAAAGCTTCTGCCATTTCTTTGGCATCTTGGTTGAAATCTTTATTTCATCATGCCTATGTTGAGTCGGGTAACACTCCGCCTCAAAGGATTACAGCTCATTCTACTAGGTCAGTTTCTACTTCCTGGGCGTTTAGGAATGAAGCTTCGGTTGATCAGATTTGCAAAGCAGCAACTTGGTCCTCTTTGCATACTTTTACTAAATTCTACCATTTTGATGTGTTTTCTTCTTCTGAAGCAGTTTTTGGTAGAAACGTATTTCAGGCAGTGGTTTCAGTTTGAATCTTCTGCTTATGTTTTTTCATTAACATTTTATTCTGGGTGTGGATTATTTTCAGCAGGAATTGGCTGTCTTTATTTTATCCCTCCCTCTCTAGTGACTCTTGCGTGGAAAGATCCACATCTTGGGTAATTATTATCCCATACGTCACTAGCTCATGGACTCTTGCTAATTACATGAAAGAAAACATAATTTATGTAAGAACTTACCTGATAAATTCATTTCTTTCATATTAGCAAGAGTCCATGAGGCCCGCCCTTTTTTTGGGGTGGTTATGATTTTTGTATAAAGCACAATTATTCCAATTCCTTATTTTATATGCTTTCGCACTTTTTTCTTATCACCCCACTTCTTGGCTATTCGTTAAACTGAATTGTGGGTGTGGTGAGGGGTGTATTTATAGGCATTTTGAGGTTTGGGAAACTTTGCCCCTCCTGGTAGGAATGTATATCCCATACGTCACTAGCTCATGGACTCTTGCTAATATGAAAGAAATGAATTTATCAGGTAAGTTCTTACATAAATTATATTTTTTCTTTTGTGATTCATATAGAGCATGCAATTTTCAAATAAAGATACAGAGAGAATGAAGAAAATGTGATAATAGGAGTAAATTAGAAAGTTGCTTAAAATTGCATGCTCTATCTGAATCGTGAAAGAAAAAATTTGGGTACAGTGTCCCTTTAACCCCTTAGTGACCAGACCACTTTTCAATTTGTTGACCATCTGGGACCAAGGCTATTTTTGCATTTCTGCGATGTTTGTGTTTAACTGTAATTTTCCTCTTACTCATTTACTGTACCCACACATATTATATACTGTTTTTCTCGCCATTAAATGGATTTTCTAAAGATATGATTATTTTCATCATATCTTATAATTTACTATAAAAAAAAATATAAAATATGAGGAAAAAATGAAAAAAAATGCACTTTTTCTAACTTTGAGCCCCAAAATTTCTTACACATCTACAACCACCATAAAATACCAATGCTAAACAGTTTCTAAATTTTGTCCTGAGTTTATAAATACCCAATGTTTACATGTTCTTTGCTTTTTTTGCAAGTTATAGGGCAATAAGTACAAGTAGCACTTTGCTATTTCAAAACCATGTTTTTTCAAAATTGGCGATAGTTACATTGTAACACCAATATCTGTCATGAATCCCTGAATAACCCTTCAAATGTATATTTCTCCAACATAGGTGTGTCCGGTCCACGGCGTCATCCTTACTTGTGGGATATTCTCTTCCCCAACAGGAAATGGCAAAGAGCCCAGCAAAGCTGGTCACATGATCCCTCATAGGCTCCGCCTTCCCCAGTCATTCTCTTTGCCGTTGCACAGGCAACATCTCCACGGAGATGGCTCAGAGTTTTTTGGTGTTTAAATGTAGTTTTTATTCTTCTATCAAGAGTTTGTTATTTTAAAATAGTGCTGGTATGTACTATTTACTCTGAAACAGAAAAGAGATGAAGATTTCTGTTTGTAAGAGGAAAATGATTTTAGCAACCGTTACTAAAATCGATGGCTGTTTCCACACAGGACTGTTGAGAGGAATTAACTTCAGTTGGGGGAAACAGTGAGCAGACTTTGGCTGCTTGAGATATGACACATTTCTAACAAGACTTGGTAATGCTGGAAGCTGTCATTTTCCCTATGGGATCCGGTAAGCCATTTTCTTAATTTTCAATATAAGAATACAAGGGCTTCACAAGGGCTTTAAAGACTGGTAGACATTTTTCTGGGCCAAAACGATTACTATATAAGCATGTTTAATGGTTTATAACTTAGGAGAGTTATTTAAATCTTGGCAAATTGTTAAAAAAACGGACAGGCACTGTATTGGACACCTTTTTCACTGGGGGCCTTTTCTAGTCATAGGCAGAGCCTCATTTTCGCGCCAGTAATGCGCAGTTGTTTTTGAGAAGCAAGGCATGCAGATGCATGTGTGAGGAGCTCAGATCCACTGAAAAAGCTTATTGAAGGCGTCATTTGGTATCGTATTCCCCTCTGGGCTTGGTTGGGTCTCAGCAAAGCAGATACCAGGGACTGTATAGGGGTTAAATGTAAAAACGGCTCCGGTTCCGTTATTTTTAGAGTTAAAGCTTTCAAATTTGGTGTGCAATACTTTTAAGGCTTTATGACACTGTGGTGAAATTTTGGTGAATTTTGAACATTTCCTTCATACTTTTGCGTATATTCAGTAAAAAAGTGTGTTCAGTTTAAAATTTAAAGAGACAGTAACGGTTTTATTTTAAAACGTTTTTTGTGCTTTGTTACCAAGTTTATGTCTATTAACATGTCTGAACTATCAGATAGACAATGTTCTGTATGTTCGGAAGCCAAGGTTCCTATCCATTTAAATATATGTGATAAATGTGACAAACAAAGTAGGGACAATGATACCACTGATAATAATGTTGCCCAAAACGATTCCTTAAGTGAGGGGAGTAAGCATGGTACTGCATCATCCCCTTCTATGTCTACACCAGTCTTGCCCACTCAGGAGGCCCCTAGTACATCTAGTGCCCCAATCCTCCTTACTATGCAACAATTAACGGCTGTAATGGATAATTCTATTAAAAACATTTTAGCCAAAATGCCCACTTATCAGCGAAAGCGCGACAGCTCTGTTTTAGATACTGAAGAGCATGAGGACGCTGATGATAATGGTTCTGACATGCCCTTACACCAGTCTGAAGGGGCTAGGGAGGTTTTGTCTGAGGGAGAAATTTCAGATTCAGGAAAAATTTCTCAACAAGCTGAACCTGATGTTATTACATTTAAATTTAAATTGGAACATCTCCGCGCTCTGCTTAAGGAGGTGTTATCTACTCTGGATGATTGTGACAATTTGGTCATTCCAGAGAAATTATGTAAAATGGACAGGTTCCTAGAGGTCCCGGTGCCCCCCGAAGCTTTTCCTATACCCAAGCGGGTGGCGGACATTGTAAATAAAGAATGGGAAAGGCCCGGCATACCTTTTGTCCCTCCCCCTATATTTAAGAAATTATTTCCTATGGTCGACCCCAGGAAGGACTTATGGCAGACAGTCCCCAAGGTCGAGGGGGCGGTTTCTACTCTAAACAAACGCACCACTATCCCTATAGAAGATAGTTGTGCTTTTAAAGATCCTATGGACAAAAAATTAGAGGGTTTGCTTAAAAAGATGTTTGTTCAGCAAGGTTACCTTCTACAACCAATTTCATGCATTGTTCCTGTCACTACAGCAGCGTGTTTCTGGTTCGAGGAACTAGAAAAGTCGCTCAATCAAGCATTCTCTTATGAGGAGGTTATGGGCAGAGTTCAAGCACTTAAGTTGGCTAACTCTTTTACCTTAGACGCCACTTTGCAATTAGCTAGATTAGCGGCGAAAAATTCAGGGTTTGCTATTGTGGCGCGCAGAGCGCTTTGGCTAAAGTCTTGGTCAGCGGATGCGTCCTCCAAGAACAAATTGCTTAACACACCTTTCAAGGGGAAAACGCTGTTTGGCCCTGACTTGAAAGAGATTATTTCAGATATCACTGGGGGTAAGGGCCACGCCCTTCCTCAGGATAGGTCTTTTAAGGCTAAAAATAAACCAAATTTTCGTCCCTTTCGCAGAAACGGACCAGCCCCAAGTTCTACATCCTCTAAGCAAGAGGGTAATACTTCTCAAACCAAGCCAGCCTGGAGGCCAATGCAAGGCTGGAACAAAGGTAAGCAGGCCAAGAAACCTGCCACTGCTACCAAGACAGCATGAGATGTTGGCCCCCGATCCGGGACCGGATCTGGTGGGGGGCAGACTTTCTCTCTTCGCTCAGGCTTGGGCAAGAGATGTTCTGGATCCTTGGGTGCTAGAAATAGTCTCCCAAGGTTATCTCCTGGAATTCAAGGAGCTACCCCCAAGGGGAAGGTTCCACAGGTCTCAATTGTCTTCAGACCACATAAAAAGACAGGCATTCTTACATTGTGTAGAAGACCTGTTAAAAATGGGAGTGATTCATCCTGTTCCATTAGGAGAACAAGGGATGGGATTCTACTCCAATCTGTTCATAGTTCCCAAAAAAGAGGGAACATTCAGACCAATCTTAGATCTCAAGATCCTAAACAAATTTCTCAAGGTTCCATCGTTCAAAATGGAAACCATTCGGACAATTCTTCCTACCATCCAGGAAGGTCAATTCATGACCACGGTGGATTTAAAGGATGCGTATCTACATATTCCTATCCACAAGGAACATCATCGGTTCCTAAGGTTCGCCTTTCTGGACAAGCATTACCAGTTTGTGGCACTTCCATTCGGATTAGCCACTGCTCCAAGAATTTTCACAAAGGTACTAGGGTCCCTTCTAGCGGTGCTAAGACCAAGGGGCATTGCAGTAGTACCTTACTTGGACGACATACTGATTCAAGCGTCGTCTCTACCACAAGCAAAGGCTCATACGGACATTGTCCTGGCCTTTCTCAGATCTCACGGGTGGAAAGTGAACGTAGAAAAAAGTTCTCTATCTCCGTCAACAAGAGTTCCCTTCTTGGGAACAATAATAGACTCCTTAGAAATGAGGATTTTTCTGACAGAGGCCAGAAAATCAAAACTTCTAAGCTCTTGTCAAGTACTTCATTCTGTTCTTCTTCCTTCCATAGCGCAGTGCATGGAAGTAATAGGTTTGATGGTCGCGGCAATGGACATAGTTCCTTTTGCGCAAATTCATCTAAGACCATTACAACTGTGCATGCTCAGTCAGTGGAATGGGGATTATACAGACTTGTCTCCGACGATACAAGTAGATCAGAGGACCAGAGATTCACTCCGTTGGTGGCTGTCCCTGGACAACCTGTCACAAGGGATGAGCTTCCGCAGACCAGAGTGGGTCATTGTCACGACCGACGCCAGTCTGGTGGGCTGGGGCGCGGTCTGGGAACCCCTGAAAGCTCAGGGTCTTTGGTCTCGGGAAGAATCTCTTCTCCCGATAAATGTTCTGGAACTGAGAGCGATATTCAATGCTCTCAAGGCTTGGCCTCAGCTAGCAAAGGCCAAATTCATACGGTTTCAATCAGACAACATGACGACTGTTGCGTATATCAACCATCAGGGGGGAACAAGGAGTTCCCTGGCGATGGAAGAAGTGACCAAAATAATTCAATGGGTGGAGACTCACTCCTGCCACTTGTCTGCAATCCACATCCCAGGAGTGGAAAATTGGGAAGCGGATTTTCTGAGTCGTCAGACATTTCATCCGGGGGAGTGGGAACTCCATCCGGAAATCTTTGCCCAAATAATTCAATTGTGGGGCATTCCAGACATGGATCTGATGGCGTCTCGTCAGAACTTCAAGGTTCCTTGCTACGGGTCCAGATCCAGGGATCCCAAGGCGACTCTAGTGGATGCACTATAGTAGCACCTTGGAGCTTCAACCTAGCTTATGTGTTCCCACCGTTTCCTCTCATTCCCAGGCTGGTAGCCAGGATCAAACAGGAGAGGGTATCGGTGATCTTGATAGCTCCTGCGTGGCCACGCAGGACTTGGTATGCAGATCTGGTGAATATGTCATCGGCTCCACCATGGAAGCTACCTTTGAGACAGGACCTTCTTGTTCAAGGTCCGTTCGAACATCCGAATCTGGCCTCACTCCAACTGACTGCTTGGAGATTGAACGCTTGATTTTATCAAAGCGAGGGTTCTCAGATTCTGTCATTGATACTCTTGTTCAGGCTAGAAAGCCTGTAACTAGAAAAATCTACCTTAAAATATGGAAAAAATATATCTGTTGGTGTGAATCTAAAGGATTCCCATGGAACAAGATAAAAATTCCTAAGATTCTATCCTTTCTACAAGAAGGTTTGGAGAAAGGATTATCTGCAAGTTCTCTGAAGGGACAGATCTCTGCTTTATCTGTTTTACTTCACAAAAAGCTGGCGGCTGTGCCAGATGTTCAAGCTTTTGTTCAGGCTCTGGTTAGAATCAAGCCTGTTTACAAACCTTTGACTCCTCCTTGGAGTCTCAATTTAGTTCTTTCAGTTCTTCAGGGGGTTCCGTTTGAACCCCTACATTCCGTTGATATCAAGTTATTATCTTGGAAAGTTTTGTTTTTGGTTGCAATTTCTTCTGCTAGAAGAGTTTCAGAGTTATCTGCTCTGCAGTGTTCTCCTCCTTATCTGGTGTTCCATGCAGATAAGGTGGTTTTGCGTACTAAACCTGGTTTTCTTCCGAAAGTTGTTTCTAACAAAAATATTAACCAGGAGATAGTCGTGCCTTCTTTGTGTCCGAATCCAGTTTCAAAGAAGGAACGTTTGTTACACAATTTGGATGTAGTTCGTGCTCTAAAATTCTATTTAGAGGCTACAAAGGATTTCAGACAAACATCTTCCTTGTTTGTTGTTTATTCTGGTAAAAGGAGAGGTCAAAAGGCAACTTCTACCTCTCTCTCTTTTTGGCTTAAAAGCATTATCAGATTGGCTTATGAGACTGCCGGACGGCAGCCTCCTGAAAGAATCACAGCTCATTCCACTAGGGCCGTGGCTTCCACATGGGCCTTCAAGAACGAGGCTTCTGTTGATCAGATATGTAAGGCAGCGACTTGGTCTTCACTGCACACTTTTACCAAATTTTACAAATTTGATACTTTTGCTTCTTCTGAGGCTATTTTTGGGAGAAAGGTTTTGCAAGCCGTGGTGCCTTCCATCTAGGTGACCTGATTTGCTCCCTCCCATCATCCGTGTCCTAAAGCTTTGGTATTGGTTCCCACAAGTAAGGATGACGCCGTGGACCTTTCTCCAACGGTGTGTCCGGTCCACGGCCCGCCCTGGTTTTTTTAATCAGGTCTGATGAATTATTTTCTCTAACTACAGTCACCACGGTATCATTTGATTTCTCCTATGCATATTCCTCCTTTACGTCGGTCGAATGACTGGGGAAGGCGGAGCCTAGGAGGGATCATGTGACCAGCTTTGCTGGGCTCTTTGCCATTTCCTGTTGGGGAAGAGAATATCCCACAAGTAAGGATGACGCCGTGGACCGGACACACCGTTGGAGAAAGTAATTTATCAGGTAAGCATAAATTCTGTTATTTTTTAAAAGAAGACATCCTAAGGTATTAAACTTGGGGTATTTTGACTTTTTTCATGCAACCATTTTACCACCAATCTATGCCAAAGTTTGGGGGGGGAAAAAAAATAATTTGATTTTTTGACAAAATAGCAATTTAAGAATACATTTACTGATAATATTAAGGGTTACTGCCAAATAACACCCTCATATGTCTTCAGCAGCATCTCCTGAGTACAGTGATACCACCCATATATAGGTGTGTCGGGTTCTCGGGGGGCTAAAAGGCCTTAATTTTAGGAAGCGCATTCCAGTTTTTCAACTTGGAATTTTCACATCGGTCATCATGCACCCATGTCGTTTTTGGGACATTTCTGAAGCTGGTCAATGGAATTTACCCCCATCAAACCATATATTTTTGAAAAGTAGACACCCTAGGGTATTTCAAATGCTTGCATTTTAACACTTTCCATGCACTAATTCAACCACCAGTCTTTGTCAAACTTTTGGGTAGTCATTATTTTGTGTTATTTTTCAAACACATTGTACTTTAGGCATGGATTCTCAGTTCCTGTTATGTGTTACTACCAAAAAAAACCTCAATATGTGTTCAACAACATCTCCTGAGTACAGTGATACCACCCATGTATAGGTGTGTGTATAGGTGTGTCGGGTTCTCTGGGGGCTAAATGGCCTTATTTTTAGGTAGCGCATTCCAGTTTTTCAACTTGGAATTTTCACATCGGTCATCATGCACCCATGTCCTATTTGGGACATTTCTGAAGCTGGTCAATGGAATTTACCCCCATCAAACCATATATTTTTGAGAAGTAGACCCCCTAGGGTATTTGAAATGCTGGTATTTTCACACTTTCCATGAACTTATTTAACCACCAGTCTTTGTCAAACTTTTGGGTAGTCATTTTTTTGTGTTATTTTTCAAACACATTGTACTTTAGGCATGGATTCCCAGTTCCTGTTATGTGTTACTGCCAAAAAACACCTCAATATGTGTTCAACAACATCTCCTGAGCACAGTGATACCACCCATGTATAGGTGTGTTGGGTTCTCTGGGGGCTAGAAGGCCTTATTTTTAGGAAGCGCATTCCATTTTTTACACTTCCCCTTTTCACATCCCATGCACCCATGTTCTATTTAAGACATTTCTGAAGCCGGCCAATGTAATTTACCCCCATAAAACCATATATTTTTGAAAAGTAGACATCCTAGGGTATTTCAAATGCAGGTGTTTTAACACTTTCCATACACTAATTCAACCACTAGTCTTTGTCAAACTATTGGGCATTCATTTCTTTGTTATTTTTCACATACATTGTACTTTAGACATGGATTCACAGCTCCTTTTATGTGTTACTACCAAAGAAGACACCAATATGTGGTCACCAACATCTCCTGAGTTCAGTGATACCACCTATGCATAGGTTTGGTGGCTTGTTTGGGCGGTGCAATGCCAAATGTCTGACATGTGTTTGTGATTTTTTTTCACATTTAACATATTTTATTTGCCTATTGTCTTTTTTGGGGGTCTTTTAACATACCCCAATTTATTTGTTTTCCATAAATGTGATTATATTTAAAAAGTTGACCCCCCAAGGTATTATACATGGAGTGGTTTGATGACTTTGATGCAACCGTTTTAGCCCAAAAAATTGGAGAAAGTATATGGTGGTAATTTTTCAATTTTCATTGTTACAGACACATTGCTTTTTTACTATGATTTAGGAGAGACTGTTGTAAGTTATTGCAAAAGAATACTTCAGGTTGTTTTCTGCAAGGCACCCTGAGTACACCTATGCCCCCCATGCATAGGTTTGCCAGGATTTTGGGAAGGTTATGTTACAATTTTATGACTTGTGATTTTAGTTATTAAAAATGAGAGTATTTCTTCTGATAGGCCTATCTTTAGTTTGGGGCCTATCGCATACCCCACTTTTATTTATTGCATTCAAAGTGTATATTTTTTAAATGTTGACACCCCAAGGTATTGTATATGGTGTGCTTTGATGCCTTTGAAGCAACCGTTTTAGCCCAAAAAATTGGAGAAAGTGTATGGTGGTAATTTTTCAATTTTCATTTTTACAGACACATTGCTTTTTGACTATAATTTAGGAGAGACTGTTGTAAGTTATTACAAAAACATACTTCAGGTTGTTTTCTGCAAGGCACCCTGAGAACACCTATGTCTCCCATGCATAGGTTTGACAGGGGTTTTGGTTAAAAAAAAAAACAGGCCCAATTTTAGAAAAAAATAGAGTAGTGAAATGTAAAAATCTGGCACAGTAAAAGTAAAAAAAACAAAAAAACATCTAACTGTAAACATAACCAAAAAATATATATATATATATGTAACAGCAAATGTATTTATTTTTTTAAAAATTGACCATTGTATGGTACCGCTTGAAGCAGTCCCCAATGCAGAGTGCAGGCTGTCCAGGGCAATCAGGACAGTAATATATGGTGTCCCTTCTCTTCCCCCTCTTGGTACAGACTCTGCATTTTTTTTGTGGTTTCTGCTTTGTGGCAGTAGGGGGGATTTTAAAAATAAAATGGGTAGCCCCAACTCTGCTCTCTCCCATCACCGCCCGGGGAGCAGGTGCATCATGGTACAAAATCCCCGTAATAATCTGGAGCTGAAACTGTAAAAAAGTCTTTTTAACTCTGGGGTTTGCTTTTTTTGAACAACAAAAAAGCGTTGTGGGTTGCAATCTGCATTAGGTAAATTGCAACCTTTTTGTACCAGGCCCTTGTCTTCCGCATAATTAAGTAGGGCTGCAGCAGCTGATCAGCCAGATCAACCCCACCCATATGCCGGTTATAAGACTTGATGCACACTGGCTTCCTTATGATCTCAGCTCTGCCACGTACAGAAACCGCCACCGTCCTCTCTGTGTGGATGGTGGTAAGAAGGTATACATCCTTCTTGTCTCTGTACTTCAGTGCCAACAGCTCCTCTTGGCGCAGAGCTGAGGTCTCCCCCCTTCGTAGCCGGGTGCGTACAAGCTGTCCTGGGAAACCTGCGCGGTTCTTTTTAATTGTACCGCAAGCTACTGTATCAAAGCAATACAGTAGCTTGAACAAAAGGACACTTGTATAAAAATTGTCTAAGTACAAGTGATACCCTTTGTTCATTAGGGGTAATATCAGGTCCCAGACAATCTTGCCAGGGGTTCCCATATGTTCTGGGCAACCTGGAGGGTCAAGGTGGCTATCCTTTCCCTCATACACCCGGAAGGCCTGAGTATACCCAGTCTCGCTGTCACAGAGCTTATACACCTTTGCCCCATATCTGGAGCGTTTGGAAGGAATATACTGCTTGAATCCCAGCCTTCCCTTATACTTCATTAGGGATTCATCAACGCATATATTCCTTCCAGGTGTATAAGCCTCTGCAAACCTGGCAGAAAAGTGGGTTATCAGGGGGCGGATTTTATACAGCCTGTCAAATTGGGGATGCTCCCTAGGGGGGCACAGGCTGTTGTCGCTGAAGTGCATGAAATGCAGAATCATTTCATACCTCTTCCTCGACATAGTCTGGGAGAAAATGGGGGTAGAGCAGATGGGGCTAGTACTCCAGTAGGAGCGAATGGAGGGTTTCTTTATGATGCCCATCAGCATAGTCAATGCCCAGAATTTTTTGAATTCTGGCACATTGATGGGGGCCCATTGCTGCTTTGCCAAATATGTTCCAGGCTTTGCAGCACGGAACTGATGGGCATATAAATTAGTTTGGGCGACAATGTTCCCCAATATATCATCGCCCAGAAACACTTCCAGAAACTGCTGGGGGCTAAAACCTGCCACATCTATATTTATGCCAGCATTTGCTGTGAAGGGTGGGATATCTGGCCTCTGGAGATGAGGCGTTACCCACTCTTCAGCAGCAATGGCAGCAACACGCCTCCTTCTGGCAGGGGGGCTAGCAGGGGGGCTGGCAGGGGGGCTAGCAGCCACAGATACATCACTATCAGTTGAGACTGCATCTAGTGATGTATCTGAGCACATGGCAGGGTCAAAATTGGGGTCTGAGTCAGAAATAGAGGCATCTGACTCTGACGCAAGGATGGCATACGCCTCCTCAGCACTATATCTTTTCTGTGACATTTTTGTATCTGTCACAGAAAACAATTACTAAAAAAAATTAAATTAACTAAATTAATTAACTAAATTAACTAGCAAAAATGTACAGCTATGCTACTGCCAGTGATTTATAGCGATCACTGGCAAGCTAGAGGTTAATGGCTCTGAAAATTAAATTAAATTAACTAAATGTTTCTGAAAAGAGCCTTTGGGTTTTTAAAAAATGACAACAAAATTAACCCCTAAAAAAATGCACAGACAGCAAAAAAGTACAGCTATGCAACTGCCAGTGATTTATAGCGATCACTGGCAAGCTAGGGGTTAATGGCTCTGAAAATTAAATTAAATTAATTAACTAAATTAACTAGCAAAAAAGTACAGCTATGCTACTGCCAGTGATTTATAGCGATCACTGGCAAGCTAGGGGTTAATGGCTCTGAAAATTAAATTAAATTAACTAAATGTTTCTGAAAAGAGCCTTTGGGTTTTTAAAAAATTACAACAACAAAATTAACCCCTAAAAAAAATGCACAGACAGCAAAAAAGTACAGCTATGCAACTGCCAGTGATTTATAGCGATCACTGGCAAGCTAGGGGTTAATGGCTCTGAAAATTAAATTAACTAAATGTTTCTGAAAAGAGCCTTTGGGTTTTTAAAAAATTACAACAACAAAATTAACCCCTAAAAAAATGCACAGACAGCAAAATGCAGCAAAAAAAAAGTGCACCTATGCTACTGCCAGTGATATATAGTGATCACTGGCAAGCTAGGGGTTAATGGCTCTGAAAATTAAATTAAATTAACTAAATGTTTCTGAAAAGAGCCTTTGGGTTTTTAAAAAATTATAACAACAAAATTAACCCCTAAAAAAATGCACAGACAGCAAAATGCAGCAAAAAAAAGTGCACCTATGTTACTGCCAGTGATATATAGTGATCACTGGCAAGCTAGGGGTTAATGGCTCTGAAAAGAGCCTTTGGTTCTATATTTTTTAACAAATAAAAGAAATAAATCTCTCTCTCTGCTAAATACAGGTCTCTCTCTCTCTCTCTCTCCAACAAAATGGCAAGTGAGGAGAGGGAGGGAGATCCACACTGATCATAGTCAATATTTACAAATATTGACATGATCAGACAAATGGGGTATTTTATTATTATTATTATTTTTTTTAGGGTGGGAGGCTCAGATTGGGTGACCCTAGCTTGCCCCTATGATGAGGCAGGCTAGGGACACCCCCAGAGGCCCCATGATGCACTGGGCATCGCCATCTTGGATGCCTAGTGAAGGGGGAGGGGGGGGGCTATTTAGGGCTTTTTTTTTAATATACGTTTTTTTTTTTTTTTATTATTACTTTTATTTTATAACTAACTAAGTGCCTCGACCCACCGAGGCACTTAGCACACAATCAGAGCATCGGAAGCGTGTCCGATCGCTTCCGATGCTCTGAAACACTGCCGGGCTCCACGTGGAGCGAAACCGGAAGTGATCACTCGTGGGGGAGTGATCAATCCGGTCCCGGCACTCGGGAACAGTATTGCAGGATGCCTAGACCTCAAGGCAAGCCTGCAATACTGTTAGAGCAGCTGGAAGCGATTCCGATCGCTTCCAGTGCTCTGTTAAACAGACGACGTATGCCATACGTCCTCGGTCGTTAAGTGCTTTTTTTTTGAGGACGTATGGCATACGTCGTCGGTCGTTAAGGGGTTAAACGAAGAAAGTTGGCACTCTGTAGCAGCAATCTAAATCTAATTATATAGATTGATAGTACAACTTAACAATATACTATGTTATATAGTTAGAAATATCATAGAAATATTTTAATCTTAGGTCTGTTAGTTTGGTTTACCACCTTTTAGGCTAAGCGGATGATTAATACATATATAAGAATGATACTCATACTGTTAAGTCCTTGCTTGATACATTGTGAGCCCTTTAATCCTTTTAATCAATTCTGTTAGAGCAGCTATTAAATGTATCACAAATGTATCACAAACTTGTGACATCATATTATAACAATACTGGTGGTAATGGTGAAAAGAAAAAAGAAAGACAAAGAAATTGTAACATCACAAGTTATATTATTAAGTAGCGAGAGGTGAGCATAGCTCTACATTATTTTTACTTTAGTAACCAGTTAGATATGATAAAGGTTTTATCCTCGGTTTGCTTTTTTTCACGTTATTTTAATATGTTTTACCTCTGTGATTAACTTGTATCTAAGCCTCTGCAGACTGGCCCCTTATTTCAGTTCTTTTGACAGACATTCATTTTAGCCAATCAGTGCTTACACTTAGGTAACTCCATAGGAGTAAGCACAATTGTATCTGTGGCAAACATGAACTAGCACTGTATAGCTGAAAAACTGTCAAAATGCACTGAGATAAAAGGGGGCCTTCAATGGCTTAGAAATTAGCATATGAGCCTTCCTAGGTTTAGCTTTCAACAAAGAATACCAAGAGATCAAAGCAATTTTGAAGATAAAGGTAAATTTAAAAAGTTGTTTAAAATAACATTCCCTATTTGAATCATGAAAGTTTAATTTTCAGTAGACTGTCCCTTTAAGTCCTAGAGACCCCAAGACCCACCATTTGAAAGGTAATTGCCTGCTCTTTCAAACAGTTTGTGTCTAGGGGTGTAAATTACAAGCAAAATAAATTCAAATGAAATAAACCTGTATAATGAGGGGATCTCTAGGCAATTATAACAGCGCATCAAAAAGGCCCAGAATCCCCTCTTTAAAATAAAGCCATTATATAAGTTTTGATAGCCAGGTGATCACAGTGGTACTAGTGACCACCTGGTGTGTGAATAAATGTCCATTTATTTGCATATAGGCTCATTGAAGCCCCTATATGCAAATCAAAGTTACGTAACTATACTGAAATGCCCTTATTTGAATGAGTGTAACCCCTTCTTCCTTTTTTGACTATATAGAGTTTAGAAAAAAAACATTTTTTTTTAATTAAAAAATACAATTTTTTTTTTTTTTTTTTTTACCCTTTTTGTTGCACAGTTTTGACCTCAAGATATATTCATAAAATAACATAGTTTGAATCTGTTGGGTCTGCTGAAAAAAATAAATATATAATATGTGGGTTTCTCACTGGAAAAATCGCCTATAGTGGGGATTAAAAGTGACCTGTGTATATAAAAACTCTTGATTCAGATAGAGCATGCAAATTTAAGCAACTTTCTAATTTACGCCTATTATCATTTTTTCTTCGTTCACTTGATATCTTTATTTGAAAAAGGCATCAAAGAACTTTTTTGGTTCCGAACTCTGGACAGCACTTTTTTATTGGTGGATGAATTTATCCACCAATCTGCAAAAACAACCCAGGTTGTTCACCAAAAATGGTCCGGCATCTAAACTTACATTCTTGAATTTTAAATTCAAGAATGTAATTCTTGCATTCCAAGAGAATGAAGAAAATTTGATAATAGGAGTAAATTAGAAAGTTGCTTAAAATTGCATGCTCTCTCTGAATCACGAAAGAGAAAATTTGGGTTTAGTGTCCCTTTAAGATGGGGGTGACCAAAGGGGGAGGGAAGAGAGCTGTTTGAGAGGGATCAGGGGGTGGGAAGTGACAGGCAGGAGGCTAATCTCTACACTAAAGCTAAAATTAACCTTTTAAGATACCTGATTAACCTCTTCACTGCCGGGAATAATAGAAGTGTGGCATGCAGCTGCAATTAGCGGCCTTCTAATACCAAAAAGCAATGGCAAAGCCATATATGTCTGCTAATTCTGAACAAAGTGGATTCCAGAGAAGTTTTTATAACCATTTGTGCCATGATTGCACAAGTAGTATATAAATAATTTCAGTGAGAAACCCAAAGTTTCTGAAAACTATTTTTTTATTGTTTGATCGCATTTGGCGGTGAAATGGTGGCATGAAATATACCAAAATAGGCCTATATCAATACTTTGGGTTGTCTACTAAAAAAAAAAAATATTGTTTTGATAGGTAAATTAAAAAAAAAAAAATGCGGCTCTATTTCTGTTTAAATGTAATGATTGGAAAAAATGCTAAAAATGTTCTGGTCTTTTGGGGAAGTCTTAGTCAGAAATGTCCAGTACTTAAGGGGTTAAACATGAAAGTTATAAGTAAACATGTACACGTATCATAATTCTTAAATCTACAACTTTCAAGATGATTACTTAAGTTTTTGTGTTTCCAGGGAATGGTTCCATTTGTTTTTGTGGGAACAAAGGATAGCATCACTAATGCTACTGTTCTTCTGGATTATCATCTTAACTACTTAAAGGTAAAGTTTTATAAATATTATACAGTAGTATGTAGCAAGTCTGCTTAGTAGAAGTTTAAACAATGGCTTATCCAATAGTACCTTTTTTAAAAGGACAACACCAGTAAACTAGAGAAACAAATGTATACATCATAATAAACATTCTTACAATGTATTTGTGTTAGAAATGTTACCTTACAAAGCAGACATTTTCATTCAGATTGGTAGCCCCTTTCTATGTCTGCTTCAAACTTGGATACTGGAGAAGACATAATGGGCATACACTAAATGTTTGCCTTAACAGCTAGAATGGTGGGGGAGATGCTCAAGAGGAATCATATTTACCTACCAATATCTGCTTTGAAAGGTATAAATGCACATATTGCAATGTTGATCATTATAGTGTATACCGTTATTAATACTTATTTCTTTCATTTTGTTAATACTGTTGTTTTTGTTTTTTTCCCCAATTCATTGATCCTAAACAACATTTTAAGTGTTGATCTGTAGTGCTTCATAGATAATTGCTTTTGCTAGGTTTTATGAGGCACCACCTTTTTTTTTTTTTTTTTTTTTTTTTTTTTAATTTTTTTTTTTCCTTGTGTAGGAAGTGGACCAATTACGCTTGGAAAGGTTGCAAATTGATGAGCAACTTCGGCAGATAGGTGCCAGTTCAAGACCTCCTCCAAATCGTTCAGATAAGGAGAAGGGATATTCCAGTGAAGATTGCAGTGGTCTAGGGCGAGGAAGTAGGCCTTACAACAACCGAGGACGTAGCCGACGGGGCACAGGATACGCTTCTGGTGAGTTTATTGGCTAGAGAAATGCTGGGATACATACATACATACATACATACATACATATGCCTATGGCTCACTAGACATGTTCAGCTAGCTCCCAGTAGTGTATTGCTGCTCAAGAGCTGACTTTAACCTCTGCAAAAAGGTTAAGCACATAGACAGTTATATGCACAGCAATAGTTGAATAATAAAATGCTTTCGCATATTTGAGAATTTAATTTTTGCACCTTCATATCCCTTTAAATTGACTTAGTTTGTCATGCGATAAATGAGATTTGTAAATAAGTGTGTATATGTGTGTGTATATATGTATGTGTATATATATATATATATATATATATATATATATATATATATATATATATATATATATATATATATATATATATATATAAATTAAGGAATTAGGCAGCTGACTTTAACTATGTCCCAGTCACTACAATCTAAGCATTTTTTAAAGCCTTTTTGAGATAACATGCACAATCACATTTTTGAACTTTTATGGAGATTTTGGCAGTTTATACCGATCTGATATTTCAGGATAGATAGTTCCTAGGTCCTGTACCTATGTAATATTGTCCCTGTACCGAAGCGATTTGGAAAAATAAAATGATTTAACCTAGGTTTCATTCAAAATGCAGAAAATCAAGACTTGTTTTAGACAATTTTCTGCATTTTGAAGGAAGTTGGGTTACAGAATTTGTTCTTCCCACACTCCTCTCTAGTGAGGCCAAAAAGCAATGTAAATGCAAAAGCAAGAGGTAGTTTAATGTCCCTTAAAGTGTTAAAGCACTCTCAGTATGTTTCTTGTCTGGATGGTACAAAACCTTTGGAAATGTTCTGTCTTATATGTTAAAACAATATAATAAAGGAAATTCCAGGTTTTCTGAACTCCAATATAAATTTGAAGCCTAGGAATTGCAAGTTTTTTCATGATTGAGTGAACCCCCCCCCTCAGTTTAGATATACAGTGGATATAAAAAGTATACACACCCCTGTTAAAATGTCAGGTTTCTGTGATGAAAAAAAATTAGACAAAGATAAATCATTTCAGAACTTTTTCCACCTTTAATGTGACCTATAAACTACACAACTCAATTGAAAAACAAACTGAAATCTTTAAGGTGGAGGGAAGTAAACAAACCCCCCCCCAAAAAAAACTAAAATAATGTGGTTGCATAAGTGTGCACACCCTCTTATAACTGGAGCTGTAGCTGTGTTCAGAATTAAACAATCACATTCAAAACCATGTTAAATAAGAGCCATCACACACCTGTCATATTTTAAAGTGCCTCAGATTAATCCCGAATAAAGTTCAGCTGTTCTAGTACGTCTTTCCTGACATTTTCTTAGTCGCGTCCTACACAAAAGCCATGGTCCGCAGGGAGCTTCCAAAGCATCAGAGGGATCTCGTTGTTAAAAGGTATCCGTCAGGAGAAGGGTACAACAGAATTTCCAAGGCATTAGATATACCATGGAACACAGTGAAAACAGTCATCATCAAGTGGAGAACATATGGCACAACAATGACATTACCAATAACTGGATATCCCTCCAAAATTGATGAAAAGACGAGAAGAAAACTGGTCTGGGAGGCTATCAAGAGGCCTACAGCAACATTAAAGGAGCTGCAGGAATATCTGGCAAGTACTGGCTGTGTGGTACATGTGACCACAATCTCCTGTATTCTTCATATGTTTGGGCTTTGGGGTAGACGGCAAGACGGAAGCCTTTTCTTACGAAGAAAAACATCCAAGCCCAGCTTAATTTAGCAGAGACACATCTGAAGTATCCCAAAAGCTTGTGTTGAAACCAAGGTTGAACTTTTTGGCAATAATTCCAAAAGATGTTTGACGCAAAAACACTGCATATCACCAAAAGAACACCATACCCACAGTGAAACATGGTGATAGCAGCATCATGCTTTGGGGCTGTTTTTCTCCAGCTGGAACTTGGGGCCTTATTCAAGGTAGAGGGAATTATGAACAGTTCCAAATACCATCGTATTTTTACATACAGTTCCAAATACCAGTCAATATTGGCACAAAACCTTCAGGCTTCTGCTAGAAAGCTGAACATGAAGAGGAACTTTCATCTTTCAGCATGACAACGACCCAAAGAATACATCCAAATTAACAAAGGAATGGCTTCACCAGAAGAAGATTATTGTTTTGGAATGGCCCAGCCAGAGCCCAGAACTGAATCAGATTGGAAATCTGTGGGGTGATCTGAAGAGGGCTGTGCACAGGATATGCCCTCGCAATCTGACAGATTTGGAGTGTTTTTGCAAAGAAGAGTGGGCAAATCTTGCCAAGTCAAGATGTGCCATGTTGATAGACTCATACCCCAAAAGACTGAGTGCTGTAATAAAATCTAAAGTTGCTTCAAAAAAGTATTTGCAACCATATTTTATTTTTACTTCCCTTCACCTAAAAGATTTGTTTGTTTTTCAATTGAGTTGCATAGTTTATAGGTCACATTAAAGGTGGAAAGAAGTTCTGAAATGATTTATCTTTGTCTCGTTTTTTTACATCACAGAAACCTGCCATTTTAACAGGGGTGTGTAGACTTTTTATATCCACTGTATAATAAATAATATACACATGCACACATACTAAAAATGTGTTTTTTAAAAAAAAAAGTCTGCCTTCTAAATTTTTGAAACATTTTAAATAATTTTGCAAAATCCTGTTTACATTACTTCTTTTTTTTTTTTTTTTTTTTTTAAATGTAATTTTGTTCTTTGTTTTTTTTTATTGGACTAACTATACATTTTATAAAAAGACAAGCTTTCGGAAGAGTGTCTTCCTTTTTTTCAAGTCTGATGCAATACTGACCAATTTAATGGAATTTTCAGATTATATTTTAAAACACAGGCTAAAAAGACAAACGGCTAGATCACGAGTTTTTGTCGGTAAGGCTTGCGGGGCTAACGCTTCTTTTTTTTTTTTCTTACCGCTCCCTTAAGCCATCGCTGGTATTATGAGTTTTCTTTAAGCCGGCGTTAGCCTCAGAAAAGTGAGCGTTGAGCAAAATTTAGCTCCACATCTCACCTCTACCAGCGTTGCTTACGGTAGCGGTAAACTGTCAAAACGTGCTCATGCACAATTTCCCCATAGGAAACAATGGGGCTGAGCTGGGTGAAAAAAAACCTAACACCTGCAAAAAAGCAGCGTTCAGCTCCTAACGCAGCCCCATTGTTTCCTATGGGGAAACAAAAGTTATGTCTGCACCTAACACCCTAACATGAACCCAGAGTCTTAACACCCCTAATCTTACACTTATTAACCCCTAATCTGCCACCCCGGCATAGTCGCCACCTGCATTATACTATTAACCCCTAATCTGCTGCTCCGGACTCCGCCGCCACCTACATTATACTTATGAACCCCTAATCTGCTGCCCCCAACATCGCTGACACCTAAATTATATTTATTAACTCCTAATCTGTCGCCGCCACTATAATAAAGTTATTAACCCCTAAACCTAAGTCTAACCCTAACACCCCCCTAACTTAAATATAATTTAAATTAAACGAAATTAATTTAACATAATTAAATAAATTAATCCTATTTAAAACTAAATACTTACCGATAAAATAAACCATAAGATACCTACAATATAACAGTTACATTGTAGCTATTTTAGGATTTATATTTATTTTACAGGCAACTTTGTATTTATTTTAACTAGGTAGAATAGTTACTAAATAGTTAATAACTATTTAATAACTACTTGGCTAAAATAAGTACAAAACTACCTGTAAAATAAACCCTAACCTAAGTTACAATTACACCTAACACTACACTATCATTAAACTAATTACCTAAACTACCTACAATTAATTACAATTAAATATACTAAATTACGAGAAAACCCCCCCACTAAATTACAGAAAATAAAAAAAGAATTACAAGAATTTTAAACTAATTACACCTAATCTAAGCCCCCCAAAATAATAAAATTTCCCTACCCTATACTAAATTACAAATAGACCTTAAAAGGGCCTTTTGCAGGGCATTGCCCCAAAGTAATCAGCTCTTTTACCTGTAAAATAAAAATACAATACCACCACCCACACACCCCTACTCTAAAACCCACCCAATCCCCCCTTAAAAAAACCTAACACTAACCCTCTGAAGATCACCCTACCTTGAGCTGTCTTCACCCAGTCGGACACAAGTGGTCCTCCAGAGGGTCTGAAGTCTTCATCCGATCGGGGCGGAAGACTTCATCCAGGCTGCATCTTCTATCTTCATCCTTGCGGAGCGGGTCCATCTTCAATCCAGCCGACGCGGAGCATCCTCTTCAAATGAAGTCCTAACGAAGAATGAAGATTCCTTTAAATGACGTCATCCAAGACGGCGTCCCTTGAATTCCGATTGGCTGATAGAATCCTATCAGCCAATCGGAATTAAGGTAGGAAAAATCCTATTGGCTGATGCTATCAGCCAATAGGATTGACCTTGCATTCTATTGGCTGATTGGAACAGCCAATAGAATGCGAGGTCAATCCTATTGACTGATTACCTCAGCCAATAGGATTTTTCCTACCTTAATTCCGATTGGCTGATGGGATTCTATCAGCCAATCGGAATTCAAGGGATGCCATCTTGGATGACGTCATTTAAAGGAACCTTCATCCTTCGTTAGGACTTCGTTTTGAAGAGGATGCTCCGCGTCGGCTGGATTGAAGATGGACCCGCTCCGGAAGGATGAAGATAGAAGATGCAGCCTGGATGAAGCCTTCTGCCGTCTGGAGGACCTCTTCTGCCCCGATCGGATGAAGGCTTTGGACTCCAAGAGAGTGTCCACAGAGAGGGTAACTGTATAGTGTCCATTAAAAACACACTTAGTGCACTAAGTGTGTTTTTAATGGACACTATACATTTACCCTCTCTGTGGACACTCTCTTGGAGTCTTGTGTTCGCATGAGATTATATTTGGGACATATATGTGATGGTTTAAAGTTTGTACAGCCTTGAATACTGGTGGGAGGTACTTTTATGGATCTCGAGTGATCACCTGTTGTTGTGGGATCAGCTTGCCCCGCCAAGTTAACCTATGCTGGACTGTGCACTTTCACATAAGCGGATCTGAATGTTTGGGATTTCCAGCCTGTCAGTTAGTACTGCCGCTTGTGGTATACCACAATTTGGATATCGGAGCAAGGACGGGCTCTATTGTGGTTCAGGCTGTTGAGATCTGTGTCTGGCCAATTGCAGGCAAGCTGTGCGAAGCAGCAGACACACCTTTTCTATGACATCACGGTCCAAAGCCAGTGGAAGCTCTGAGGTGAGGAGTGAGGAAGTGGCATTGGCTAGAGGGATCGATTTGTGACTAATCCAAAGTGAAGTGTAAAGGCACACCCCCATTCCGGGATCGTTACTGCTACATGCTTTGTAGCATGTCCAAGCTCAAATTTCAACAAGTTAGTAAAAAAATTCTTTAGTTTCAATGGACATAGATTCATCTTTCAATGCTGGTATATAGGGACTCAACGTCACATGTGACTAATATTGAATTTGTGGTTAAAGTAAGTTTATCTATCTTTTTTTAAAACATGCATAGTATCTCTAGTGTGGAAAGGCAAAGAGTCTGCAATGTAGCGAAGTCTAGCATCAACATATGTGCTCGCCTTTTCCGTCAGGGACCCAATGCTCGAGACAATCTGCCTGGTGGGCAATCTTGATTTTTATGGATTTTTGGTAGCAAATACAGAGTTGCCACTTTTGGTTGCTTAACTTCTAGGAATTTGAATTCTTTCTTATCAATAATGCTTTCAGAAAATGCAGAATTAATTAAAATGTTTTGTTTAAGTAAAGTATCAGTGGGATTACTAAAGAGACTTTTATAATTCTTCTGATTGCTAAGCTGTTTTTTTAGCTTCTTCCACATACATGTATGTAGGCCATAGTACAAAATTGCCCCCTTATCACTTTGTTTGATCTGAATGTCTGTCCATTGTGTCAGAATTTTTAGTGCAAGTTTTTCTTCACTAGACATATTTTCATAGGTTTTATCTTTGTCTTTAGATAAGGCAAGTATATCTTTACATACAAGATCTAGGAAGGAACCTTAAGTCTCTGTATTAGAGGAAAAATATTTCTTAAGCAGTACTTTGCGTGCAAATAGATGGACATCTTTAATGGTCTCGAACCTTTTCAAGAGTAGGTGTTGGTACAAAAGGGAGACCTTCTTTCAGGACAGAAATTTGTATGTCTGAGTATCCTGTCTGATAAATTAATTATATTTAATTCTTTGTGACTTGTTTCTTTTTGGTTAGGGATTTCTGATTGAATTTGACCTGTTTTCCTGTTCTGGGCCTGTTTTCCCCCTACCCCTCCGGGTTCTCCGCCTAAAGGGACATTTCCGTTATTACCATGGGGTGTAATCCTATTTCTTAGAATGGGTTTAGGTCTCAGGTCATCGTCTTAGTTGTCTGCGTCTGTGGTCTCACAGTCTTTGTCTGAAAAGTCAGTCAATGCCTGCTGTCTTTAGATTCCACATATAGACTGATTTGTTAGCATAATCAGTTAAATCTCTGTCTCTTTTCTTTTTTTATCCGAAAAAAAACTTAGCAAACCTCTCTACTTCTCCTTTGATTTTAATATAGGATTTTTGGAATTCTTCCTTTAACTCATATTGTTTTAATTCCCCACTGATCTTTGTAATTTCATCAGTTATTTCATTAAAGTGAATGTAAATTTTGATTCTAAAGTGCCCGGTTTTTAAAACTTTGATTAAAAACAGGGGCACTTTAATTCATAAAAATTTACATTTCACTCCTGTTGTGACAAAAAACTTACCTTTTAAACTTCACAGCAGCTCCAGCTTTCTCCGGTCTCACAAGCCATTTCTGATGTCAGAAATGATTGATAGGTCATTCTCCAATCACAGCTTCCCCCCCGGGGGATTCAGTGTCTGATTCACTGCTGTGATTGGAGGAAGCCGATGCCTCATTTTAGACCCAGGAAGAGGCTTTGAAACAGGTGGAGGAAGCTGGAGCTGCTGTGAAGATTAAAAGGTAAGTTTTTTTTTCACAACAGGAGTGAAATGAAAATTTTTATGAATTAAAGTGCCACTGTTTTTAATCAAAGTTTTAAAAACCGGGCACTTTAGCATCAAAATTTACATTCACTTTAAGTTTATCCATTTCATGCTCTATAAGATATCCAATGAGTTTAAAGGAACAATCAGAGAGGGCCCCTTCCCACTTGGTTTTTAATTCAGGTTTCAAGTCTTGGAAGGATGGAAATAACTTAAAGGGACACTGAACTCAATTTTTTTTTCTTTCGTGATTCAGATAGAGCATGCAATTTTAAGCCGCTTTCTAATTTAATCCTTTTATCAAATTTTCTTCATTCTCTTGGAATGTTTATTTGAAAAGCAAGAATGTAAGTTTTTAGATGCCGGCCCATTTTTGGTGAACAATCTGGGTTGTCCTTGCTGATTAGACAGCACCAATAAACAAATGCTATCCATGGTTCTGAACCAAAAATTTGCTGGCTTCTTAGCTTAGATGCCTTTTTTCAAGTAAAGATAGCAAGAGAACAAAGAAAATTTGATAATAGGAGTAAATTAGAAAGTTGCTTAAAATTGCATGCTCTATCTGGATCATGAAATAAAAAATTTGGGTTCAGTGTCCCTTTAAGGCGTAGGCCTCTAGGTATTATATTTTTGTCAGTGTAGAAGTTATACATGCCTATATTCCATTGCCTCTCGATTTTGTTTTTTCTGGATTTTTTTAAAGATTTTTAAGAGATTTAAGCCATTCCCCAACTAGTTCATTATCTTTAGTATTTTTGTTTTTCAAGTCAATAGTTAAATTCTTTATATCATCAGACCATTGAAGCATTTATGTCCCTAAATCAAAGCACCATTGTTTAAAAAAATCATATGCTCAAATAATGGAATGTGGTTTGCCTATGTTTTTCTCCATTTCTAGGTGATCCGGTCTTAATTGGTAGCGGTAAGGCACCTCAGTAATTGAGGTGTGGGGTTGCCTGTGGGGTATTTTAGAAGTTTATTTGATGTTTATTAAATGTTTTTTCTTAACTTTTCTCACATAATTTTAGCTGGGGATCAATCCTAATTTGGGATAAAATTTTAAAGTGTATTTTTTCCTTGGCTTATTTTAATTGAATATTAAAATCTTTGAAACTTATCTGTACAAGTTTATTTACCGTTTCACAACATGTCTAATATGGAGCAAGAGCCTGCTCTCATGATTACATGCTTATTATGTTTAGATGCACAAATTGCAGCTCCTATGCAATTTTGTTCTTCATGTGTCAAGAAAACCTTGCAAAATAAAGGTAACATTTTTAAGCCTGTGTCTAAGGATGATGCTTTTAAAATAATACCTCGGCTTTCTCCTGCTACGTCCCAAGCCTCAATGGCGTCACATGCGGTGCCCTGCGGTTCCTCCTAGTGGAGTTTAATTAAAAGCAGAAATTGCTGCCCAGGTATCTTCAGCGGTATCTGCGGCATTGGCAGCGGTATCTGCGGCATTAGCTGCCATTCCCAGATTACAGGGAAAACGCAAGAGGAAATCTAGAAATTCAGAAAGTAAGGTGCCTGTCCTCAGTTCTGCTTCCCAAGTTGCCCTTTCTCATAAGTCTGATGAGAAAGATACATCGGGACTTTCTGAGGGTGAAATCTCAGATTCGAACAGTATAATTCCTTCTTCTGAGACTGGGGTGGTATCCTTCAGATTTAAGCCTGAGCACCTTTATGTAGTATTAAAGGAGGTTTTAGCTACTACCCCTGTCGTTGTCACTCCTTAAAGGGCATAAATTATGTTTTTGATCAATAAAATAGTGTACCTAAAAAATGTATTCTCCGTGTTGTGCTGTAGGACACAATAGTGACACACCCTTAAAGGAAGGCAGAGTGAATATATGTGTGTGTGTGTGCGTGTGTGGGGGCTCACGGTCTGCCATGTTATCTGTGCTGATCAAAATGACGGTATGGTTATAACCTGTCCCCCCATAAGCTACCCCTGCCACTTGCTGGCCAATCATCTCTTCTGTGTCGGTGAAAAGCTGATGTGGGGCAGTGCTTTCTGCACTCAGCCTTACTCTATAACCAGCTGTGTTAGGACTGCTTTCCATATACTTTATATAACAGTGCAAGTACATATGTATATCAGACTTTACCTGGCACTTCTTATAAACAGCCCCTAGGGGGCTGTGCATATAGATCTGCCAATGTGTGTGTGTGTGTATATATATATATATATATATATATATTTTTTTTTATTATTGATATTGTGTGTGTATACATGTGTGTTATATATATATATATATATATATATATATATATATAAGTGGCTGGCTGTAAAGGCTTCTAACCAGACGATCCACAGCTGGCACTACTCTAAAAATTTTCTGCCAATGCTGTACATGAACAAGCGTTTCTACAATAGCGCTTACGTCACTTATACAAGTCACAAAGGGAGCAAGCAGGGCTGTAAATTGAAAGCTTACGAATGTATACATACAGCAATGAAGGTGAAAGTGCATTTGAAATCGGATACTTTACTTTTCAATAAAAAAATAATACAAGCTGTTAAGAGGTTTGACACAGTTTATACACTTAAGTTGTAAATACAATATATTGGAAATTTTATTTTTTCAGTGTACAATGTCCCTTTATCTATATCTGATAGGCACAAATTCAGAAGCATCAAATGCGTCTGAAACTGAGTCTGACCACAGAGATGAACTAAGTGACTGGTCCTTGGCTCCAGCAGAAGAGGATCGAGATAATTACCCTAGAAGAGGAGATGGGCGGAGACGTGGAGGAGGACCACGAGGACAAGGGCTAAGGGGACGAGGGGGATTCAAAGGTAATTTTTTTTTCTTTAAATATATTTTTAACTGATTAGTAAAGTTCGCTTAGACGCACATCTTTCTAAAGAAGTGTAAATAAACATAAAAAGTAGTCTTAAATGCAGATCAATTTCTGTATACCTACTCATGCAGTACACTCCGTTTTTATTTTTGTTGCGTTGTGAAAAATTGATGTGCGTGATAATTATATTATGGTATGCCAAGAAAATTCTTAAATAACTGATGTTAAAGAAATTAACAAATGTAAACCGAGCTAGTGTTAATCAAAATAACAAAGATGACTGCAGAACAATGCACATTTCTCTTGTAAGGTGTATCCAGTCCACGGGTTCATCCATTACTTGTGGGATATTCTTCTCCAAAAGGGAGTTGCAAGAGGACACCCACAGCAGAGCTGTCTATATAGCTCCTCCCCTAACTGCCACCCCCAGTCATTCTCTTGCAACTCTCGACAAGAAAGGAAGTATCAATAGATATGGGGTGACTTAGTGTAGTTTTACCTTCAATCAAGAGTTTATTTTTAAACGGTACCGGCGTTTTACTCTCAGGCAGAAATTAGAAGAAGAATTCTGCCTGGAGGTTTGATGATCTTAGCGGTTTGTAACTAAGGTCCATTGCTGTTCTCACACATAACTGAAGAATATGGGAAAACGTCAGTTGGGGGAACGGTCTGCAGATTACCTGAGGTATGTTCAGTATTTTTATTTCTACAGAGATGAATAAGTTCTAGAAAATGCTGACAGAGCCTTGTGTATTTGAGGTAAGCCTGATGCAGTGATTTAACAGCGACTGGGATCATGCTTACAAAACAGGGTAATACTCATGTTAATAAGACCACGGGGCATAGCAGTGGCTCCTTACCTAGACGACATTCTGATACAGGCGTCGACTTTTCAAATCGCCAAGTCCCATACGGATATTGTTCTGGCCTTTCTGAGGTCTCACGGGTGGAAGGTGAACGAAGAAAAGAGTTCTCTCTCCCCTCTCACAAGAGTTTCCTTCCTAGGAACACTGATAGATTCAGTAGAAATGAAAAAAAATTCTGACAGAGGTCAGGTTATCAAAGTTTCTAACTTCCTGCCGTGCTCTTCATTCCACTTCTCGGCCGTCAGTGGCTCAGTGTATGGAAGTAATCGGCCTAATGGTAGCGGCAATGGACATAGTTCCGTTTGCCCGCCTACATCTCAGACCACTGCAACTTTGCATGCTCAATCAGTGGAATGGGGACTACACAGATTTGTCCCCTCTGCTAAATCTGGATCAAGAGACCAGGGATTCTCTTCTCTGGTGGTTATCTTGGGTCCATCTGTCCAGGGGAATGAGTTTCCGCAGGCCAGAGTGGACTATAGTGACGACAGATGCCAGCCTTCTGGGCTGGGGCGCGGTCTGGAACTCCCTGAAGGCTCAGGGTTCATGGACTCAGGAGGAAGTCCTCCTTCCGATAAACATTCTGGAACTGAGAGCGATATTCAATGCTCTTTAGGCTTGGCCTCAACTAGCTGCGGTCAGGTTCATCAGATTTCAGTCGGACAATATCACGACTGTAGCCTATATTAACCATCATGGGGGAACAAGAAGCCCCTGGCAATGTTGGAGGTTTCAAAGATAATTCTATGGGCAGAGGTTCACTCTTGCCATCTCTCAGCTATCCATATCCCAGGAGTAGAGAACTGGGAGGCGGATTTTTTTCTAAGTCGGCAGACTTTTCATCCGGGGGAGTGGGAGCTCCATCCGGAGGTATTTGCCCAGCTGATTCAACTATGGGGCAAACCAGAACTGGATCTGATGGCGTCTCGTCAGAACGCCAAGCTTCCTTGTTACGGGCCCAGGTCAAGGAATCCCCAGGCAACGCTGATAGATGCTCTAGCAGCGCCCTGGTCCATCAGCCTGGCTTATGTGTTCCCACCATTTCCTCTCCTCCCTCGTCTGATTGCCAAGATCAAGCAGGAGAGAGCTTCGGTGATTTTGATAGCACCTGCGTGGCCACGCAGGACTTGGTATGCAGATCTGGTGGACATGTCATCCCTTCCACCATGGTCTCTGCCGCTGAGGCAGGACCTTCTACTCCAAGGTTCATTCAAACATCCAAATCTAATTTCTCTGTGGCTGACTGCTTGGAGATTGAACGCTTGATTTTGTCAAAACGTGGTTTCTCAGAGTCGGTCATTGATACCTTAATTCAGGCTCGAAAGCCTGTCACCAGGAAAATCTATCATAAGATATTGTGTAAATATCTTCATTGGTGTGAATCCAAGGGTTACTCATGGAGTAAAGTCAGGATTCCTAGGATATTATCCTTTCTCCAAGAAGGATTGGAGAAGGGATTGTCAGCTAGTTCCTTAAAGAGACAGATTTCTGCTCTGTCTATTCTTCTACACAAGTGTCTGGCAGATGTTCCAGGCGTTTTGTCAGGCTTTGGTTAGAATCAAGCCTGTGTTTAAACCTGTTGCTCCACCATGGAGTTTAAATTTAGTTCTTAAAGTTCTTCAAGGGGTTCCGTTTGAACCTCTGCTTTCCATAGATATCAAGCTTTTATCTTGGAAAGTTCTGTTTTTGGTAGCTATCTCTTCGGCTCGTAGAGTTTCAGTTATCTGACTTACAGTGTGATTCCCCTTATCTGATCTTTTGCGTACCAAACCTGGGTTTCTTCCTAAGGTGGTATCTAATAAGAATATCAATCAGGAGATTGTTGTTCCGTGACCGTCACTGTGTCCTAATCCTTCTTCAAAGAAGGAACGTCTATTACACAATTTTAACGTGGTTTGTGCTTTAAAGTTTTATTTACAAGCTACTAAGGATTTTCGTCAAACATCTGCATTGTCTGTTGTCTACTCTGGACAGAGGAGAGGCCAAAAGGCTTCGGCATCTTCTCTTTCTTTTTGGCTGAGAAGCATAATCCGTTTAGCTTATGAGACTGCTGGCCAGCAGCCTCCTGAAAGAATTACAGCTAATTCCACTAGAGCGGTAGCTTCCACATGGGCTTTTAAAAATGAGGCCTCTGTTGAACAGATTTGTAAGGCGACGACTTGGTCTTCGCTTCATACTTTTTCTAAATTCTACAAATTTGATAATTTTGCTTACTCGTAGGCTATTTTTGGGAGAAAGGTCTTGCAGGCAGTGGTGCCTTCCGTTTAAGTTCCTGCCTTGCCCCTCCCTTCATCCGTGTCCTAAAGCTTTGGTATTGGTATCCCACAAGTAATGGATGAACCCGTGGACTGGATACACCTAACAAGAGAGAACAACATTTCTCTTGTTAAGTGTATCCAGTCCACGGATCATCCATTACTTATGGGATATTCTCCTTCCCAACAGGAAGTTGCAAGAGGATCACCCACAGCAGAGCTGCTATATAGCTCCTCCCCCAACTGCCATATCCAGTCATTCTCTTGCAAGCCTCAACCAAGATGGAGGTCGTAAGAGGAGTGTGGTGTTTTATACTTAGTTTATTCTTCAATCAAAAGTTTGTTATTTTTAAATGGTGCAGGAGTGTACTGTTTATCTCAGGCAGTATTTAGAAGAAGAATCTGCCTGCATTTTCTATGATCTTAGCAGAAGTAACTAAGATCCATTGCTGTTCTCACATATTCTGAGGAGTGAGGTAACTTCAGAGAGGGAATGGCGTGCAGGTTTTACTGCAATAAGGTATGTGCAGTTAATATTTTTCTAGGGATGGAATTTGCTAGAAAATGCTGCTTATACCGGATTAATGTAAGTAAAGGCTTAAATGCAGTGATAGCTACTGGTATCAGGCTTATTAATAGAGATGCATACTCTTATAAAAATGTAATATAAAACGTTTGCTGGCATGTTATTCGTTTTTATATATGTTTGGTGACAAAACTTATTGGGGCCTAGTTTTTTTCCACATGGCTGGTTTGATTTCTGCCTAGAGACAGTTTCCTGAAGCTTTCCACTGTTGCAATATGAGTGGGAAGGGCCTATTTTAGTGCTTTTCTGTGCAGCTAAAAATACTGACAGACATTCAGCTTCCCTCTGCATGATACAGGACATCTCTGAAGGGCTCAAAAGGCTTCAAAGTCGTGTTTGAGGAGGGTAACAATCACAGTAGACTATGGCAGTTGTTGTGACTGTGTTTAAAAAACGTTTTTGTCATTTATTATTCTGTTTTTGTTATTAAGGGGTTAATCATCCATTTGCAAGTGGGTGCAATGCTCTGCTGACTTGTTACATGCACTGTTAGTGTAACTGCCTTTTTTCACTGTTATTTCAAATTTTGTCAAAATTTGTTTCTCTTAAAGGCACAGTAACGTTTTTTATATTGCTTGTTAACTTGCTTTAAAGTGTTTTCCAAGCTTGCTAGTCTCATTGCTAGTCTGTACAAACATGTCTGAAACAGAGGATACTTGTTCATTATGTTTAAAAGCCATGGTGGAGCCCCATAGGAGAATGTGTACTAAATGTATTGATTTCACCTTAAACAGTAAAGATCAGTCTTTATCTATAAAAGAATTGTCACCAGAGGGGTCTGTTGAGGGGGAAGTTATGCCGACTAACTCTCCCCACGTGTCGGACCCGTCGCCTCCCGCTCAAGGGACGCACGCTAATATGGCGCCAAGTACATCAGGGACGCCCATAGCGATTACTTTGCAGGACATGATTGCAATCATGAATAATACCCTGTCAGAGGTATTATCCAGATTGCCTGAATTGAGAGGCAAGCGCGATAGCTCTGGGGTTAGACGAGATACAGAGCGCGTATATGCTTTAAGAGCCATGTCTGATACTGCGTCACAATATGCAGAACCGGAGGACGGAGAGCTTCAGTCTGTGGGTGATGTCTCTGATTCGGGGAGACCTGATTCAGAGATTTCTAATTTTAAATTTAAGCTTGAGAACCTCCGTGTATTGCTTGGGGAGGTATTAGCTGCTCTGAATGACTGTGACACAATTGCAGTGCCAGAGAAATTGTGTAGGCTGGATAAATACTATGCAGTGCCGGTGAGTACTGATGTTTTTCCAATACCTAAAAGGCTTACAGAAATTATTAGTAAGGAGTGGGATAGGCCCAGTGTGCCCTTTTCCCCACCTCCTATATTTAGAAAAATGTTTCCAATAGATGCCACTACACAGGACTTACGGCAGACTGTCCCTAAGGTGGAGGGAGCAGTTTCTACTTTAGCAAAGCGTACCACTATCCCGGTTGAGGACAGTTGTGCTTTTTCAGATCCAATGGATAAAAAATTAGAGGGTTACCTTAAGAAAATGTTTATTCAACAAGGTTTTATTTTACAGCCCCTTGCATGCATTGCGCCTGTCACTGCTGCGGCGGCATTCTGGTTTGAGGCCCTGGAAGAGGCCATCCATACAGCTCCATTGACTGAAATTGTTGACAAGCTTAGAACTCTTAAGCTAGCTAACTCATTTGTTTCTGATGCCATTGTTCATTTGACTAAACTAATGGATAAGAATTCCGGATTCGCCATCCAGGCGCGTAGGGCGCTATGGCTCAAATCCTGGTCAGCTGATGTGACTTCAAAGTCTAAATTACTCAACATTCCTTTCAAGGGGCAGACCTTATTCGGGACTGGTTTGAAAGAAATTATTGCTGACATTACTGGAGGTAAGGGTCATACCCTTCCTCAGGACAGGGCCAAATCAAAGGCCAAACAGTCTAATTTTTGTGCCTTTCGAAATTCCAAGGCATGTGCAGCATCAACTTCCTTCGCTTCAAGACAAGAGGGAACTTTTGCTCAATCTAAGCAGGCCTGGAACAAAGGCAAGCAGGCCAGAAAGCCTGCTGCTGCCTCTAAGACAGCATGAAGGAACGGCCCCCTATCCGGCAACGGATCTAGTAGGGGGCAGACTTTTTCTCTTCGCCCAGGCGTGGGCAAGAGATGTTCAGGATCCCTGGGTGTTGGAGATCATATCTCAGGGATATCTTCTGGACTTCAAAGCTTCCCCTCCACAAGGGAGATTTCATCTTTCAAGGTTATCTGCAAATCAGATAAAGAAAGAGGCATTCCTACGCTGTGTGCAAGACCTCCTAGTAATGGGAGTGATCCATCCAGTTCCGCGGACGGAACAAGGACAGGGTTTTTATTCAAATCTGTTTGTGGTTCCCAAAAAAAGAGGGAACCTTCAGACCAATTTTGGATCTAAAGATCTTAAACAAATTCCTCAGAGTTCCATCTTTCAAAATGGAAACTATTCGGACCATCCTACCCATGATCCAAGAGGGTCAGTACATGACCACAGTGGACTTAAAGGATGCCTACCTTCACATACCGATTCACAAAGATCATCATCGGTTCCTAAGGTTTGCCTTTCTAGACAGGCATTACCAATTTGTAGCTCTTCCCTTCGGGTTGGCTACAGCCCCGAGAATCTTTACGAAGGTTCTGGGCTCACTTCTGGCGGTTCTAAAACCGCGAGGCATAGCGGTGGCTCCGTATCTAGACGACATCCTGATACAGGCGTCAAGCTTTCAAATTGCCAAGTCTCATACAGAGATAGTTCTGGCATTTCTGAGATTGCACGGGTGGAAAGTGAATGAGGAAAGAGTTATCTATCCCCACTCACAAGAGTCTCCTTCTTAGGGACTCTTATAGATTCTGTAGAGATGAAAAGTTACCTGACGGAGTCCAGGTTATCAAAGCTTCTAAATGCTTGCCGTATTCTTCATTCCATTCCGCGCCCTTCGGTGGCTCAGTGTATGGAGGTGATCGGCTTAATGGTAGCGGCAATGGACATAGTGCCATTTGCGCGCCTACATCTCAGACCGCTGCAATTATGCATGCTAAGTCAGTGGAATGGGGATTATACAGATTTGTCCCCTCTGCTAAATCTGGATCAAGAGACCAGAGATTCTCTGGTGGTTGTCTCGGGTCCACCTGTCCGAGGGTATGACCTTTCGCAGGCAGATTGGACAATTGTAACAACAGATGCCAGCCTTCTAGGTTGGGGTGCAGTCTGGAACTCCCTGAAGGCACAGGGATCGTGGACTCAGGAGGAGAAACTCCTTCCGATAAATATTCTGGAGTTAAGAGCAATATTCAATGCTCTTCTGGCTTGGCCTCAGTTAGCAACACTGAGGTTCATCAGATTTCAGTCGGACAATATCACGACACTGGCTTACATCAACCATCAAGGGGGAACCAGGAGTTCCCTAGCGATGTTAGAAGTCTCAAAAATAATTCGCTGGGCAGAGACTCACTCTTGCCACCTGCCAGCAATCCATATCCCAGGCGTGGAGAACTGGGAGGCGGATTTTCTAAGTCGTCAGACTTTTCACCCGGGGGAGTGGGAACTCCATCCGGAGGTGTTTGCTCAATTGATTCATCGTTGGGGCAAACCAGAGTTGGATCTCATGGCGTCTCGCCAGAACGCCAAGCTTCCTTGTTACGGATCCAGGTCCAGGGACCCAGGAGCGACGCTGATTGATGCTCTAGCAGCGCCTTGGTTCTTCAACCTGGCTTATGTGTTTCCACCGTTTCCTCTGCTCCCTCGACTGATTGCCAAAATCAAACAGGAGAGAGCATTGGTGATTCTAATAGCGCCTGCGTGGCCACGCAGGACCTGGTATGCAGACCTAGTGGACATGTCATCCTTTCCACCATGGACTCTGCCTCTAAGACAGGACCTTCTAATACAAGGTCCTTTCAATCATCCAAATCTAATTTCTCTGAGACTGATTGCATGGAGATTGAACGCTTGATTCTATCAAAGCGTGGCTTCTCTGAGTCAGTCATTGATACCTTAATACAGGCACGAAAGCCTGTTACCAGGAAAATCTATCACAAGATATGGCGTACATATCTTTACTGGTGTGAATCCAAGAATTACTCATGGAGTAAGGTTAGGATATCTAGGATATTGTCCTTTCTCCAAGAGGGTTTGGACAAAGGATTATCAGCTAATTACTTAAAGGGACAGATTTCTGCTCTGTCTATTCTTTTGCACAAGCGTCTGGCAGAAGTTCCAGACGTCCAGGCATTTTGTCAGGCTTTGGTTAGAATTAAGCCTGTGTTTAAACCTGTTGCTCCCCCATGGAGCTTAAACTTGGTTCTTAAAGTTCTTCAAGGAGTTCCGTTTGAACCCCTTCATTCCATGGATATTAAGCTTTTATCTTGGAAAGTTCTGTTTTTGATGGCTATTTCCTCGGCTTGGAGAGTCTCTGAGCTATCTGCCTTACAATGTGATTCTCCTTATCTGATTTTTCATGCAGATAAGGTAGTTCTGCGTACCAAACCTGGGTTTTTACCTAAGGTGGTTTCTAACAAGAATATCAATCAAGAGATTGTTGTTCCATCATTGTATCCTAATCCTTCTTCAAAGAAGGAACGTTTTTATATAATCTGGACGTAGTCCGTGCCTTGAAGTTTTACTTACAAGCTACTAAAGATTTTCGTCAAACATCTTCCCTGTTTGTCGTTTATTCTGGACAGAGGAGAGGTCAAAAAGCTTCGGCAACCTCTCTCTCCTTTTGGCTTCGGAGTATTATACGCCTAGCCTATGAGACTGCTGGACAGCAGCCCCCTGAAAGAATTACAGCTCATTCTACTAGAGCTGTGGCTTCCACCTGGGCCTTTAAAAATGAGGCCTCTGTTGAACAGATTTGCAAGGCCGCAACTTGGTATTCGCTTCACACTTTTTCAAAATTTTACAAATTTGATACTTTTGCTTCTTCGGAGGCTGTTTTTGGGAGAAAGGTTCTTCAGGCAGTGGTTCCTTCCGCTTAATCCCTGCCTTGTCCCTCCCATCATCCGTGTACTTTAGCTTTGGTATTGGTATCCCATAAGTAATGGATGATCCGTGGACTGGATACACTTAACAAGAGAAAACATAATTTATGCTTACCTGATAAATTTATTTCTCTTGTAGTGTATCCAGTCCACGGCCCGCCCTGTCATTTTAAGGCAGGTCTAAAATTTAATTAAACTACAGTCACCACTGCACCCTATGGTTTCTCCTTTCTCTGTTTGTTTCGGTCGAATGACTGGATATGGCAGTTGGGGGAGGAGCTATATAGTAGCTCTGCTGTGGGTGATCCTCTTGCAACTTCCTGTTGGGAAGGAGAATATCCCATAAGTAATGGATGATCCGTGGACTGGATACACTACAAGAGAAATAAATTTATCAGGTAAGCATACATTATGTTTTATGCTTACCTGATAAATTTCTGTCTCTTGTGGTGTATCCAGTCCACGGCCCGCCCTGTCACTTTAAGGCAGGTGTTTTTTATTTTTAAACTACAGTCACCACTGCACCCTATAGTTTCTCCTTTTTCTTGCTTGTCTTCGGTCGAATGACTGGGGGTGGCAGTTAGGGGAGGAGCTATATAGACAGCTCTGCTGTGGGTGTCCTCTTGCAACTTCCTGTTGGGAAGGAGAATATCCCACAAGTAATGGATGAACCCGTGGATACACCACAAGAGAGAAATTTATCAGGTAAGCATAAATATATATATTTTTTTTTTTTTAACAAAATGACATTTCTAAATGCTTTTGAAATTATTATTTCGTGTGCAAACCTTTCACAATACATAGACTAATATCTGGTGCATACATTTAAAAAAAAAAAATGACTTTAAAGGTACAGTCATACAATAGAATTATTATTGTTTTAAAAGATAGATAATCCTTTTATTACCCATTCCCCAGTTTTGCACAACCAACCCAGTTATATTAACCCTTTTGCGGTCCTATGTCGAAATATATCCGACCAAGGGTTTTAGCGCATGCGCTCAAATGTCAGATATATTCCGACTTTGCTGCTTTTGCGTTTCACAGCTAAATAGCGACATCTAGCGGTGACTTGCTATTTAGCTGTGTAATTAAAAAAAATAGCTGCGAAAATTAAATAAGACCTGCCGGCCGCACAATTTGAACATTTAAAGGGACAGTCTACATTAGAATTGTTATGGTTTTAATAGATAATCAATCTCTTTATTACCCATTCCCCAGTTTTGCATAACCAGCAGTTATATTAATATACTTTTTTTACCTCTGTGATGACCTTACATCTAAGAACCTTCTTCCAGCCCCCTGATCACATGACTGACTGTTTATTATCTATTGACTTGCATTTAGCATTGTGTTGTGCTAAATATTAAGTAACTTTCTATGCCTGAACACAGTGTTATCTATATGCCCCACGTGTACTTTCAGTACCTTTGTGTTGAAAAGCAATTTAAAAAGCATCTGATAAGAGGCAGCCCTCAAGGGCTTAGAAATTGGCATATGAGTCTGCCTAGGTTTAGTTTCAACTAAGAATACCAAGAGAAGAAAGCAAATTTGATGATAAAAGTAAATTGGAAAGTTGATTAACCCCTTAATGACCACAATGTACCCTGTATGTCACTGGTCGTTAAGGGTTTTTTCAGGACATAATAGCACAAGTCTAGCAAGAACACGCTATTAATGCCCTCCCTCCAGCAGGCTTTGTGGAATAGAGCAGTCTCAACGCTGGTGGCAAGACTGTGCAATAAAACAATCAAGTCCCAAAAAAAGGCCAGTGACATACAGGGTACGTCGCTGGTCCTTAAGGGGTTAAAATTACAAGTCCTATCTGAATAGTTAAAGTTTAATTTATACTAGACTGTCCCTTTTAATATACTTTTTACCTCTGTGATTACCTTGTATCTAAGCATCTTCTGACAGCCCCCTGATAACATAACTTTGTAATCTATTGACTTGCCTTTAGTACTGTGTTGTGCTAATTTTTAAATAGCTTCCTGGGTGTGAACACATTGTTATCTATATGGCCCAGATAAACTAGCAGTCTCCCTGTTGTGAAAAGCAAATACAAAAGCATGTGATTAAGAGGCTGTCAATAGAGCCTTTATAACATTTAAACCTCTAAATGTCTTCTTGTTTCAAAGTATATTAATCTAACAATGTTGGTTGTGCAAATCTCTGGAATGTGTAGTAAACGCATTCTCTATTTTTTTAAACAATAACAATTTTTTTGTAGACTGTCCCTTTAAATAAATAATAAAGTAATCTCTGGACCAGCAATATACTACTGGTCTGGAGCTGCAGAGCCAATCCAGGATGGCAAATATGCGTATCCACCAAGCAGCGATGTTTAGTTCATTTAGTTCAAGCAATAGATCAATAATAAAATGCTCTAGAACATTAGAGCATTTTATTATTGTTTAAAGTCCTTTAAATGGACTTAAATTTCTTATAAAATGTATGCCTTTTTAGTTGTAAGTACCTTTTTTTTAATATTGACTCCTTTGTCGTGCTTAATCTGTATTAGTGCACTTGATATTTACTTGGTTTATGGCATTGGATTGGAAATTGGTAAGGTGCCGCCAATCTAGTACCAGAGTAAGTGTCGGGTACTTGCTTAAAGGGACATAATACTCATATGCTTAATCACTTGAAACTGATGCAGCATAACTGTAAAAAGCTGACAGGAAAATATCACCTGAGCATCTCTATGTAAACAAGAAAGATATTTTACCTCACAATTTCCTCAGCTCAGCAGAGTAAGTTCTTTGTAAAAAGTTATACCCAGCTGCAGGTAAAAAAAAAAAAAAATGAACAGCAGCCAATCGTCGTCAACAGTGCTGAGGTCATGAACTCTTACTTAACTCATGAGATTTCATTGTAAACTTCCTTACACTGAATAGGGAAATAAGATGAGTGTGCACGAAAGCTCGCTCCTTCCGCTGTCCCGGGACAGACATACTGGTTTGTTGCTTAGAAGTCCTTTACAATGGGATGTGGCTACTGAGAAACTTTTGAGGTAAAATATCTTTCTTTTTTATATAGAGATGTTCAGGTGATATTTTCTAGTCGACTTTTTTTACAGCTATACTGCATCACTTTTAAGGGAAAATTATTTTAATTCCTGATGCAGGATATCTGATTTGAACCTATACAGCATATACAACTAAACATGCTACTTCATATGTTACTAAGTAATAAGCCTGCCCAGAGGGCAGTCTATTTATTTAAAAAAAAAAAAACTACAACCCCCAAAGCTAAAATTAAAAAAAAATAAAATACAGAAAAAAATAAACAAAGCTATTCAAAATAAAAAATGTAAACCTAAACTAATACCCCTATAAAAAATAAAAAATCCCTCCCAAAATAAAAAAAGGGCAATCAGCTCTTTTTTCTAGCCCATTAAATACATAATCTTAAGATTTTTTTTTTTTTTTTTTTTTTTTTTTTAAACACTAAGCCCCAATTAGGTACTCACCATTCCAGACGGCTCCATCATCTTCTATCTTCATCTGGAGTGGAGGTGCGGAGCCCCGACGCGTGGATCCTCAGCGGCATGAAGGCTCCTCTTCATTCGATGTCAGTCGTACACTAAAGATTGAATGCAAGGTACCGTAATCAATTTGGGGTACCTTGCATTCCTATTGGCTGAATTTTTTAAATCGGCCAATAGGATTAGAGCTACTGTAATCCTATTGGCTGTTCAAATCGGCCAATAAGATTTCAGTAGCTCTCATCCTATTGGCTGATTTCAAAATTTCAGCCAATAGGAATGCAAGGTACCCCAATAAATATGGGGGTACCTTGCATTCAATCTTCAGTGTGTTTGGACGATCGCATGAAGAGGAGCCTCCACGCCGTTGAGGACCGCTGCTTAGGATCCAGGCATCGGGAAGACAGCTCCGCTCCGCCGGATGAAGATAGAAGATGGTGGAGCCACCTGGAAGACCTTCTCCGCCAGACTTCAGGAACAGTGAGTACCTATTTGGGGCTTAGGTTTATGCTTTTTTATTTAAATTTTTTGGTTGTTTTTTTTTTTTTAGATTAGGGCTTTACTGGGCTTTAAAAAAAGAGTAAAAGAGCTGAATGCCCTTTTAAGGACAATACCCATACATAGTGCCCTTTAGGGGCAATGAATAGTTTAGGGTTTTTTTTAGTGTTTTTTATTTTTTTTATTTTGGGGTGTGTGGTGGGAGGGTTTGCTGTTAGGGGGGGACTTAGTATTTTTAGAGGTAAAAGCTGTTAAACTTGTGGCAATGCCCTACAAAAGGCCCTTTTAAGGGCTATTGGTAGTTTAGATTAGGGGGTGTTTTTTTTTTTTGTTTTTTTTTCCCCCCCCCATAGGGATTAGGTATCCTTTTTTTTTTATTTTTGATAATTTTGTTTATTTTTTCTGTAATGTTATACTTTTTTTTATCTTTTGTAATTTGGGATAATTTAGGGTGTGTTAGGTAAAGGGGCTTAGTAATTAAATTTAGTTATTTGTGTTGTGGGGGTTTCGTGGTTTAGAGGTTAATAGGTTAATTAGGTTGATTGCGATGTGGGTGTTTGGTGGTTTAGGGGTTAATAGGTCAATTAGGTTTATTGTGATGTGGGGGTTTTGCGGTTTAAGGGTTAATTTTTTAATTATGTTATATGCGGATTAGGGGTTAATTACTTTATTGTTTGGCGACGTGGGGGTTGGCGGTTTAGGTTTAATGTGCGGGAGGTTATTTTTTTTGTTATACTTCGTTCGGGGGGTAACGTGTTTTTATTTCTTGCGGGCGGTTGCATGTTTTTTTTTTGTGTGTGTTTTTTTTTTTTAAGGCTTCAGGTTTGCCTACGATGCATCCAAGTGGATTCTTTTCGCTGCATGCGCAGCCAACATTCCTTTGAGGATGCGTGCGCAACTGGCGACAGCGACGGATGCGTTACAGACGCGATTTATAGTATAGATGATGAACAGTTTATCCGCAAATCTCGGTTTTTTTTGTATTACAGCCACATGCATGTCCTCTGTATAGTATAATTTATTTTTCATGAATGTCTATAGTTTAAATGTGAAATCTGATCAGATCACGCACCAGCCTATCTATAGCCTAAAAAGAACAGAATTTTCTTGCATTTATTGAACATCTTTCAATTTCTTTCAGCAAATGATGACCGCATAGACAACAGACAGCGCAATTCAAGAGAAACTAAAGCGAGGTCTGCGGACAGCTCTCTGCAGGTTAATAAGCTTTACCATGTATCATTATTTTAAAAAGGACAAATGAATATGACTAAATTTATATTTGAGGACTTGTGATCCAAATTAGCATAATTAAAAAATGTTAGTGCATTTCCTGTACTCAGGAGTGCTCAAAATTCGCACTGAATACTATTTTTTTTTCTAATTATGTCCAGTCTATTTAGAATTCCTGTGTGAAAAAATCAGGTGTGTTTATAATCAGTAAAGCATTTAATGTTTTGTTTTCTTCCTTCAAAATTCATCATTAGTCTATTTAAGATATATCATTTGATAAGGTTTGGCAGCTTTAGCAGCTTGACGATTTTTCTGGATTCTTTTTCTAAGCTATCGCAGTCCATTACAAAAAAAATAAAAAATATGACCAAAATCAAATTAGTAAATGTTATTGAAGGAAGTCTAGTTGTATACAAAAAAAAACAAAACAAACTTTTAGAAATGGGTATACTTGGAGGCTTTTTACGAGTGGTTTTCTGTTATTTTCATATACCATCATGGAGGCAAAAGCCATAATGGCTAATCAATTCAAGGCTAATATCTCACCTAAGTATTGATGATTTGTACAATTTACTATTTCTTTCATGTAATTAGCAAGAGTCCATGAGCTAGTGACGTATGGGATATACATTCCTACCAGGAGGGGCAAAGTTTCCCAAACCTTAAAATGCCTATAAATACACCCCTCACCACACCCACAAATCAGTTTTACAAACTTTGCCTCCTATGGAGGTGGTGAAGTAAGTTTGTGCTAGATTCTACGTTGATATGCGCTCCGCAGCAGGTTGGAGCCCGGTTTTCCTCTCAGCGTGCAGTGAATGTCAGAGGGATGTGAGGAGAGTATTGCCGATTTGAATGCAATGATCTCCTTCTACGGGGTCTATTTCATAGGTTCTCTGTTATCGGTCGTAGAGATTCATCTCTTACCTCCCTTTTCAGATCGACGATATACTCTTATATATATATATATATACCATTACCTCTGCTGATTTTCGTTTCAGTACTGGTTTGGCTTTCTACAACATGTAGATGAGTGTCCTGGGGTAAGTAAGTAAGCTTATTTTCTGTGACACTCTAAGCTATGGTTAGGCACTTTTTTTATAAAGTTCTAAATTTATTTGCCTTGACTCAGGATGTTCAACATTCCTTATTTTCAGACAGTCAGTTTCATACTTGGGATAATGCATTTGAATCAATCATTTTTTCTTACCTTAAAAAATTTGACTTTTTCCCTGTGGGCTGTTAGGCTCGCGGGGGCTGAAAATGCTTCATTTTATTGCGTCATTCTTGGCGCTGACTTTTTTGGCGCAAATTTTTTTTTCTGTTTCCGGCGTCATACGTGTCGCCGGAAGTTGCGTCATTTTTTGACGTTTTTTTGCGTCAAGTGTCGGCGTTCCGGATGTGGCGTCATTTTGGCGCTAAAAAATATGGGCGTCATTTTTGTCTCCACATTTTTTAAGTCTCATTATTTATTGCTTCTGGTTGCTAGAAGCTTGTTCACTGGCATTTTTTTCCCATTCCTGAAACATGATCAATTTTGCTTTATATGTTGTTTTTTCTATTACATATTGCAAGATGTTCCACGTTGCAACTGAGTCAGAAGATACTTCAGGAAAATCGCTGCCCGGTGCTGGAGCTACCAAGCTAAGTGTATCTGCTATAAACTTTTGGTATCTGTTTCTCCAGCTGTTGTTTGTATTGCATGTCATGACAAACTTATTAATGCAGATAAAATTTCCTTTAGTACTGTTACATTACCTGTTGCTGTTCCGTCAACATCTAATTTTCAGAGTGTTCCTGATAACATAAGAGATTTTATTTTTAAATCCATTAAGAAGGCTATGTCTGTTATTTCTCCTTCTAGTATACATAAAAGTCTTTTAAAACTTCTCTTTTTTCAGATGAATTTTTAAATGAACATCATCATTCTGATATTGATAATGGTTCTTCTGGTTCAGAGGTTTCTGTCTCAGAGGTTGATGCTGATAAATCTTTGTATTTGTTCAAGATGGAATTTATTCGTTCTTTACTTAAAGAAGTATTAATTGCATTAGAAATAGAGGATTCTGGTCCTCTTGATACTAAATCTAAACGTTTAAATAAGGTTTTTAAATCTCCTGTAGTTATTCCAGAAGTGTTTTCTCTCCCTGATGCTATTTCTGAAGTAATTTCCAGGGAATGGAATAATTTGGGTAATTCATTTACTCCTTCTAAAACGTTTTAAGCAATTATATCCTGTGCCATCTGACAGATTAGAATTTTGGGACAAAATCCCTAAGGTTAATGGGGCTGTCTCTAACTCCTGCTAAACGTACTACTATTCCTACGGCAGATAGTACTTCATTTAAGGATCCTTTAGATAGGAAAATTGAATCCTTTCTAAGAAAAGCTTACTTATGTTCAGGTAATCTTCTTAGACCTGCTATATTTTTAGCGGATGTTGCTGCTGTGGAGTTATAAAATCATGATTAGAATAAATCTAATATTTGATAAATATGATTATTAATTTAATCTGTTAGATAACCCAGATTAAATATTTGTCTATAGTTAGGGTTTTGTCTAACGAAGGCATATAAAGTCATATAAGAATAATTCTTACAAGCATCTAAGTTTTATCCTCTTTTGCGAGAATCATACATATACATCTGTTGCTAAACACTCATTTAGTGACAGCCCTTAGATTAGAGAGGTATGTATACGACAGCTGCAGCTTCAACTTTTTGGTTAGAAGCTTTAGTGCAACAAGTAACTGATCATAATTTTATAGCATTATTATTATTCTATAACATGCTAATAATTTTATTTGTGATACCATCTTTTGATATCATTAGTTGATGTCAGGTATATGTCTCTAGCTATTTTAGCTAGAAAAGCTTTATGGCTTAAAACTTGGAATGCTGATATGTCTTCTAAGTCAACTTTGCTTTCCCTTTCTTTCCAGGGTAATAAATTATTCGGTTCTCAGTTGGATTCTATTATCTCAACTGTTACTGGAGGGAAGGGAACTTTTTTACCAAAGGATAAAAAATCTAAGGTAAATTTAGGTCTAATAATCGTTTTCGTTCCTTTCCTCACAACAAGGAACAAAAGCCTGATCCTTCATCCTCAGGAGCGGTATCAGTTTGGAAACCATTTCCAGTTTGGAATATATCCAAGCCTTATAGAAACCTAAAGCCAGCTCCTAAGTACCCATGAAGGTGCGGCCCTCATTCCAGCTCAGCTGGTATGGGGCAGATTACGTTTTCTTAAAAGAAATTTGGATCAATTCCGTTCACAATCTCTGGTTTCAGAACATTGTTTCAGAAAGGTACAGAATTGGCTTCAAGTTAAGGCCTCCTGCAAAGAGATTTTTTTCTTTCCCGTGTCCCAGTAAACACAGCAAAGGCTCAGCATTTCTGAAATGTGTTTCAGATCTAGAGTTGGCTGGAGTAATTATGCCAGTTCCAGTTCTGGAACAGGGGCTGGGGTTTTATTCTATCTCTTCATTGTACCAAAGAAGGTCAATTCCTTCAGACCAGTTCCGGATCTATCAATATTGAATCGTTATGTAAGTATACCAACATTCAAGATGGTAACTGTAGGACTATCCTGCCTTTTGTTTAGCAAGGGCATTATATGTCTACAATAGATTTACAGGATGCATATCTGCATATTCCGATTCATCCAGATCACTTTTAGTTTCTGAGATTCTCTTTTTAGACAAGCATTACCAGTTTTGTGGCTCTACCGTTTGGCCTAGCATCAGCTCCAAGAATTTTTTCAAAGGTTCTCGGTGCTCTTCTGTCTGTAATCAGAGAACAGGGTTTTGGTATTTCCTTATTTGGACGATATCTTGGTACTTGCTCAGTCTTCACATTTTCGCAGAATCTCATACGAATCGACTTGTGTTGTTTCTTCAAGATCATGGTTGGAAGATCAATATACCAAAAAGTTCATTGATTCCTCAGACAAGGGTAACCTTTTTAGGTTTCCAGATAGATTGTGTCTATGACTCTGTCCTTGTCAGACAAGAGAAGTTTAACATTGATATCAGCTTGTCAAAACCTTCAGTCACAATCATTCCCTTTGGTAGCCTTATGCATGGAAATTTTAGGTCTTAGGACTGCCGCATCGGATGCGATCTCGTTTGCTCGTTTTCACATGCGACCTCTTCAGCTCTGTATGCTGAACCAATGGTGCAGGGATTACACAAAGATATTTCAATTAATATCTTTAAACCGATTATACGACACTCTCTGACGTGGTGGACAGATCACCATCGTTTAGTTCAGGGGGCTTCTATGTTCTTCCGACCTGGACTATAATCTCAACAGATGCAAGTCTTACAGGTTGGGGAGCTGTGTGGGGGTCTCTGACGGCACAAGGGGTTTGGGAATCTCAGGAGGTGAGATTACCGATCAATATTTTGGAACTCCGTGCAATTTTCAGAGCTCTTCAGTCTTGGCCTCTTCTGAAGAGAGAGTTGTTCATTTGTTTTCAGATAGACAATGTCACAACTGTGGCATACATCAATCATCAAGGAGGGACTCACAGTCCTCTGGCTATGAAAGAAGTATCTTGAATTTTGGTTTGGGCGGAATCCAGCTCCTGTCTACTCTCTGCGGTTCATATCCCAGGTATAGACAATTGGGAAGCGGATTATCTCAGTCGCCAAACGTTGCATCCGGGCGAATGGTCTCTTCACCCAGAGGTATTTCTTCAGATTGTTCAAATGTGGGAACTCCCAGAAATAGATCTGATGGCTTCTCATCTAAACAAGAAACTTCCCTGGTATCTGTCCAGATCCCGGGATCCTCGGGCGGAGGCAGTGGATGCATTATCACTTCTTTGGAAGTATCATCCTGCCTATATCTTTCCGCCTCTAGTTCTTCTTTCAAGAGTATTCTCCAAGATTCTAAAGGAATGCTCGTTTGTCCTGCTGGTAGCTCCAGCATGGCCTCACAGGTTTTGGTATGCGGATCTTGTCCGGATGGCCTCTTGCCAGCTGTGGACTCTTCCGTTAAGACCAGACTTTCTGTCGCAAGGTCCTTTCTTCCATTAGGATCTCAAATCCTTAAATTTTAAGGTATGGAGTTTGAACGCTTGATTCTTGGTCAAAGAGGTTTCTCTGACTCTGTGATTGATACTATGTGACAGGCTTGTAAATCTGTATCTAGAGAGATATATTATAGAGTCTGGAAGACTTATATTACTTAGTGTCTGTCTCATCATTTTTCTTGGCATTCTTTTTGAATAACGAGAATTTTACAGTTTCTTCAGGATGGTTTAGATAAAGGTTTGTCCGCAAGTTCCTTGACAAATCTCTGCTCTTTCTGTTCTTTTTCACAGAAAGATTGCTAATCTTCCTGATATTCATTGTTTTGTACAAGCTTTGGTTCGTATAAAACCTGTCATTCAGTCAATTTCTCCTCCTTGGAGTTTGAATTTGGTTCTGGGGGCTATTCAAGCTCCTCCTTTTGAACCCATGTATTCTTTGGTCATTTAATTACTTTCTTGGAAAGTTTTGTTTCTTTTGGCCATCTCTTCTGCCAGAAGAGTCTCTGAATTATCTGCTCTTTCTTGTGAGTCTCCTTTTCTGATTTTTCATCAGGATAAGGCGGTGCTGCAAACTTCTTTTGAATTTTTTACCTAAGGTTGTGAATTCTAACAACATTAGTAGAGAAATTGTGGTTCCTTCATTATGTCCTAATCCTATGAATTCTAAGGAGAAATCATTGCATTCTTTGGATGCTGTTAGAGCTTTTTATTATTATGTTGAAACTACTAAGTCTTTCCGAAAGACTTCTAGTCTATTTGTTATTTTTTCCGGTTCTAGAAAAGGCCAGAAAGCTTCTGCCATTTCTTTGGCATCTTGGTTGAAATCTTTATTTCATCATGTCGAGTCGGGTAAAACTCTGCCTCGAAGGATTACAGCTCATTCTACTAGGTCAGTTTCTACTTCCTGGGCGTTTAGGAATGAAGCTTCGGTTGATCAGATTTGCAAAGCAGCAACTTGGTCCTCTTTGCATACTTTTACTAAAATTCTACCATTTTTGATGTGTTTTCTTCTTCTGAAGCAGTTTTTGGTAGAAAAGTACTTCAGACAGTGGTTTCAGTTTGAATCTTCTGCTTATGTTTTCATTAAACTTTATTTTGGGTGTGGATTATTTTCAGCAGGAATTGGCTGTCTTTATTTTATCCCTCCCTCTCTAGTGACTCTTGCGTGGAAAGATCCACATCTTGGGTAGTCATTATCCCATACGTCACTAGCTCATGGACTCTTGCTAATTACATGAAAGAAAACATAATTTATGTAAGAACTTACCTGATAAATTCATTTCTTTCATATTAGCAAGAGTCCATGAGGCCCACCCTTTTTTTGGTGGTTATGATTTTTTTGTATAAAGCACAATTATTCCAATTCCTTATTTTTTATGCTTTCGCACTTTTTTCTTATCACCCCACTTCTTGGCTATTCGTTAAACTGATTTGTGGGTGTGGTGAGGGGTGTATTTATAGGCATTTTAAGGTTTGGGAAACTTTGCCCCTCCTGGTAGGAATGTATATCCCATACGTCACTAGCTCATGGACTCTTGCTAATATGAAAGAAATGAATTTATCAGGTAAGTTCTTACATAAATTATGTTTTCATGTAATTTTTTTTTTTTTTTTTTTGTAAATTTAAATGTCCTATATCTTTATTGCACTCATAAGAACATTCTAATGTTATTTTCTAGCTAGCGTAACAGTGTTAAATGCAAAGGTATTGGGGGGGGGGGGCTTATTCTACTTCAAATGCATTTGAACAGCTCTTAAAAGTAGGTTATTTCAAGGTTATTAAATCTACTGGAACGGCCTAGAATTGGAAAATCTAAAAGCTGTTAGAGGACAAGGGACATGGAAACCAACATTTTTCTTTCATGATTGTGATAGACCATACAATTTTAAACATCTTTCCAATTTATTTTTATTATTAAATCTGCTTCATTCTCTTGGTATCCTTTTTTAAGGAGCAGGAATGCATTACTGGGCGCTAGCTGAAGACACCAGGTGAGACAATAAGAGGCATATATGTGCATCCACAAATCTGTAGTTGGCTCCCCCCAGTAGTGCATTGCTGCTCGTGAGCCTATTTAGGTATGCATTTCAACAAAGGATACCAAGAAAATTAAGTATATTCGATAATAAAAGAAAATTCTAAAGTTGTTTAAAATTTCATACTCTGAATCATAAATGTTTAATTTGAACATTACTGTACCTTTCAACAACTGTCACTCTTAAAGGTATTCGGTAGAAATTTGCATTCATTTTCGCAAGAATAAAAAAAAAACGAAAGTGGCATTTTCATTATTCTTTGCTTTACTGAAAAAAGTAAAATAAATATTATTTCTAATGGTTTTGTCACAGAATCATAGCAAAGCTGGTGGTACTGCAACTTTTTTTTTTTTTTTAAGTGGGTCAGTCACACCTAATTGTGTAACGCTTACACAATCTTAACAGACTGCCAGCCACTGATGTTGTGTCTCCTGTGGTAGCTAGGTAAGGAAAGGGTCTGCAGCTTTGAGGGGGCATGGCCCTTTTTGGTGGGATTATTTCTCTGAATTTTTTTTTTTAAATAATAAAACTATTACAAAAAAAAGAGTGCAGCTTTAGAACAAACAGACTCAATAAACAACTGGAAAAGTACAATAAGCTATGCAACAAAAGGGTTAATTTTTAAAATTAAAGTGGGAATGTGAGTGTGTGTGCGGTGAATAAAAATGGATGTATGTTAACGCAATACAATGGTGTTACTGACACTGCAAGAGTAAAAACACATTGTCCTAGATGACACAAAGGAAAGTATTTGTTGTATAATGGGATTGTGTGGACACAGTAAAATGATTGACACAAGTATGTATGGTATGGAAAATTTGTGTAATTATGTATGTATAGGACTGTGTACTGTTGCATTTGTTCTTTTGTTTTAATCATTTGTAACCTAAATAGAAAGTAATTTATCAAAAACATGACCATCCTGGCGGAGAAGGCCATGAGAAATGCAATCAGAGGAGAGGATACATTTTTGCTTCATTCTCTGAAGGTGCAGCGATGCACTACTTGAAAGCTGAACACATTGTTAAGCCAATGAGAAGAGGCATATATATGCAGCCACCAATCATCCAATAGCGCCCTTCCTGCTTCTGAGCCTAGCCTTGGCCTACGTTTAGGCATGCTTTCTTTCATGTAATTGGCAAGAGTCCATGAGCTAGTGATGTATGGGATATACCAGGAGGGGCAAAGTTTCCCAAACCTCAAAATGCCTATAAATACACCCCCCACCACACCCACAATTCAGTTTTACAAACTTTGACTCCTATGGAGGTGGTGAAGTAAGTTTGTGCTAGATTTCTACGTTGATATGCGCTTCTCAGCATGCTGAAGCCCGGTTTCCTCTCAGAGTGCAGTGAATGACAGAGGGATGTGAAGGGAGTATTGCCTATTGAATGCAATGGTCATCCTATCGGGGATCTATTTCATAGGTTCTCTGTTATCGGTCGTAGAGATTCATCTCCTACCTCCCTTTTCAGATCGACGATATACTCTTATATCCCATTACCTCTGCTGATTCTCGTTTCAGTACTGGTTTGGCTATCTGCTATATGTAGATGAGTGTCTTTTGGTAAGTATGTCTTATTTTATTTATGACACTCTCAGCTATGGTTTGGCACTTTATATGTAAAGTTCTAATTATGTTTTATACTTCTATTTGCCATGATTCAGGTTAATCAGCATATTTCATTCTTACAGACTGCCAGTTTCATTTTGGGAAATGCATAGGAATAAAAAAATTTCTTTCCTGAAATTTTTTTCAATTGACTTTTCTTTCTAAATTGTGGGCTGTTAGGCTTGCGGGAGCAAAAATTGCTATAATTTATTGCGTCATTCTTGGCGCGAGACTTTTTTGGTGTGAGAATTACGTTTGTTGACGTAATGTCGTCATTTCCGGCGTCTTAGTTGGCGCCAAGAGTTTTCACGTAGTTGCGTCATGTATGACGCACGTGTTTGTTGCAGACGTTTTTGGCGCCAAAAAATTGGTCAATTGTGGGTGTCATACTTGGCGCCAGTTTTTTTGACATTATTTAAGTCTTTGTTTCTTTTTGCTTCTGGTTTCCAGAGGCTTATTCTGTTTGCATTTTTTCCCATTCCTGAAACTGTCATTTAAGGAATTTGATAATTTTGCTTTATGTTGTTTTTTCTATTACATATTGCAAGATGTCTGTCTGACCCTGTATCAGAATCTACTTCTGGAATGCTGCTGCCTGATGTCGGTTCTACCAAAGCTAAGTGCATTTGTTGTAAACTTGTGGTAATTGTTCCTCCAGCTGTAGTTTGTGTTAGTTGTCATGATAAACTTTCAAAAGCAGACAATATTTCCATTAGTAGTAGTCCATTACCTGTTGTTGTTCCTTCAACATCTAATGTTCAGGATATTCCTGTTAATGTGAGAATTTGTTTCTAATTCTATTCAGAAGGCCCTGTCTGTTATACCTCCTTCTAATAAACGTAAAAGTCTTTTAAAACTTCTCATAAATTAGATAAATCAGAATGCTGGAGGTCATTTAAAAATTCATCTATCTCTGATGAGGATCTATCTGGTTCAGAAGATTCTGCCTCAGATATTGGCAGTGACAAATCTTCATATTTATTTAAAATGGAGTTTATTCGTTCTTTATTAAAAGAGGTGTTGATTGCATTAGATATGGAGGAGACTAGTCCTCTTGATATTAAAACCAGTAAACGTTTAAATTAGGTTTTTAAACCTCATGTAGTTATTCCAGAGGTTTTCCAGTTCCTGATGCTATTTCAGATGTAATTTCTAGGGAATGGAATAGTTTGGGTACTTCATCTACTCCTTCTTTAAGGTTTAAGAGACTGTACCCTTTGCCGTCTGATAGATTGGAGTTTTGAGAAAAAATCCCCAAAGTTGATGGGGCTATCTCTACTCTTGCTAAACGTACTACTATTCCTACGGCAGATAGTACTTCTTTTAAAGATCCTTTAGATAGGAAGCTTGAATCTTATCTAAGGAAGGCTTATTTATGTTCAGGTCATCTTCTTAGGCCTGCTATTTCTTTGGCTGATGTTGCTGCGGCTTCAACTTTTTGGTTGGATACTTTAGCGCAACAAGTACCAGATCATAATGTGTATAGCATTGTTAAACTACTTCAACATGCTAATAATTTCATTTGTGATGCCATTTTTTATATCATTAGAATTGATGTCCGGTATATGTCTTTAGCTATTTTAGCTAGAAGAGCTTTATGGCTTAAATCTTGGAATGTGGATATGACTTCTAAGTCAACGTTGCTATCTCTTTCTTTCCAAGGTAATAAATTGTTTGGTTCTCAGTTGGATTCTATAATTTCAACTGTCACTGGGGGGAAGGGAGCTTTTTTGCCTCAGGATAAAAAATCTAAGGGTAAATTTAGGGCTGCTAACCGTTTTCGTTCCTTTCGTCAGAATAAGGAACAGAAGCCTGACCCTTCCCCTAAAGGAACGGTTTCCAATTGGAAGCCTTCTCCAGTCTGGAATAAATCCAAGCCTTTAAGAAAATCAAAACCAGCCCCCAAGTCCACATGAAGGTGCGACCCTCATTCCAGCACAGCTGGTAGGGGACAGACTACGATTTTTCAAAGATGTTTGGATCAATTCAATTCAAAATCATTTGATTCAGAACATTGTTTCTCATGGGTACAGAATAGGTTTCAAGGTAAGACCGCCTGTGAGAAGGTTCTTCTCTCACGCATTCCAGTGAACCCAGTAAAGGCTCAGGCTTTCCTGAAGTGTGTTTCAGACCTGGAGTCATCTGGGGTAATTGTGCCAGTTTCATATCTGGAACGGGGTCTGGGGTTTTATTCAAATCTGTTCATTGTATCAAAGAAAGAATTCTTTCAGACCAGTTCTGGATCTAAAAATTTTGAATCGTTTATGTAAGAATACCAACATTCAAAATGGTGACTATAAGGACTATTCTGCCTTTTGTTCTGCAAGGGCATTATATTACAGGATGCTTATCTTCATATTCCAATTCATCCAGATCACTATCAGTTCCTGATATTCTCTTTTCTAGACAAGCATTACCAATTTGTTCCTTTTGGCCAAGCAACAGCTCCAAGGATCTTCTCAAAGGTTTTCGGTGCCGTTCTCTCTGTAATCAGAGAGCGGGGTATTGCGATGTTTCCTTATTTGGACGATATCTTGGTACTTGCTCAGTCTTTACATTCTGCAGAATCTCACACGAATCAACTTGTGTTGTTTCTTCAGAAACATGGTTGGAGGATCAATTTACCAAAAAGTTCCTTGATTCCTCAGACAAGGGTAATCTTTTTAGGATTCCAAATAGATTCAGTATCCATGACTTTGTCTCTAACAGACAAAAGACGTCTGAAATTGGTTTCAGCTTGTCGGAACCTTCAGTCTGTCATTCCCTTCAGTAGCTATGTGCATGGAGGTTTTAGGTCTCATGACTGCAGCATCGGACGCTATCCCCTTTGCTCGTTTTCACATGAGACCTCTTCAGCTTTGTATGCTGAACCAATGGTGCAGGGATTATACAAAGATATCACAATTGATATCCTTAAATCCCAATACTCGACTATCTCTGATGTGGTGGTGTCAATCATCAAGGTAGGACTCTCAGTCCTCAAGCTATGAAAGAAGTATCTTGGATACTTGCATGGGCGGAATCCAGCTCCTGTCTAATCTCTGCGGTCCATATCCCAGGTATAGACAATTGGGAAGCAGATTATCTCAGTCGCTAGACTTTACATCCAGGAGAATGGTCTCGTCACCCAGATGTGTTTCTTCAGATTGTTCAGATATGTGGGCTTCCAGAAATAGATCTGATGGCTTCTCATTTAAACAGGAAACTTCCCAGGTACCTGTCCAGGTCCAGGGATCCTCAGGCGGAAGCAGTGGATGCGTTGTCACTTACTTGGGATTATCATCCTGCTTATATCTTTCCGCCTCTAGTTCTTCTTCCAAGAGTGATTTCCAAAATCATAATGGAGCGTTTGTTTGTACTGCTGGTGGCTCCAGCATGGCCACACAGGTTTTGGTATGCGGATCTTGTTCGGATGTCCAGTTGCCAACCTTGGCCACTTCCGTTAAGGCCAGACCTTTTTATCTCAAGGCCCGTTTTTCCATCAGGATCTCAAATCATTAAATTTGAAGGTATGGAGATTGAATGCTTAGTCATAGAGGTTTCTCTGACTCGGCGATCAATACTATGCCGAGTTTGGAAGACTTACATTTCATGGTGTTCTTCTCATAAGTTCTCTTGGTATTCTTTTAGAATTCCTAGAATTTTACAGTTTCTTCAGGTTGGTTTGGATAAGGGCTTGTCTGCAAGTTCCTTGAAAGGACAAATCTCTGCTCTTTCTGTTCTGTTTCACAGAAAAATTGCTAATCTTCCTGACATTCGTTGTTTTGTACAGGCTTTGGTTCGTATCAAGCCTGTCATTAAGTCAATCTCTCCTCCTTGGAGTCTTAATTTGGTTTTGAGAGCTTTACAGGCTCCTCCGTTTGAGCCTATGCATTCTCTGGACATTAAATTACTTTCTTGGAAAGTATTGTTTCTTTTGGCTATCTCTTCTGCTAGAAGGTTTTCTGAATTATCTGCTCTTTCTTGTGAGTCTCCTTTTCTGATTTTTCATCAGGATAAGGCTGTTTTGCGGACTTCATTTAAATTTTTACCTAAGGTTGTGAATTCCAACAACATTAGTAGAGAAATTGTTGTCCCTTCGTTGTGTCCTAATCCTAAGAATTCTTTGGAAAGATCTTTGCATTCTTTGGATGTGGTAAGAACTTTGAAATATTATATTGAAGCTACTAAAGATTTCAAAATGACTTCTAGTCTATTTGTTATCTTTTCTGGTTCTAGGAAAGGTCAGAAAGCTTCTGCCATTTCTTTGGCTTCTTGGTTAAAGCTTTTGATTCATCATGCTTATTTGGATTCGGGTAATTCCCCGCCTCAGAGGATTACGGCTCATTCTACCAGGTCAGTTTCTACTTCCTGGGCTTTTAAGAATGAAGCTTCTGTTGATCAGATTTGCAAAGCAGCAACTTTGTCTTCTTTGCATACTTTTACTAAATTCTATGATTTTGAAGTTTTCTCTTCTTCAGAAGCAGTTTTTGGTAGAATAGTACTTCAGGCAGCTGTTTCAGTTTGATTCTACTGCTTATATTTCAGGGTTTTTTTCATTATAAGATTAAAACTTTTTGATTTGGGTTGTGGATTCTTTTTTCAGCGGAATTGGCTGTCTTTATTTTTATCCCTCCCTCTCTAGTGACTCTTGCGTGGAGTTCCACATCTTGGGTATTTGCTATTCCATATGTCACTAGCTCATGGACTCTTGCCAATTACATGAAAGAAAACATAATTTATGTAAGAACTTACCTGATAAATTCATTTCTTTCATATTGGCAAGAGTCCATGAGGCCCACCCTTTTTGTGGTGGTTATGATTTTTTTTGTATAAAGCACAATTATTCCAATTCCTTGTTGATGCTTTTGCTCCTTTATCACCCCACTTCTTGGCTATTCGTTAAACTGATTTGTGGGTGTGGTGAGGGGTGTATTTATAGGCATTTTGAGGTTTGGGAAACTTTGCCCCTCCTGGTAGGAATGTATATCCCATACATCACTAGCTCATGGACTCTTGCTAATATGAAAGAAATGAATTTATCAGGTAAGTTCTTACATAAATTATGTTTTTCAACAAAGGGTACCAAGAAAAATAAGCAAATTAAATCAAATAATTAAATTGGAAAGTTATTAAATTTGCATGTTGTATCTGAATCACGAATGACAAAAAAAGTGTTTCATGCCCCTTTTTAAACAGACACTTTCAGTATAGTAAAATGCAGTGCACAAAAATTAGATGTATAAATTTAAATAATAAGTTTAAAGGAATAGGAAAGTCAAAATAAAACTTGCAAGAATCAGAGCAATCAATCTTGGTTTCCATTGATGAACATGCATATATCCTACACTAGTAGAAGCTAGCTGGTGATTGGTGCCTGCATACATTTTGTCTCTTGTGATTGGCTAAGATGTGTTCATCTAGCTGCCAGTAGTGCAGTGCTGTTCCTTCAGCAAAGAATAACGAGCATGAAGCATATGTGATAATAAAAGTACATTTCAAAGTTGTTTAAAATGTAATGTTCTATCCTAATCATGATTTACATTTTTGGGGTTTCCTGTCTCTTTTAGAATGAATGATATAGAATGACTAAATGAAAGCTGATAATAGCTTCAGATAAAGAAAAATGGCCAGAATCTGCACTGTTGCTCAAAATGAACATTTCAAACTAAATTATTTTCTAACAAATGCAACTATGTTTGTAAATGTCCTAAAACAAAAATGTAAAATTTACCGAAAAGAAAATTGTCTGAAGCCAATTTTTTCCATTGCCTATCTCTCTAGTTTTCAGATGTTTTTTTACTTGATTTACTTCTTTATTTGTAGATCCGAATTGACTGCAATAATGAAAGGAGTGTACATAATAAAACCATGCAGAATACACCTGGAGAGGGAAACAGACTACGCTCGGTAAAGGACCGTGTTCAAAAGAAAGAAAAGCTGGATATAGTGGATGGCCAGCAACAAGTGGTGGTTAATGGAGTACCGTAACCTTACATTTCTAAAACAAATCTTACACAGCCTAAATATAATAAATCTTATTTCACATTCAAGAAGTCTGTTAGGCCAAAGACAAATAGGCAGGATGATACAGGGCATGAAACAAAAAAGTTCCTGTTTAGCCCTATTTTGTTAGTATTGGCTCTAAGCAGTTTTCAAAAGGCAGACAGTGGAAACATTTGCATTTAAATATCAAAACGTATGAGGCTTTCAAGTACATATTGCACTTGATTTAAAAAAAAAAAAAAAAAGTATTTTTTGTTTAAAAGGAAATAAATGAAAAAAAATACTATGCTTTGTGTTTTTGGTATACTTGTGTTCAGTTGTACCATTTTCAGGCAGCTGATTTAACATAGTCATTGCTCAACTTCAGACTACAGAATATAAATACTAAATGATTCCAGCCAGGCTTTAGGTTGTCTTAATCTAATGCTTAAATGACTCATGTCCTTTAATCATTTTGGCCCTTTTTGCAGTATCTTAGTGTGACCTAAGATGTGTGTAATGTAATAAACTGTCATTTTCTTTGGCAAAAAAAAAAAAAATGAAACAAAAAAGTTGTATGATCTGTGCCTTTTTTATATCTTGGCAGGTAGGGGATATTATTAGAAAAAAACTAATCTGGGGCAGAGTTGAAAATCCTAAATGTAAAATAATATGTAGCAAATCTTGTCTGGAATTAGAACTTTTAATGCATGCTTTCATAATATTTTAAATACATAAACATCAACCTCAGCTGCAGGAGGGAAAAATGTAGAACTCTGGATTTGCACTGAACAATGAATAGTCCTGGCATGGACACACGTTGTCTTCATTGACATGATTAGTGAAGATTTTTTTTTTCTCTCACTTGCAAGAGATTAGAGTATTTTGTCTGATATGTTACTGATGATAAAATTAGTCTTATATATTTGGCCTCAACTGTTCCCTTTTTTTTAAATAAACTAATTTTTTATTTTAACCTCTCAATTTCTGTTTAGTTCTCAACAATGTAGAAATAGAGAGCTCAAATATCAGAGGTAAATCAAGCCCATTCACCATGCAGGCATAGGCTGGGCTCTGTTATATTCAAGAGAATGTCTTCAGGTACATAGTCTTATTACACAACACATGTACACTGTAGCTGTTGTCTGATCATTTTCATGTGGTACATAAAGAGGAAGGTGTTATGAATCAAACTAGTTTTCATTCTAAATATTAATTTTACTTACTGCAGAAATAATTTTGCCATCTTCTACTCTTGCTCTCCATGTAAGCCTCTATACTTAGAGGCATCGTTGAGCTGTACATTACCGTACAAAAGAGTCGCCGTATCATACGTGGTGAAATTATTTTTCTTTGCTTCATACCTAATTGTTTTATCCTCCCTCTGCTGTTGCATACAAATGAAAATATAAAATTGCAACAAACTGCACACAGATTAATGAATTTAAAATGTCTTAAAAGTATTGCCAAACACTAATGTTGATTTCTAGTTATTTATTTATTTTGGGAATGTATAGTATTTGGAAAACAAACATTGATGATACTCTGTACACATCATCTGTACGCTGTTTTGATTTAAAATACTGTAGATACTTTAACCAAGGTAGACTAACCTTGTAATGCTCTTTCGAAAATATCCTCTGTACATATTAGCTACGACAGATTGGATTTTACGTTGACATTTTGTTTGGTTATAGTGCAATATATTTTGTATGCAAGCAGTTTCAATAAAGTTTGATCTTCCTCTGCTAACTGATGTGGGATATCAATAAAATTCTTAAAATAACTGAGTTTTATAATTGTTCTCTAAAAGAATAGATTTCATTTTATTTGTGAGATGCCCATTACTTATATTATGATAAATGGTTTTTAAAAACACAAAAAAAAAAGATTCATTCAAATTTTTTTTTTAAAAACAAAGACTATCAAATAAACCGCAGACTGCAGGCCATATAGCCAATTATGATCTTAATACATATTTATCCACCAATCACCATTCATGTCCTGCTCAGAAACATCACAGGAGCATACCTGGTGCCCAAGCTTTATTGCATTTAATACATTTGTGAGTTATTGCATTTGTACATCCCCTTGATATAAGTGATTCAGTTTTTAATTACATGGGCATTTTATAATAAACATAAAATGTTTTGGGTTTTTTTCCCCCTGATTTGCCCAGCCTTTCACTTGAGGGTCTGCGCCTGGGATTTTTTTTCCCCCTTACTGAAACCATTTTATAAAATTTTATATTTTTCTTTCAGTTTGTACAAACAGATAAAATCCAATGTAATCTACCAACCTCTTTATATCTCACAACTTGTCTTTTTTTAATAATATATATTTATATATAATATGCAACACAAATTCCTTTTTATACAGTTCAGTATAGTGACGATCACAATTAAATACCCCCTTGCTATTTTGGTTCATAAATTAATAAGCTTTACCTGTATGTTAAAAGGACACTGAACCCAATTTTTTTTTTCTTCCGTGATTCAGATAGAGCATGCAATTTTTAGCAACTTTCTAATTTACTCCTATTATCAATTTTTCTTCGTTCTCTTGCTATCTTTATTTGAAAAAGGCATCTAAGCTTTTTTTCTTGGTTCAGCCCTCTGGACAGCACTTTATTATTGGTGGTTGAATGTATCCACCAATATAGGACAACCCAGGTTGTTCACCAAAAATGGGCCGGCATCTAAACTTACATTCTTGCATTTCAAAAAAGATACCAAGAGAATAAAGAAAATTTGATAATAGGAGTAAATTAGAAAGTTGCGTAAAATTTCATGCTCTATCTGAATCGCAAAAGAAAAAGTTTGGGTTCAGTGTCCCTTTAAGTGAACAGAATTCCATTCTATGGGACTGCAGATCCTCCATCATTAATTGGAGGTAAGATGTTAATTTCCTTTTAAGCTTCATTTTGTCACCTATAGTCAAACTGCTTGTTGGCATGCCAGAGAGTTCTGCTTTGATTTAATTTGTCTGTATAACATTTTTCCAGAAAATGAGTGGTTTCTTTTTATGTTTTTCTTTCAGTAGTGGGGCCCATAATGCCCTTCTTGGTTTATTGTGCAATGTATGTTATGGGTTAAAACCATCACTCCAGATTGCTCCAGCTGTAAGTTGAGCGGATATCTTCTGTGGTATTTTTTTTTTCCGCAATTCACTGTAACCTTCAACAACTTCTCTTTGAATTTTTCTCTGGCTACCTTGACAGTCTCATAAGTAACAAACTTTTCAATAACGTGAACTGTTGAAACACAGAAATCAAAGAACATTTGGGTAACCGTGATCATAACATGGTCACATTTTGAAAACACTTTTCATAAGCAGTGTCTTAATGTTTTAACTAAGACTTTTAATTTTAAGAAAGCAAATTCAATGATTTAAGGACATCCTCAAATAACATAAATTGGAACAAAGTATTCTCTAATAAAAGTACAGATGATAAATGGATAACATTTAAAACTTTGTTAAATAAAAACATAACACATACCATATGGTTATAAAAGTAAAAAAAAAAAATAAATAATCCAAAGCCATTGTGGCTAAATAAATGTGTTGAGAGATAAGGAGAAAACGTAGGGCATTTAAATTATTCAAAGAAAATAGAAATGGCTCAACATACCATATTTATATAATGATTGTAACAAAGCATGCAAAAAAGCCATCAAATTAGTCAAAATTTAAAGATTAATTGCAAAGTCAAATCCTAAAAGTTTCTCCAACATAGGTGTGTCCGGTCCACGGCGTCATCCTTACTTGTGGGATATTCTCTTCCCCAACAGGAAATGGCAAAGAGCCCAGCAAAGCTGGTCACATGATCCCTCCTAGGCTCCGCCTACCCCAGTCATTCTCTTTGCCGTTGTACAGGCAACATCTCCACGGAGATGGCTTAGAGTTTTTTAGTGTTTAACTGTAGTTTTTATTATTCAATCAAGAGTTTGTTATTTTGAAATAGTGCTGGTATGTACTATTTACTCAGAAACAGAAAAGAGATGAAGATTTCTGTTTGTATGAGGAAAATGATTTTAGCAACCGTCACTAAAATCCATGGCTGTTCCACACAGGACTGTTGAGAGCAATTAACTTCAGTTGGGGGAACAGTGAGCAGTCTCTTGCTGCTTGAGGTATGACACATTCTAACAAGACGATGTAATGCTGGAAGCTGTCATTTTCCCTATGGGATCCGGTAAGCCATGTTTATTACGATCGTAAATAAGGGCTTCACAAGGGCTTATTTAGACTGTAGACTTTTTCTGGGCTAAATCGATTCATTATTAACACATATTTAGCCTTGAGGAATCATTTTATCTGGGTATTTTGATATAATAATATCGGCAGGCACTGTTTTAGACACCTTATTCTTTAGGGGCTTTCCCAAAGCATAGGCAGGGCCTCATTTTCGCGCCGGTGTTGCGCACTTGTTTTTGAGAGGCATGGCATGCAGTCGCATGTGAGAGGAGCTCTGATACTTAGAAAAGACTTTCTGAAGGCGTCATTTGGTATCGTATTCCCCTTTGGGCTTGGTTGGGTCTCAGCAAAGCAGATACCAGGGACTGTAAAGGGGTTAAAGTTCAAAACGGCTCCGGTTCCGTTATTTTAAGGGTTAAAGCTTCCAAATTTGGTGTGCAATACTTTTAAGGCTTTAAGACACTGTGGTGAAAATTTGGTGAATTTTGAACAATTCCTTCATGTTTTTTCGCAATTGCAGTAATAAAGTGTGTTCAGTTTATAATTTAAAGTGACAGTAACGGTTTTATTTTAAAACGTTTTTTGTACTTTGTTATCAAGTTTATGCCTGTTTAACATGTCTGAACTACCAGACTGTGTTCTGAATGTGGGGAAGCCAGAATTCCTATTCATTTAAATAAATGTGATTTATGTGACAATGACAATGATGCCCAAGATGATTCCTCAAGTGAGGGGAGTAAGCATGGTACTGCATCATTCCCTCCTTCGTCTACACGAGTCTTGCCCACTCAGGAGGCCCCTAGTACATCTAGCGCGCCAATACTCCTTACTATGCAACAATTAACGGCTGTAATGGATAATTCTGTCAAAAACATTTTAGCCAAAATGAACACTTATCAGCGTAAGCGCGACTGCTCTGTTTTAGATACTGAAGAGCATGACGACGCTGATAATAATGTTTCTGAAGGGCCCCTAACCCAGTCTGATGGGGCCAGGGAGGTTTTGTCTGAGGGAGAAATTACTGATTCAGGGAACATTTCTCAACAAGCTGAACCTGATGTGATTACATTTAAATTTAAGTTGGAACATCTCCGCATTCTGCTTAAGGAGGTATTATCCACTCTGGATGATTGTGACAAGTTGGTCATCCCAGAGAAACTATGTAAAATGGACAAGTTCCTAGAGGTGCCGGGGCTCCCAGAAGCTTTTCCTATACCCAAGCGGGTGGCGGACATTGTTAATAAAGAATGGGAAAGGCCCGGTATTCCTTTCGTCCCTCCCCCCATATTTAAAAAATTGTTTCCTATGGTCGACCCCAGAAAGGACTTATGGCAGACAGTCCCCAAGGTCGAGGGAGCGGTTTCCACTTTAAACAAACGCACCACTATACCCATAGAGGATAGTTGTGCTTTCAAAGATCCTATGGATAAAAAATTAGAAGGTTTGCTTAAAAAGATGTTTGTTCAGCAGGGTTACCTTCTACAACCAATTTCATGCATTGTCCCTGTCGCTACAGCCGCATGTTTCTGGTTCGATGAGCTGATAAAGGCGGTCGATAGTGATTCTCCTCCTTATGAGGAGATTATGGTCAGAATCAATGGCAATTGGCTAGGTTAGCGGCTAAGAATTCTGGGTTTGCTATTGTGGCGCGCAGAGCGCTTTGGTTGAAATCTTGGTCGGCTGATGCGTCTTCCAAGAACAAGCTACTTAACATTCCTTTCAAGGGGAAAACGCTGTTTGGCCCTGACTTGAAAGAGATTATCTCTGATATCACTGGGGGTAAGGGCCACGCCCTTCCTCAGGATCGGCCTTTCAAGGCAAAAAATAAACCTAATTTTCGTCCCTTTCGTAGAAACGGACCAGCCCAAAGTGCTACGTCCTCTAAGCAAGAGGGTAATACTTCTCAAGCCAAGCCAGCTTGGAGACCAATGCAAGGCTGGAACAAGGGAAAGCAGGCCAAGAAACCTGCCACTGCTACCAAGACAGCATGAAATGTTGGCCCCCGATCCGGGACCGGATCTGGTGGGGGGCAGACTCTCTCTTCGCTCAGGCTTGGGCAAGAGATGTTCTGGATCCTTGGGCGCTAGAAATAGTCTCCCAAGGTTATCTTCTGGAATTCAAGGGACTTCCCCCAAGGGGGAGGTTCCACAGGTCTCAGTTGTCTTCAGACCACATAAAAAGACAGGCATTCTTACATTGTGTAGAAGACCTGTCAAAAATGGGAGTGATTCATCCTGTTCCATTAAGAGAACAAGGGATGGGGTTCTACTCCAATCTGTTCATAGTTCCCAAAAAAGAGGGAACGTTCAGACCAATCTTAGATCTCAAGATCTTAAACAAGTTTCTCAAGGTTCCATCGTTCAAGATGGAAACCATTCGAACTATTCTTCCTTCCATCCAGGAAGGTCAATTCATGACCACGGTGGATTTAAAGGATGCGTATCTACATATTCCTATCCACAAGGAACATCATCGGTTCCTAAGGTTCGCATTCCTGGACAAGCATTACCAGTTCGTGGCGCTTCCTTTCGGATTAGCCACTGCTCCAAGGATTTTCACAAAGGTACTAGGGTCCCTTCTAGCTGTGCTAAGACCAAGGGGCATTGCTGTAGTACCTTACTTGGACGACATTCTGATTCAAGCGTCGTCCCTTCCTCAAGCAAGGGCTCACACGGACATTGTCCTGGCCTTTCTCAGATCTCACGGATGGAAAGTGAACGTGGAAAAGAGTTCTCTATCTCCGTCAACAAGAGTTCCCTTCTTGGGAACAATAATAGACTCCTTAGAAATGAGGATATTTCTGACAGAGGCCAGAAAAACAAAACTTCTAGACTCTTGTCGGATACTTCATTCCGTTCCTCTTCCTTCCATAGCTCAGTGCATGGAAGTGATCGGGTTGATGGTAGCGGCAATGGACATAGTTCCTTTTGCGCGCATTCATCTAAGACCATTACAACTGTGCATGCTCAGTCAGTGGAATGGGGATTATACAGACTTGTCTCCGAAGATACAAGTAAATCAGAGGACCAGAGACTCACTCCGTTGGTGGCTGTCCCTGGACAACCTGTCACAAGGGATGACATTCCGCAGACCAGAGTGGGTCATTGTCACGACCGACGCCAGTCTGATGGGCTGGGGCGCGGTCTGGGGATCCCTGAAAGCTCAGGGTCTTTGGTCTCGGGAAGAATCTCTTCTACCGATAAATATTCTGGAACTGAGAGCGATATTCAATGCTCTCAAGGCTTGGCCTCAGCTAGCGAGGGCCAAGTTCATACGGTTTCAATCAGACAACATGACAACTGTTGCGTACATCAACCATCAGGGGGGAACAAGGAGTTCCCTAGCGATGGAAGAAGTGACCAAAATCATTCTATGGGCGGAGTCTCACTCCTGCCACCTGTCTGCTATCCACATCCCAGGAGTGGAAAATTGGGAAGCGGATTTTCTGAGTCGTCAGACATTGCATCCGGGGGAGTGGGAACTCCATCCGGAAATCTTTGCCCAAGTCACTCAGCTGTGGGGCATTCCAGACATGGATCTGATGGCCTCTCGTCAGAACTTCAAAGTTCCTTGCTACGGGTCCAGATCCAGGGATCCCAAGGCGGCTCTAGTGGATGCACTAGTAGCACCTTGGACCTTCAAACTAGCTTATGTGTTCCCGCCGTTTCCTCTCATCCCCAGGCTGGTAGCCAGGATCAATCAGGAGAGGGCGTCGGTGATCTTGATAGCTCCTGCGTGGCCACGCAGGACTTGGTATGCAGATCTGGTGAATATGTCATCGGCTCCACCTTGGAAGCTACCTTTGAGACGAGACCTTCTTGTTCAGGGTCCGTTCGAACATCCGAATCTGGTTTCACTCCAGCTGACTGCTTGGAGATTGAACGCTTGATCTTATCGAAGCGAGGGTTCTCAGATTCTGTTATCGATACTCTTGTTCAGGCCAGAAAGCCTGTAACTAGAAAGATTTACCACAAAATTTGGAAAAAATATATCTGTTGGTGTGAATCTAAAGGATTCCCTTGGGACAAGGTTAAGATTCCTAAGATTCTATCCTTCCTTCAAGAAGGATTGGAAAAAGGATTATCTGCAAGTTCCCTGAAGGGACAGATTTCTGCCTTGTCTGTGTTACTTCACAAAAAGCTGGCAGCTGTGCCAGATGTTCAAGCCTTTGTTCAGGCTCTGGTTAGAATTAAGCCTGTTTACAAACCTTTGACTCCTCCTTGGAGTCTCAATTTAGTTCTTTCAGTTCTTCAGGGGGTTCCGTTTGAACCCTTACATTCCGTTGATATTAAGTTATTATCTTGGAAAGTTTTGTTTTTAGTTGCAATTTCTTCTGCTAGAAGAGTTTCAGAATTATCTGCTCTGCAGTGTTCTCCTCCTTATCTGGTGTTCCATGCAGATAAGGTGGTTTTACGTACTAAACCTGGTTTTCTTCCAAAAGTTGTTTCTAACAAAAACATTAACCAGGAGATTATCGTACCTTCTCTGTGTCCGAAACCAGTTTCAAAGAAGGAACGTTTGTTGCACAATTTGGATGTTGTTCGCGCTCTAAAATTCTATTTAGATGCTACAAAGGATTTTAGACAAACATCTTCCTTGTTTGTTGTTTATTCCGGTAAAAGGAGAGGTCAAAAAGCAACTTCTACCTCTCTCTCTTTTTGGATTAAAAGCATCATCAGATTGGCTTACGAGACTGCCGGACGGCAGCCTCCCGAAAGCTTCACAGCTCATTCCACTAGGGCTGTGGCTTCCACATGGGCCTTCAAGAACGAGGCTTCTGTTGATCAGATATGTAGGGCAGCGACTTGGTCTTCACTGCATACTTTTACCAAATTTTACAAGTTTGATACTTTTGCTTCTTCTGAGGCTATTTTTGGGAGAAAGGTTTTGCAAGCCGTGGTGCCTTCCATTTAGGTGACCTGATTTGCTCCCTCCCTTCATCCGTGTCCTAAAGCTTTGGTATTGGTTCCCACAAGTAAGGATGACGCCGTGGACCGGACACACCTATGTTGGAGAAAACAGAATTTATGTTTACCTAATAAATTACTTTCTCCAACGGTGTGTCCGGTCCACGGCCCGCCCTGGTTTTTTTAATCAGGTCTGATAATTTATTTTCTTTAACTACAGTCACCACGGTACCATATGGTTTCTCCTATGCAAATATTCCTCCTTAACGTCGGTCGAATGACTGGGGTAGGCGGAGCCTAGGAGGGATCATGTGACCAGCTTTGCTGTGCTCTTTGCCATTTCCTGTTGGGGAAGAGAATATCCCACAAGTAAGGATGACGCCGTGGACCGGACACACCGTTGGAGAAAGTAATTTATCAGGTAAACATAAATTCTATTTTTTGTTGTTTTTTTAAAGTACATAAATGGCAAAAAAAATTAAGAAGGACAATATAGGCGCATTAAATGCGTGGAGGGTAGCATGATTAACAGTGACAGGGAGAAGGCTGAAGTACTAAACCAATTCTTTTCTTCAGTATACACAAGACAGGAACCAATGGAGGATACTTTGGAACAAACTAGTACATGCCAACCCATACCATTATCTGTGTTATGTCTAGAGGATATCTGGAAAAAACTGGATAATATTAAGATACATAAAACTCGAGGCCCAGATGGAATACACCCAAGGTTTTTACGGGAACTTAGCACTGTTATAGACAAACCTCCACTCTTAATTTCTTTCTTAAGACACAGTGAGTCCATGGAATAATCAATTACTGTTGGGAATATCACTCCTGGCCACAATCCCCAGTCATTCTCTTTGCCTTCAGTGCAAGGAGGAGGTGATGTCTAGGTGTCTAAGAATTCTATTAAGATTTTATTATTTTGAAAGCCTGAGCAGGTTTGCTCTGATCTTCCCTGACAAGCTGGGTCTACTTTAGTCCCTTCAGTATGGCTGTGGTAGCTTTCAAGCAGTTAGGAACTTGTGGGGTGGGCCTCACTGTGTTTTCCTGACAGATTGCTGCCCTCATATAGAATGCCAGAGTAGGCTTACTCTGTTCCTTCTCTTATCCACAGGTCTCTGTGGGGAGTGGCTTCCTCTCATGCCAGGTGAGCTGTCCACCTGCCGGACAGTCAATGGTGTAGGTAAGTGCCATTTTAATTTCTTATAGAAAGCCCTGGCACTACAGCAGTTTGTAGGCTGCATGATATATGGGACTGTTTTATTCCTGAGAGGATATCCTAGACAGTATTCAGGGCACTATATGGCGGTAAAAGGACATCAAAGTCTTAGAGAAGCAGTGTGTTCAGAGAGAGACTGCTTATAGATGCAGTCGGGGCACAATATGTACCGTTTTTGTGGAGAACGGGCAGTTTCCACCTGAGATACAGGATAGATTTTGCGGTCTGTATACGGAGTTGTCTGACGTCACTAGGAGGTGTGACACTTCTCTTCAGGTGCAGCGCACGCTTTTCCTTTTGGCACCGTTCTCTTATTGATTGTGTAACAGCTTCTATGGTCCTTTCCCTCATTGCGGAACTGCTCCGTTTTCCTTCAATATCACTATTCAACGTTCTGTTGCAGAGAGGAGCAGGTAGGCACCTCAGCTTAGCGCTGAGGTGGAGAGAGTGCGCAAGAAATATTTTCTAAATTTATAAACCTTTTTGTTGGGGTCTGAAAAAATTGCCCAAAAGGGTATCTCTGGAAGAGGATAATTCATATGCTTAATAGGTGTGTGCATCTTCACTGGTCTCACGATTCGATTATGATTATCCTGTCAACGATTCGATTCCGCGATGCATCACGATTACTGCCCATGATTTTCATGAACTTGTTCTAGTCCATAATATATATATATATATAAAAAACTGTATGCGATTGATTTACAGTACAGAGCACCCAAGACAGAGAAGAGGTGAACTAAACTGCACTTTATAAAAAGAGAACTTATAGCAGACAGTGCCAGTCTGCCCCATAGAAAAACAAGACACTTTATAAAACCTCAAAGGTAGATAACTGTGGGAGAGGAGTAGCGGAGGGAGCCACAGATATGCTGGGACTCAGCATGGGAGTGGTGGCTAAGTCTCCAAAACAGCCATCCTTGGTGTCTTACCTGACCCCCGCGGTATGTGAGGAAATGGAACACTCTGGTCTTGTACTGTCAGTTTCCTGTTTTATTCATTGCTCCGTTTTTAAACTTGACTGTTCTGGAGCCACAACATAAGCCTTTCCAAGCCGCCTCCTCCCCTGTATGTCAGTTCGTTTATTTTTTTATTGCAAGTACTGTAAGTTTGCCCTCCCTTCACTGACTGCTGCTTTATTTAATACTATTGGTAGTACTAGCAGTCAATGCCTATCGCTGTTCTACGTAATGCAATATTGTGCACGTCAGAGAGAGGCTCTCGGTAGCCAGTGTCACAGGAATTCATATAATCCCTCTGAAGTAGCTGCTGATAACGTAGAACAGCGATAGGCATTGACTGCTAGTACTACCAATAGTATTAAATAAAGCAGCAGTCAGTGAAGGGAGGGCAAGCTTACAGTACTTGCGATAAAAAAAATAAACAAACTGATATAACCAAACTCCACTGGACTGACCATCACTCTATACACTTCTCCTTCAACACACCCACCACGCACCTCCGGTATCACCACCCGCCCCGCAGAAACTGGAACAACATCACCCAAGAACAACTGCACTCCACCCTGATCAAGTCCCCCCCCCCCCAGTGACCTCCACTGACTCCAACTCCTCCGCCCGCCACTTACATCGCTGGATCACAGACTGCGCAAATACCCCCGCCCCCCTCAAGAAACCGTCCTGCCGCCAGCCCACCAACAAGGCCAGCTGGTTCACCCCCACCCTCCAGGACTCCAAACGCCACTGCAGACGATTAGAGAGAATATGGAGATCCAGCAAGTCCCCCAAGGACAAATCCGCCTACAAAGAAGCCATCACCACCCACCACCACCTCTATCCTAGACAGAATCCATGCCAAAACCCACAACAGCAAAGAGCTGTTCACAGTCATCAAGGAATTCTCCAAACCCAACAGTGATACTAATGACATCCCACCCTCCCAGGACCTATGCGACAACATCGCTACTTACTGCCACCACAAGATCATCAACATCTATGACAGCCTTGATCTCCAGAACTCACCACTCACCGCCGACCCATCTACCACCACCTCACCCAAACCCACCACCCGCCACCTTCTACGCACTACCTGGAGCCCCCTCACCACGGAGGACACACTCAGAATCATGAAATCTATCCACTCCGGAGCACCCTCAGACCCATGCCCGCTCCACATATTCAACAAAGCGGGTTTTACCCTTGCCCACGAACTCTGCCTCACCATAAACTGCTCCATCAAAACTGGCACATGCCCAGAAGACTGGAAGCATGCAGAGCTGAAACCCCTGCTAAAGAAACCCACAGCTGACCCCATAGATCCTAAAAACTACCGCCCCATCTCTCCTCCCCTTTCCAGCCAAATTAATCGAGAAGGCAATCAATGCACTTCGAGACCAACCACATCTTGGACCCCTCCCAATCCGGTTTCAGGAGCAATCACAGCACCGAGACCGCCCTCCTCGCTGCCACAGAGACTGCTGCACTCATTCTTCTAGGCCTCTCAGCCGCATTCGACACTGTAGCCCACAGCACCCTCCTGACGCCCCTACACAATGCTGGCATCCGCAACAAGGCCCTGGAATGGATCACCTCCTTCCTCAGCGGCAGAACCCAGAAAGTCAGACTCCCACCCTTTTCCAATCCCACAGGAATCAGCTGCGGCGTACCCCAAGGCCCCCCTCGCCGCCATCGTCCGACAACACAACCTCAACATTGTCTCCTATCATCTCACTCACACGAGACCCTGCCACCGCCAAGAAAAATGTCCACGAAGGACATACAGCAATCGCCACCTGGATGAACAACGACCGTCTCAAACTCAACACTGACAAGACCGAAATCCTCCTCCTTGGACCCACCAAATCTGCATGGGATGACTCCTGGTGCCCCACAGCCCTCGGACACCCTCCAACTCCAACACACATGAAATCTAGGCGTCATCCTCGACTCATCACTTTCCATGGACCGCCAAGTGAACGCCATCTCTTCGATGATTTGATTTCACATACTCCAACTACTACTAAAAATCTTCAAGTGTATCCCCACCACGCCCTTGTCAGTAGTCGACTGGACTACGACAATGCACTCTAGGCCGGGTCCACCATCAAGCTCCAGAAACGACTCCAATGCATCCAGAACACCTCGGCCAGACTCATCCTCGACATCCCTCGCCAAAACCACATCACTGAACACCTAAGAAACCTACACTGGCTCCCAATCAACAAGAGAATCACCTTCAAGCTCCTAACCCATGCATTCAAGGCCCTCCACAAAATCGGTCCTGAATACATCAACCACTGTGTCAATTTCTACACCCCCTCCAGACAACTCTGCTGTGCCGACCAAGCACTCGCAGTCATCTCCCGCATCAAGAAAAAAAACTGCTGGAGGAAAATACTTCTCCTATATGGCAGCAAGGTCATGGAACTCCCTCCCGCTGCACCTCAGACAATCCACCTCCCTTACAAACTTCAGGAAGGACCTCAAGACCTGACTCCTTGACTGAATCGTCTTCACTTAGACCCCCTCTCCCCCCCTCCCAATACGCCTTGAGACCCTCACGGGTGATTAGTTTGCGCTTTACAAGTACCCAAGAGATAGATAGACATACAGGGGAGGAGGCGGCTTGGAAAGGCTTATGTTGTGGCTCCAGAACAACAGTCAAGTCTAAAAACGGAGCGATGAGTAAACCAGAGTGTTCCATTTCCTCACATACCGCGGAGGTCATGTAAGACACCAAGGATGGCTGCTTGCAATAAAAGAATAAACAAACTGACATACAGGGGAGGAGGCGGCTTGGAAAGGCTTATGTTGTGGCTCCAGTACAACACTCAAGTTTAAAAATGGAGCAATGAATAAAACAGGAAACTGACAGTACAAGACCAGAGTGTTCCATTTCCTCACATACAGAAGCCACCCGAGGAGCCAGTTATTTTGTTGGGAGCCAGGGAAAACCGCACTAACTGAAATCCCCTGCCCATGACGTCACTGACCCAAAATCGATTCAGATCTTCACTGCATCGATGCAGAATCGTTCACTGCTGCATTGTGATGCATCGGGGTGACGATTATTTTCGACATCCCTAATGCTTAATTGTATAGGACTGTCCTTTTACCGTTAACGTTTTTATCTATCAGTCTTAAAGGGACAGTTTGTGATATTTATTTGCAAGATGGACGTAGAGTCTATGCCTGCTATAGAGTCCAAACTTTGTTTGAATACCCAAGTTGAACCCCCTTTGTCTTTGTACATTAGAGTTCTTTCAATATAAGAACTACAAAAAGTCAGACTGTTTCTGAGCCACCATTCTCTCTGTTCAGGCAATGCCACAGCCTCTTCCTCAAGTGTCCCAAACTGTATTTAAGTCACATGCAGTGCCCTGCAGTTCATCTCTATCTCCTGATGGAGTGTATTTGAAGGCTGAAATTGCTGCCCAGGTATCCTTGGCAGTATCAGAGGTGCTAACTGATATCCCCATGCTGCAGGGGAGACGTAAGAGGAAAATTAGAGAATCAGATGGTAAGGTATCAGATCCTGTACAGGCTAACCAAGTTGCTCTTTTCCATAAGTCAGAAGAGGATGATACTTTGGTAGCCTTTGAGGGTAAAATCTCAGATTCGGATAGTGTAATTCCTTCAAGCTTAAATCTGAAGGAAACCACTTCAACATCAGAAGAACACCTTCGTGTTTTTATTAAAGGAGTTTTTGGCTACTTTGGACGACTCCGATACTCCTGTCGTTGTCAACCCTAAGAAATCTAGCAAATTAAATAGATACTTTGATGTTCCCTCCCTTGGGGAGGTGTTTCCAGTGCCAGACCGTGCTACGGAGATTATTGCCTGGGAATGGGAAAGACCAAAATTCCCTTTTTCTCCCTCTCCAGTCTTTAGGAAAATGTTCCCGGTGACTGACTCCATCAAGGGGTCGTGGCAGACAGTCCCCAAGGTGGAAGGGGCAATTTCTACACTGGCCAAGAGGACTACTATTCCTATTGAGGATAGTTGCTCTTTCCAGGACCCTATGGATAAGAAGCTGGAGAATTTCTTAAAGAAGATGTATATTTATCAGGGTTTACAATGGCAACAAGCGGTGTGTATTGCTACAGTAACAAGTGCGGCAGCCTATTGCTTTGACACTTTGTCCGAGTCCCTCCAAGCTGAGACTCCTTTGGAGGAGATACAGGATAGGATAAAGGCTCTCAAGTTGGCCGATTCCTTGATCACTGACGCCTCTTTGCAAGTCATTAAGTTGGGAGCCAAAATATCCGGTTTTGCAAATTTAGCGTGTAGTTTGCTATGTCTTAAATCTTTGTCAGCAGATGTTTCTTCCAAATCTAAGCTTTTGGCGATTCCTGACAAGGGAAAGACCTTGTTTGGGCCAGGGTTGGCAGAAATTATTTCCGATATCACGGGTGGTAAAGGATCCTTTCTGCCTCAAGACAAGAAGAACAAATCAAAGGACGTCAGAGTATTTTTTTAGAGTTCAAGACCTTTTCTCCCAGGGGCAGGTTCCACCTCTCAAGATTATCTGTAGACCAGATAAAAAAAATAGAGGCGTTCTTGAAATGTGTACAGGATCTTTCCCTCCTGGGAGTGATAGTTCCAGTCCCAATACAGGAATAGGGTCTCGAGTTCTACTCCAACCTGTTTGTGGTGTCCAAAAAAAGAGGGAACTTTCAGGCCTATTCTAGATCTAAAGTTTTTCAACAAATGAGTGCCGTCATTGAAGATGGAGACTTATCCGTTCCAATCTTCCTCTGGTTCAACAAGGTCAATTCATGACGACCATAGACCTGAAGGATGCATACCTGCATGTTCCCATTCACAGGGATCATCACAAATTTCTGAGATTTTCCTATCTGGATAAACACTTTCAATTTGTAGTGCTTCTATTTGGCCTTGCCACAGCTCCCAGAATTTTCTCAAAGGTCCTGGGAGCTCTGTTGGCAGTAATTCGGACCCAGGGAATTGCAGTGGCACCTTATCTGGACGACATTCTGGTTCAGGTGCCATCACAGAGATCTTGTTGTCTTTTCTTCGTTCCCACGGATGGAAGGTGAATTTGTAGAAAAGTTCTCTTATTCCGGCTACAAGGGTGGTCTTCTTAGGAACCATTATAGGTTCCCTATCAATGAAAATATTTCTGACGGAGGTCAGAAGAGCCAAGATTCTTTCCTCTTGCCAATCTCTTCAATCTGCTGTATGGCCATCAGTGGCCAAATGTATGCAGGTAATTGGTTTGATGGTGGCATCCATAGACCTAGTTCCCTTTGCTTGATTCCATTTGAGAGCACTACAGCTATGCATGCTCGGTCAATGGATCGGGGATTAAGCAGACCTGACTCAGAGGATAGTGCTGGATCAATCAACTAGAGACTCTCTGCAATGGTGGCTGTCTCAAGAACATCTGTCCCAGGGGACATGCTTTTAGAGACCCTCATGGGTAACTGTGACAATGGACGCCATCCTGATGGGTTGGGGAACAGTCTGGGACTCGTTGAAGGTGCAAGGACTTTGGTGTCAGGAGGAATCTGCTCTCCCCATAAACATATTGGAGTTGAGAGCGATTTTCAATGCCTTGATGGCTTGGCCTTAACTGGCTTTAGCCTGGTTTATCAGGTTCCAGTCAGACAACATAACCTCAGTGGCTTACATCAACCACCAGGGGTGGAACTCAGAGTTCCTTAGCGATGAAGGCAATGGCGCAAATCATTCAATGTCGGAGACTCACAATTGCTGTCTATCTTCCATGCACATCCCAGGAGTGGACAATTGGGAAGCGTATTTCCTGAGCAGACTTTCCATCCCGGGTAGTGGGAACTCCATCCGAAAGTGTTCTCCAGGTTAACAACCAAATTGGGGGTTACCGGAATTGGACCTGATGGCTTCTCGTCAGAACATCAAGCTCCCAAAGTACGGTTCAAGGTTGAGCGATTCTCAGGCCTTTCTGATAGATGCTCTGGCAGTTCCTTGGAACTTCAGGTTGGCATATATTGGTCTTCTTTGCACACTTTTTTTAAATTGTATAAATTTTATACTTTTGCCTTAGCTAAGGCTTCTTTTGCGAGAAAGGTGCTTCAAGCGGTGGTGCCTTCTGTTTAGGTTACCTGTCTTGTCCCTCCCTAATCATTGGTGTCCTCTAGCTTGGGTATTGATTCCCAACAGTAATTGATGATTCCGTGGACTCACCGTGTCTTAAAAAAGAAAACAAAATTTATGCTTACCTGATAAATTTATTTATTTCTAGACACGGTGAGCCACGGCCCACCCTTATTTTCAGACAGTTTTTTTTTTTTATCTAAACCTCAGGTACCTCTACACCTTGTGTTATTTCCTTTCTCTCCTTTTCCTTTGGTCGAATGACTGGGGGTTGTGGAAAGGGAAGTGATACTTAACAGCTTTGCTGTGGTGCTCTTTGCCACCTCCTGCTGGCCAGGAGTGATATTCATAAACAGTAATTGATGATTCTGTGGACTCACCGTGTCTAGAAATAAATACATTTATCAAGCATAGTACCCCAGGATTGGTGTAAAGCTTATGTGGTGCCACTCTTCAAAAAGGGGAAGCAGGGCTGATCCAGGAAGCTATAGACCAGTTAGTCTGACATCAATATTGGAGAACCTACTTGAAGGGATTATATTGATGAGTATATTTGTGTAAACAAGATTATGAGTTCAAATCACCATGGTTTTATGAGAAATAGATCATGTCAAATTAATCTAATTAGATTCTATCAGTAAGTAAGTAAAAATTTAGATAAAGGTGAATCGGTTCAAAATTAAGGGACTGGGAAAAGCAGAAAATGTTAGCTTATGGATAAATAACTGGAAAAAAGACAGGGAGCAACGAGTAGTACTAAATGGATCATACTCCAATTGGACAAAGGTAATCAGTGGAGTCCTCCAGGAATCAGTACTGGGCCCTGTTCTTTTTAAATTTTCAAACAAGCTTTATTGGTGATAAAAGTGATGATACAATTCACAGATCGGTTAGACAAACATCATGGTATTAACATTGGTTTGTATGGGCCCTGTTCTTTTTAAATGTTTTATAATGACTTAGAGCAAGGATTACATAGCAACATCTCTAGTTTTGCAGATGCAGGGCAGCGGCTTCTAAGGCAAAAAAGATAACAACAAGTATTAAAAGAGGCATTTATGCAAGGAAGGAAAGCTTAATTATATCACTATATAAATCCCTGGTAAGACCTTGTCTTGAGTATGGAGTGCAGTTCTGGGAACCGATCTTAAAAAAAAAAAAAAAAAAAGACATTGCAGACCTTGAAAAAGTTGAGAGAAGGCCACAAAGCTAATAAAGGGAATGGAGAATTTAAAGGCACAGTGAACGCCAGAATTTTTGTTGTTTAAAAAAAAAAAAAAAAAAATAGATAATCCCTTAATTACGCATTCCCCAGTTTTGCATAACCAAAACTGTTTTAATAATACACGTTTTACCTCTGTAATTACCTTGTATCTAAGCCTTTGCAGACTGCCCCCTTATTTCAGTTGTTTTGACAGACTTGCATGTTAGCCAATCAGTGCTCACTCCTCTGTAAATTCATGTGCATAAGCTCAATGTTATCTATATGAAACACATGAACTAATGCCCTCTAGTGGTGAAAAATGCATTAAGATTAGAGGCAGCCTTCAAGGTCTTAAGAAATTAGCATATAAACCTCCTAGGTTTAGCTTTCAACTAAGAATACCAAGAGAACAAAGCAAAATTGGTGATAAAAGTACATTGGAAAGTTGTTTAAAAAGACATGCCCTATTTGAATCATGAAAGATTTTTCTCTTGTTAAGTGTAGTCAGTCCACGGGTCATCCATTACTTATGGAATATATCTCTTCCTAACAGGAAGCTGCAAGAGGATCACCCAGCAGAGCTGCTACATAGCTCCTCCCCTCACATGTCATATTCAGTCATTCTCTTGCAGCCTAACTAGATAGGTCGCTGTGAGAGGTCTGTGGTGTTTTTTAACTTAGTTTATTTCTACAATCAAAAGTTTGTTATTTTAAATGGCACCGGAGTGTGCTGTTTATTCTCAGGCAGCATTAGAAGAAGAATCTGCCTGCGTTTTCTATGATCTTAGCAGACGTAACTAAGATCCACTGGCTGTTCTCATCTGAGGAGTGAGGTAACTTCAGAGAAGGGGAATAGCATGCAGGGCCCCCCTGCAAATGAGGTATGTGCAGTACTTATTTTTCTGAGGAACTGAGAAAATACTGCTGATACCAATGTAAAGTAAGTTCAGCCTTAAATGCAGTGATAGCGACTGGTATTAGGCTGATGAGTGTGTGTACACTGAATGTATTTTTCTAAGGAATGGAATTGACTCTGAAAATACTGTTAATACTGAAATAATGTATGAGCCTTAACTGCAGTAAAAGCGACTGGTAGCAGGCATATTAATAACAATTCATAACTTTTCAAATGTATGTTTAAAACGTTTACTGGCATGTTAATCGTTTTTTGTGAGGTACTTGGTGATAAAACTTATTGGGGCATGATTTTTACCACATGGCCATCTTTGTTTTCTGCATAGAAACAGTTTTCTGAGCTTCCCCACTGTTGTAATATGAGTGGGAGGGGCCTATTTTAGCGCTTTTTTGCGCAGTAAAAATTCAGTCACAATCTGTCTACTTCATCCTCCATGATCCAGATCGTCTCTAGAGAGCTCAGGGGTCTTCAAAATTCATTTTGAGGGAGGTAATCAGTCACAGCAGACCTGTGACAGTGTGTTTTGACTGTGAGAAAAAAAAACGTTAATTATTAAATTGTTAATCCGTTTTTGGGTATTAAGGGGTTAATCATCCATTTGCTGGTGGGTGCAATCCTTTGCTAACTTAATACATTTACTGTGAAAATTTGGTTGCTATAACTATTTTGGTTCATTGTTATTTCAACTGTGACAGCTTTTTGTGCTTCTTAAAGGCACAGTAGCGTTTTTTTATATTGCTTGTAAATTTATTTAGAAAATTATTTCCAAGCTTGCTAGTCTCATTGCTAGTCTGTTTAAACATGTCTGACACAGATGAATCTCTTTGTTTACTATGTTTAAAGGCCAATGTGAAGCCCAATAGAAATTTATGTACTAATTGCATTGATGCTACTTTAAATAAAAGTCAATCTTTACATGTAAAGAAATTATCACCAGACAACGAGGGGGAAGTTATGCCGACTAACTCTCCTCACGTGTCAGTACCTTCGTCTCCCGCTCAGGAGGTGCGTGATTTTGTGGCGCCAAGTACATCAGGGAGGCCCTTACAAATCACTTTGCAAGACATGGCTACTGTTATGACAGAAGTATTATCTAAATTGCCAGAATTAAGAGGCAAGCGCGATAGCTCTGGGTTAAGGACAGAGCGCGCGGATGAGGTGAGAGCCATGTCAGATACTGCGTCACAGTTTGCAGAACGTGAAGACGGAGAGCTTCATTCTGTGGGTGACGGATCTGATCAAGGGAGACTGGATTCAGAGATTTCTAATTTTAAATTTAAGCTTGAGAACCTCCGCATATTGCTAGGGGAGGTATTAGCGGCTCTGAATGATTGTAACACGGTTGCAATTCCAGAAAAATTATGTAGGTTGGATAGATACTATGCGGTACCGGTGTGTACTGACGTGTTTCCTATACCTAAAAGGCTTACAGAGTTTATTAGCAAGGAGTGGGATAGACCTGGTGTGCCCTTTTCCCCTCCTCCCATATTTAGAAAAATGTTTCCTATAGACGCCACCACACGAGACTTATGGCAGACTAAGGTGGAGGGAGCAGTTTCTACTTTAGCTAAGCGTACCACTATCCCGGTGGAGGATAGTTGTGCCTTTTCAGATCCAATGGATAAGAAATTAGAGGGTTACCTTAAGAAAATGTTTGTTCAACAAGGTTTTATCTTACAGCCCCTTGCATGCATTGCGCCTGTCACTGCTGCGGCGGCATTCTGGTTTGAGTCTCTGGAAGAGGCCATTCGCACAGCTCCATTGGATGAAATTATGAACAAGCTTAAAGCACTTAAGCTAGCTAATGCATTTGTTTCTGATGCCGTCGTACATTTAACCAAACTTACGGCTAAGAACTCCGGATTCGCCATCCAAGCGCGCAGAGCGCTATGGCTTAAATCCTGGTCAGCTGACGTGACTTCTAAATCTAAATTGCTTAATATTCCTTTCAAAGGGCAGACCTTATTCGGGCCCGGCTTGAAAGAAATTATAGCTGACATTACGGGAGGTAAGGGCCATGCTCTACCTCAGGACAGGGCCAAATCAAAGGCCAAACAGTCTAATTTTCGTGCCTTTCGTAACTTCAAGGCTGGAGCAGCATCAACTTCCTCCGCTCCAAAACAGGAAGGAGCTGTTGCTCGTTACAGGCAGGGCTGGAAAGTTAACCAGTCCTGGAACAAGGGCAAGCAGGCCAAGAAACCCGCTGCTGCCCCCAAGACAGCATGAAGAGAGGGCCCCCTATCCGGAAACGGATCTAGTGGGGGGCAGACTTTCTCTCTTCGCCCAGGCTTGGGCAAGAGATGTCCAGGATCCCTGGGCGTTGGAGATCATATCTCAGGGATATCTCCTGGACTTCAAAACTTCTCCTCCACGAGGGAGATTTCATCTTTCAAGGTTATCAGCAAACCAAATAAAGAAAGAGGCGTTTCTACGCTGTGTACAATACCTTTTACTAATGGGGGTGATCCACCCAGTTCCGCGGACGGAACACGGGCAGGGATTCTATTCAAATATATTTGTGGTTCCCAAGAAAGAGGGAACCTTCAGACCAATCTTGGACTTAAAAATCCTAAACAAATTTCTAAGAGTTCCATCATTCAAGATGGAAACTATTCGAACCATCCTTCCCATGATCCAAGAGGGTCAGTACATGACCACAGTGGATTTAAAGGATGCCTACCTTCACATACCGATTCACAAGGATCATTATCGGTACCTAAGATTTGCTTTCCTAGACAGGCATTACCAGTTTGTAGCTCTTCCCTTCGGATTAGCTACGGCTCCAAGAATCTTTACAAAAGTTCTGGGCTCACTTCTGGCGGTACTAAGACCGCGAGGCATAGCGGTGACTCCGTACCTAGACGACATTCTGATACAAGCGTCAAGTTTTCAAACTGCCAAGTCTCATACAGAGATAGTTCTGGCATTTCTGAGATCGCATGGGTGGAAGGTGAACGTGGAAAAGAGTTCTCTATTACCACTTACAAGAGTTCCCTTTCTAGGGACTCTTATAGATTCTGTAGAGATGAAAATTTACCTGACAGAGGCCAGGTTATCAAAACTTCTAAATGCTTGCCGTGTCCTTCATTCCATTCCACACCCGTCAGTAGCTCAGTGCATGGAAGTAATCTGCTTAATGGTAGCGGCAATGGACATAGTACCATTTGCGCGCCTGCATCTCAGACCGCTGCAATTGTGCATGCTAAGTCAGTGGAACGGGGATTACTCAGATTTGTCCCCCCTACTAAGTCTGGATCAAGAGACCAGAGATTCTCTTCTATGGTGGCTCTCTCGGCCACATCTGTCCAAGGGGATGACCTTTCGCAGGCCAGATTGGACGATTGTAACAACAGACGCCAGCCTTCTAGGCTGGGGCGCAGTCTGGAACTCCCTGAAAGCTCAGGGATTATGGACTCAGGAGGAGAAACTCCTCCCAATAAATATTCTGGAATTAAGAGCAATATTCAATGCTCTCCTAGCTTGGCCTCAGTTAGCAACTCTGAGGTTCATCAGATTTCAGTCGGACAACATCACGACTGTGGCTTACATCAACCATCAAGGGGGAACCAGAAGTTCCCTAGCGATGTTGGAAGTCTCAAAGATAATTCGCTGGGCAGAGTCTCACTCTTGCCACCTGTCAGCGATTTACATCCCAGGCGTAGAGAACTGGGAGGCGGATTTTCTAAGTCGCCAGACTTTTCATCCGGGGGAGTGGGAACTTCATCCGGAGGTCTTTGCTCAACTGATTCTTCGTTGGGGCAAACCAGATCTGGATCTCATGGCGTCTCGCCAAAACGCCAAGCTTCCTTGTTACGGATCTAGGTCCAGGGACCCGGGAGCGGTGCTGATAGATGCTCTGACAGCCCCTTGGGTCTTCAACATGGCTTATGTGTTTCCACCATTCCCGATGCTTCCTCGTTTGATTGCCAAGATCAAACAGGAGAGAGCTTCGGTGATCCTGATAGCGCCTGCGTGGCCACGCAGGACCTGGTATGCAGACCTAGTGGACATGTCGTCCTGTCCACCGTGGTCTCTATCTCTGAGACAGGACCTTCTAATTCAGGGTCCTTTCAAACATCCAAATCTAATTTCTCTGAGGCTGACTGCATGGAGATTGAACGCTTGATTCTATCAAAGCGTGGCTTCTCGGAGTCGGTTATTGATACCTTAATACAGGCTAGGAAGCCTGTTACCAGAAAAATTTACCATAAGATATGGCGTAAATATTTATATTGGTGCGAATCCAAGAGTTACTCATGGAGTAAGGTTAGGATTCCTAGGATATTGTCCTTTCTACAAGAGGGTTTAGAAAAGGGCTTATCTGCTAGTTCGTTAAAGGGACAGATTTCTGCTCTGTCTATTCTTCTACACAAACGTCTGGCTGAAGTTCCAGACGTTCAGGCTTTAACTAGGATTAAGCCTGTGTTTAAGACTGTTGCTCCGCCGTGGAGCTTAAACTTAGTTCTTAATGTTCTTCAAGGCGTTCCATTTGAACCCCTTCATTCCATTGATATCAAGCTGTTATCCTGGAAGGTTTTGTTTTTGATGGCTATTTCCTCAGCTCGAAGAGTCTCTGAGTTATCTGCCTTACATTGTGATTCTCCTTATCTGATTTTTCATTCAGACAAGGTAGTTCTGCGTACTAAACCTGGGTTCTTACCTAAGGTTGTTACTAACAGGAATATCAATCAAGAGATTGTTGTTCCATCAATGTGTCCTAACCCTTCTTCAAAGAAGGAACGACTTTTGCATAATTTGGACGTAGTCCGTGCCCTGAAGTTCTATTTGCAGGCAACTAAAGATTTTCGTCAAACTTCTTCCCTGTTTGTCGTTTACTCTGGACAGAGAAGAGGTCAAAAGGCTTTGGCTACCTCTCTCTCTTTTTGGCTTCGTAGCATAATACGTTTAGCATATGAGACTGCTGGACAGCAGCCTCCTGAAAGGATTACAGCTCATTCTACTAGAGCTGTGGCTTCCACCTGGGCCTTTAAAAATGAGGCCTCTGTTGAACAGATTTGCAAGGTGGCGACTTGGTCTTCGCTTCACACCTTTTCAAAATTTTACAAATTTGACACTTTTGCTTCTTCGGAGGCTATTTTTGGGAGAAAGGTACTTCAGGCAGTGGTTCCTTCTGTTTAATGTTCCTGCCTTGTCCCTCCCTTCATCCGTGTACTTTAGCTTTGGTATTGGTATTCCATAAGTAATGGATGACCCGTGGACTGACTACACTTAACAAGAGAAAACATAATTTATGCTTACCTGATAAATTTATTTCTCTTGTAGTGTAGTCAGTCCACGACCCGCCCTGTCTTTAAGGCAGACCTAAATTTTAATTAAACTCCAGTCACCACTGCCCCCTATGGTTTCTCCTTTCTCGTCTGCTTTGGTCGAATGACTGAATATGACATGTGAGGGGAGGAGCTATGTAGCAGCTCTGCTGGGTGATCCTCTTGCAGCTTCCTGTTAGGAAGAGATATATTCCATAAGTAATGGATGACCCGTGGACTGACTACACTACAAGAGAAATAAATTTATCAGGTAAGCATAAATTGTTTTTTTGGACTTGACGGTCCCTTTAAGCTATAAGAAAAAAGGGGCTTGAGAGGTGACATGATCAAGGCCCATATACAGAGATGGCAGAAGCTCTGTTTATTCCAAGAAAATTGTTTGTTACAAGGGATCTTAATTTAAGGCTGTTGGAAAGGAGATTTAATCTCCTGCAACAGAAACATTTTTTACTGTAAGAGCAATAAAATTGTGGAACTCATTACCAAAGGAGGTAGTGAATGCCAATACCTTAGATACATTTAAAAATGGGTTGGATACATTTCTGGATAGAAACAGAATTCACGGATTTGATTGCTTGTGTTAAATTGGTCACCTTTTAATGGGATTAATTTAAGCTCAACTAGAGCTTTTTAGTAAGAATATTAGATTTGTATAATCAATGGGTTCGGTCTTTTTCCCCCAACCTCATCTACTATTTTATTATGTTACGTTACTGGTGCTAAGGTCTTTGGAGATAGACCTTTAGAATTCTTTGATTTAAACATTTGTTTTGGATGCGCAGTTTACCATTGTGAAAAGGAATATGAAATTAAAGTTGCCTTTTATGCATTAGATCCATCATTAAATGATTAATTGGACAAAGGTTAAAAGTATGGGCAGGTAAATGGACAATGAGATTTAATATGGAAAAATGCAAGGTTCTACATTTTGGAAGTAAAAATAAGCAGGCAATGTATTATTTAAATTGGGCAAGACTTAGCCAAACAGAGGAGGAAAGGGATTTGGGAGTAGTAATAGATAACTAAAGATGGATGCACAATGCAGGGCAAAGGCTAATAAAATACTAACATGTATTAAAAGAGGCATTGATTCAACGGAGGAAAGCATAATTCTGTCACAATATAAATCCCTGGTAAGACCTCTCCTTGAGTATGGAGTGCAGTTCTGGGGACCGATCGCAAAAAAAAGATATTGCAGAACTAGAAAAAGTTCAGAGAAGGGCCACAAAGCTAATAAGGGAAATGGAAAAAAAAAACAAAGCATAGAGGGTGCCACATGGTGCAGATCAGGCGATCAAGATGCAATAAATACAAAATAGCCAAATAGCTACTCACGTGGTATCAAGCACAGATTGTGCAATAAGGGAGACCGGAACCTTAAGTCATCCGGTAGACACTCTGGCAGTGAACAGGATAAGGTAGTCCCACAAAGGTAATCACGAAGTTCCAGAAGTCCCACCAGGGGGAGTCCAGGATAGGATAATTGTAAGGAGGTCAAGTTCCTTGGTTGTGACCTAAAGTGCGCTCAATCCCACCAGGGGGAGTCAGCAAATGATATCCAAGGATATCCTTTCAGCTTGAGGAAATGGTGTTAAAAAATGAGCCACTGTGAGTGTTTATAGTAAATTGGATAGTGCTATATTCTTCCAAAGATAGCATAAAAAGAGAGCACAGTGTAGCAGCAGGTACAAAGATAAAAGGTTTAATAAAAATGAAGTTTTAAAAGCAACGCGTTTCTCCGTGTCACAGCACGGTTTCATCAGGCTGTATAAAATCATGTACACACTGCTACACTTTATACAATATAATATCCAATCAGATACATCATTCATCCACTCACAAACTAACACAGCTGATTTCAGTGTCTGTGATTGAAAGCATGTGGAGTCTGGGGGTGTGGCAAGGGTCATATGTGAATGGCTGTAGTAACATCAGATGTGGTGCACATGGGAAAGTGATGAGAGATCTATTTCCTTTGGCGTATGACAAGATTATTCATAATGCCTTTGTAGTAGGACCCTTCTCACAGAATATCAAATTAATACTTGTTTATCAATTTAACACATGATATTATGATAGAGAAAAAGTGTATGACAAAAAATAATAATAACTCTCTCTAATATTATACACACTCAGATCGCAATATGAGCATTATCCTAAAATCAGCTTTGTCATAACATAGTACATGTGTTCTCTGAGTTATCGGCCAATCAGATGTAGGGGGTGTGTTTGTTTACGAAATAATTGTCAGTCAATTGTGTATGAGCGGTTTATTGAAAAAAGTACCCATCATACGTTCAATGTGTGGTAGAGATCTTAACGCCATTCAGTGGATCACCAGCTTCTTAATAACAATTTTAGAGACCGCAACCTACGGTACTCAGCGACTGCACAAAACATCTAACAGAGGCATTGGCTACCAGCCCACAAACCTCAGCCAATCACAGGGAGAGTTATCGGCCAATCAGATATAAGGGGTGTATTTGTTTACGAAAAAATTGTCAGTCAATTTTATGTGGGAGGTTTATTAAAAAAGTTACCCATCATACGTTTAATGTGTGGTAAAGATCTTAACGTCATTCGGTAAATCACCAACTTCATGTTATCAATTTGGAGACCGCAACCTACGGTACTCAGCAACTGCACAAAGCATCTAACAGAGGCGTTAGCAACCAGCCCACAAACATCAGCCAATCACAAAGAGAGGGTAGTGTCCAGTCTCCCCTAGTTAAAACAATCCAATGAGTCGTCACTTTCAGCACGCGAAAAAGAATTTAGCCAATGTAACACCAAAGTATATCCATGATTCTATAGTCTGTCATGGGCCCATATTAAACCCTATACTGATTGCCACAAAAATTACCAAAATGAATCATCACAGTCACAGCACACCTTGTCGATACACAGTCCCTAATTTAACCGATCGGAACAAAGAGGAGGAGTGTCATTACACGTCACTAACAACATAACACTAAAACGTCATGACCCAATAGCAAAAAAATAATAATAATCAGCTGGTCCTCAATAAACCAGACACAATGGTAAAACAATATGAAAAAACCTAAATAAACACAATAATATAAAGAGATTGTTCATATAGCCCACTGTTTCAGTAGACATATGAGAGGCTAAAAATTGGCATAGATCATAACTCTGGTCCATCCATGAAATTCCCACATACCATTCTCAGCCACAATGATAGATCAATGAGATAACCACAAGAATGTGATGGAATTATTAATATAGCACACAATTTCAAATAAACGTGTGGGGGAATACAGTGACATAAATAATGACTCTGGTCGATCCATAGACTGTTAACCTAATAGCTACACAAGAGTACCACAAACCATTCCCAACAATATACAAAACATAAAGAGAAACTAGATAGCATAAGTTACGCCTCTGAGAGAACCTTGTACTATTGACTAATACCTAAACCATAATTATCACATGCAGTGTACAAAAAGTGTCCTCTATTGAATACCATTGTAATGTGTCCCAAAATATAATATATAATCCTAATAGATCACATATTCAAATGTGATACTATATCTATATCCTAATAGATCACAAAAACAAATATAATACTAAATCAGTCCTATTCTACAATAATAATAAATGCAAATTTATAAATAATAAAAAATTCATAATAAATATAAATATATAAGTGCCCAGCGGGGGCCCTGTAACCAAATAATTATATAGCAGGATATACCAGGATAGTGACCCAATCATTTGCAGTGAAGTTCATACATCAACCACCGACCAATATAAAAAAAGTAAAATAAAAGATAATAAAAAAATAATCAAAAAGCAGCAAGGTCCATATTTATGTTAAGACCAACAGGAAATAAAGTCTTAAGTTGGTATATCCAAAAAACATAATTTATGTAAGAACTTACCTGATAAATTAATTTCTTTCATATTGGCAAGAGTCCATGAGCTAGTGACATATGGGATATACAATCCTACCAGGAGGGGCAAAGTTTCCCAAACCTCAAAATGCCTATAAATACACCCCTCACCACACCCACAATTCAGTTTAACGAATAGCCAAGCAGTGGGGTGATAAAGAAAGGAGTAGAAAGCATCAACAAAGGAAATTTGGAAATAATTGTGCTTTATACAAAAAATCATAACCACCATAAAAAGGGTGGGCCTCATGGACTCTTGGCAATATGAAAGAAATTAATTTATCAGGTAAGTTCTTACATAAATTATGTTTTCTTTCATGTAATTGTCAAGAGTCCATGAGCTAGTGACATATGGGATATCAATACCCAAGATGTGGAGTCTTCCACTCAAGAGTAACTAGAGAGGGAGGGAATAAAAATAAAAACAGCCATATTCCGCTGAAAAAATTAATCCACAACCCAAAAAAATAAGTTTATTTCATTTTTGAAAGAAAAAAACTTAAAACAAAAGCAGAAGAATCAAACTGAAACAGCTGCCTGAAGAACTTTTACATCAAAACGGTAGAATTTAGTAAATGTATGCAAAGAGGACCAAGTCGCTGCTTTGCAAATCTGATTAACTGAAGCTTCATTCTTAAATGCCCACAAAGTGGAGACTGATCTAGTAGAATGAGCTGTAATTCTCTGAGGCAGGGCCTGACCCGACTCCAAATAAGCTTGATGAATCAAAAGTTTCAACCAAGGAAATAGCAAAAGCCTTCTGACCTTTCCTAGGACCAGAAAATAAAACAAATAGACTGGAAGTCTTCATGAAATCTTTAGTAGCTTCCACATAATATTTCAAAGCTCATACCACATCCAAAGAATGTAAGGATCTCTCTAAAGAATTCTTAGGATTAGGACATAAGGATGGGACAACAATTTCTCTACTAATGTTGTTAGAATTCACAACCTTAGGTAAAAATTGAAAAGAAGTCCGCAAAACTGCCTTATCCTGATGAAAAATCAGAAAAGGAAGAGCAGATAGCTCAGAAACTCTACTAGCAGAAGAGATAGCCAAAAGGAACAACACTTTCCAAGAAAGTAGTTTAATGTCCAAAGAATGCATAGGCTCAAATAGAGGAGCCTGTAAAGCCTTCAGAACCAAATTAAGACTCCAAGGAGGAGAAATTGATTTAATGACAGGCTTAATACGAACTAAAGCCTGTACAAAACAGTGACTATCAGGAAGTATAGCAATCTTTCTGTGAAATAAAACAGAAAGAGCGGAGATTTGACCTTTCAAGGAACTTGCAGACAAACCCTTATCCATCCTTATCCAAAACCATCCTGAAGGAACTGTAAAATTCTAGGAATTCTAAAAGAATGCCAGGAGAATTTATGAGAAGAACACCATGAAATGTAAGTCTTCTAAACTCTATAATAAATCTTTCTAGAGACAGATTTACAAGCTTGTAACATAGTATTAATCACTGAGTCAGAGAAACCTCTATGACTTAGAACTAAGCATTCAATTTCCATACCTTCAAATTTAATGATTTGAGATCCTGATGGAAAAACGGACCTTGAGATAGTAGGTCCGGCCGTAACGGAAGTGGCCAAGGCAGGCAACTGGACATCCGAACCAGATCTGCATACCAAAACCTGTTTGGCCATGCTGGAGCCACCAGCAACACAAAAGACTTTTCCATGATGATTTTGGAGATCACTCATGGAAGGAGAACTAGAGGCGTGAAGATGTATGCAGGATGATAACACCAAGGAAGTGTCAGTGCTTCCGCCTGAACATCCCTGGACCTGGACAGGTATCTGGGAAGTTTCTTGTTTAGATGAGAGGCCATGAGATCTATCTCTGGAAGACCCCACATCTGAACAATCTGAAAAAACACATCTGGATGGAGAGACTACTCCCCTGGATGTAAAGTCTGGCGGCTGAGATAATCCGCCTCCCAATTGTCTACACCTGGGATATGCACCGCAGAGATTAGACAGGAGCTGGATTCCGCCCAAGCAAGTATCCATGGTACTTCTTTCATAGCTTGGGGACTGTGAGTCCCACCCTGATGATTGACATAAGCCACAGTTGTGATATTGTCTGTCTGAAAACAAATGAACGGTTCTCTCTTTAGCAGAGGCCAAAACTGAAGAGCCCTGAGAATTGCACAGAGTTCTAAAATATTTATTGGTAATCTCGCCTCTTGAGATTTCCAAACCCCTTGTGCTGTCAGAGATCCCCAAACAGCTCCCTAACCTGAAAGACTCGCATCTGTTGAGATCACAGTCCAGGTTGGCCGAACAAAAGAAGCCCCTTGAACCAAACGATGGTGATCTATCCACCATGTCAGAGAGTGTCATACATTGGGATTCTTTGTATAATCCCTGCACCATTGATTCAGCATGCAAAACTTGTAGAGGTCTCATGTGAAAACTAGCAAAGGGGATCGAGTCCGATGCTGCGGTCATGAGACCTAAAATTTCCATGCACATAGCCACTGAAGGGAATGACTGAGACTGAAGGTGCCGGCATGCTGCGACCAATTTTAAACGTTTCTTGTCTGTAAGAGACAGAGTTATGGACACTGAATCTATCTGGAAGCCTAAAAAGGTGACCCTTGTCTGAGGAATCAAGAAACTTTTTGGTAAATTGATCCTCCAACCATGTTTCCGAAGACACAACACTAGTTGATTCGTGTGAGATTCTGCAGTATGTAAAGACTGAGCTAGTACCAAGATATCGTCCAAATAAGGAAACACCGCAATAACCTGTTCTCTGATTACAGATAGTAGGGCACCCAGAACCTTTGAAATGATCCTTGGAGCTGTTGCTAGGCCAAATGGAAGAGCAACAAATTGGTAATGCTTGTCTAGAAAAGAGAATCTCAGACACTGATAGTGTTCTGGATGAATCGGAATATGAAGGTATGCATACTGCAAGTCTATTGTGGACATATAATGTCCTTGCTGAACAAAAGGCAGAATAGTCCTTATAGTCACTATCTTGAAAGCTGGTACTCTTACATAACGATTCAAAATTTTCAGATCCAGAACTGGTCTGAATAAATTTTCTTTCTTTGGTACAATGAATAGGTTTGAATAAAACCCCAAACCTTGTTCCTGAGGAGGAACTGGCATGATTACCCCTGAAGACTCCAGGTCTGAAACACACTTCAGAAAAGCCTGAGCTTTTACTGGATTTACAGGGATGCGTGAGAGAAAAAATCTTCTCACAGGAGGTCTTACTTTGAATCCTATTCGATACCCTTGAGAGACAATGCTCTGAATCCAATGATTTTGGACAGATTTTATCCAAAAATCTTTGAAAAACCTTAATCTGCCCCCTACCAGCTGAGCTGGAATGAGGGCCACACCTTCATATGGACTTAGGGGCAGACTTTGCTTTCCTAAATGGGTTGGATTTATTCCAATTTGAGGAAGGCTTCCAATTGGAAGCAGATTCCTTGGGAGGAGGATTGAGTTTTTGTTCCTTATTCTGACGAAAGGAACGAAAACGGTTAGAAGCCTTAGATTTACCTTTAGGTTTTTTATCCTGAGGCAGAAAAACTCCTTTTCCTCCAGTGATAGTTGAAATAATAGAATCCAACTGAGAACCAAATAAATTATTACCTTGGAAAGAAAGAGATAGTAATCTAGATTTAGATGTCATATCAGCTCTTCTAGCTAATACAGCTAAAGACATGGATCTAATATCAATTTTGATAATATCAAAAATGGCATCACAAATAAAATGATTAGCATGTTGCAGTAAGCGAGTAATGCTAGATATGTCAGGATCCAATTCTCGTTGCGCTAAATTCTCCAACCAAAAAGTTGAGGCAGCCGCAACATCAGCCAAAGAAATAGCAGGTCTGAGAAGATGACCTGAATATAAATAGGCCTTCCTTAGATAAGATTCAAGCTTCCTATCTAAAGGATCCTTAAAGGAAGTACTATCTTCCATAGGAATAGTGGTACGTTTAGCAAGAGTAGAAATAGCCCCATCGACTTTGGGGATTTTTTTCCCAAAACTCTATAGATTTTTCTGGTAAAGGATACAATTTTTTTAAGCCTTGAAGAAGGAATAAAAGAAGTACCTGGCTTATTCCATTCCCTAGAAATCATATCAGAATTAGCCTCAGGAATAGGAAAAACCCCTGGGGAAACCACAGAAGGTTTAAAAACAGCATTTAAACGTTTATTAGACTGAACTTCAATAGGACTGGTTACCTCAATATCCAAAGTAATTAACACTTCTTTTAATAAAGAACGCATATACTCTATTTTAAATAAATAAGTAGATTTGTCAGTGTCAATGTCTGAGGAAGGATCTTCTGAATCAGATAGATCCTCATCAGAAGAGGATATATTATTATGTTGCTGGTCATTTGAAATTTCATCAGCTAAATGAGAAGTTTTAAAAGACCTTTTACATGTATTAGAAGGTGGAAATGCAGACAAAGCCTTCAGAATAGAATCAGAAACAAATTCTTTAAAATTTACAGGTATATCATGTACATTAGAAGTTGAAGGAACTGCAACTGGCAATGTACTATTACTGATGGAAACACTATCTGCATGTAAAAGTTTATCATGACAACTATTACAAATGACATTTGGTGAAATAATTTCTACACTTTTACAACAAATGCACTTAGCTTTGGTAGCAATGTTCCAGCAGAAACCTCTGAGACAGGATCAGATTGGGACATCTTGCTCAATGTAAGAGAAAAAACAACATATAAAGCAAAATTATCTATTTCCTTATATGACAGTTTCAGGAATGGGAAAAAATGCAAAAGCATAGGCCTCTGAAAGAGCAGAAAGCAAGAGGCAAACATCAATGGGGTATTGAAATAATGAAAAAAATTTGGCGCCAAGTATGACGCACAACGTAACGTAAACCTTTTTGGCGCCAAAAATAACCGGAAATGACACACTCATGTCACTAATGACGCCGCCGTGTGAAAGGTCTCAGCGTCACGTATGACGCCGGAAATGACGAAGTTGCGTCATAAACGTATTTTTTCGTGCCAAAAATATTTTCGAGCCAAGAATGACACAATAAAGTCTAGCATTTGACGCACCCGCGGGCCTAATACCCGCAATAGCAAGAAGTAGTCAATTGAGAAAAAGACTAAACCCCAGGTAAGAATTAGAAATAAATTTCTTAAAATGTTTAAATTCCCCAAATATGAAACTGACAGTCTTCTGAAGGAAATACATGAACCTGACTCATGGCAAATATACAATACATATATTTAGAACTTTATATAAATGCAAGTGCCAAACCATAGCTGAGGTGTCTTAAGTAATAAAAAAACATACTTACCAAAAGACACCCATCCACATATAGCAGATAGCCAAACCAGTACTAAAACAGTTATTAGTAGAGGTAATGGTAAATTGAGAGTATATCGTCGATCTGAAAAGGGAGGTAGGAGATGAATCTCTACGACCGATAACAGAGAACCTATGAAATAGACCCCCGTTAGGGAAATCATTGTATTCAAATAAGTGATACTCCCTTCACGTCCCTCTGACATTCGCTGTACTCTGAGAGGAATCAGGCTTCAACAATGCTGAGAAGCGCATATCAACGTAGAAATCTTAGCACAAACTTACTTCACCACCTCCATAGGAGGCAAAGTTTGTAAAACTGAATTGTGGGTGTGGTGAGGGGTGTATTTATAGGCATTTTGAGGTTTGGGAAACTTTGCCCCTCCTGGTAGGATTGTATATCCCATATGTCACTAGCTCATGGACTCTTGCCAATTACATGAAAGAAAGTCTCCCTTTGTCGTAATCGATTGAATCTAGTATAGAGGTGAGAAGGGGGAATGGATTCAATAGGGCAAATTGTGAAGGTGTCAAGAGAACCATGGTGGCTCAGATGGCAATGTCTAGGTACACTATGGTTTCTGATGTTTTTCTTCATATTCCTAAAATGTTCGTTCCATCTGTTCCTAATGAGTCTACAAGTGCGGCCTACATACTGAACCCCACAGTATTTGCAACTTAATAAGTAAACTACATATGTAGATTTGCAAGATAAGAGTTGGCGTATTTCATATTGCTTTCCTGTAGTATGGGAAGCAAACCTATTGTATCCCTGGTTAATAAATTTGCACATATTACAATTATTTAAGCCGCACTTGAAGACACCCTTCTTGTTTGAACCAATTTTGGCTAGTGGGTTATATCGGTTGTTAGCTTGTTTCTTATGGACCACTACTTTACTTGGAGCCAGATAGTTTTTTATAGTAGGTGCTCTCCTAAAGGTGCATCTAGGTTCAGATGCCAACAATTTACCCAAGATAGGGTCCCTACATAGTAAGCCCCAATGTTTTTCCACAATGTTCTTAATTTTCTTATGATTGATGTTATATTGAGCAATAAAAGTGGAATTAGCTTTGAATTCACTATTACTTCCTTTTTTAAGTTTTTTTCCAAAATCGGAATTTCTTTCATCATTCTTTGCACGTTCATATGCTGTTTGAATTATCTGTTCAGGATAGCCTTTTTCTACAAATCTATTCCTCAAAATTATGCTTTGTTTCTCATAATCCCCAAGGCAGCTACAATTTCTGCGTATCCTTTTAAATTGTCCATAAGGGATGTTGTTCTTCCAAGCCCTATGGTGGTTACTTCTATAATTAAGGTAACTATTACAGTCCACAGTCTTAAAGTGAGTGGTGGTAATAATCTTGTCAGCGCAAAAAGTTAGATATAGATCTAAAAATACTATGGACCTCTCATCAATCACACTAGAGAATGTCAGCCCCATGTTATTGGAATTCAAATGTGTAACAAAAAATTCAGCTGATTGAATGTCCGCCTTCCATATAAACAACAGATCGTCAATATATCTGCCATAGAAGACCAGGTTCGCCTCGAATGCCGAGCTGTAGATGTATTGTTCTTCAAAATGGCCCATAAACAAGTTGGCAAAACTCGGGGCGAACCTGGTCCCCATGGCAGTACCCTTTAACTGTAAATAATATTCATCTTGGAACACAAAATAATTGTGTTGTAATATGAACGCGATTAGTTGCAAAATAAATTCTTTTTGCAACCCGGGCATATAAAAATCATTTGACAGATATTTAGCGATTGCTTGAATCCCCCATTCGTGTTTGATATTTGAGTACAAAGAATGCACGTCACATGAAATCCATACATAGTTATCTGATATCTTGAACTTATCAAGTTTGTAAATCAAATCAGGGGAATCATTAATATATGACTCCAAAGTAATAGCATAACGTTGTAGGTAATGGTCAACATATGCTGACATATTGTCTGTTAGACTCCCAATGCCCGCTATGATAGGTCTTCCGGGGGGGCATTTTGCGTCTTTATGCACCTTAGGAAGGTGGTAATAAAAGGCACAGTTTGGTTTAATGGGAATCCGATAATCTCTTTCCAATTTGGTTAGGATACCTTCCTGATGACCGAAATTTACAATGCCTTTCAATGTACTCAAGTATTTCTCAGTGGGGTCAGATGTTAATTTCTTATAATAATTTATATCGCTGAGTATTTTATTAGCCTCTAGTAAATAGTCTGATAGATCTTGTAAAATTATACCACCGCCTTTATACACTTGGCGTATTACCAAATCTTGGTTATTCTTTAGTGATTTTAGTGCATCCCTTTCTTGAAAACTTAGGTTAGATGCCTTTCGATGGATCTTTTTAGGGAGTGTTTCAAAATCTTCCAATATATATTCTTTAAATAGATGTATATAAGTGTTGTTGTTCAGTTTAGGAGAAAATTTTGATTTAGATCTAAGGCTGGAATGTATGTAGTCGTCAAGCAGATAGTCCATCAGGCCCTCTGGCTCATGAAAAATTATATTTGAAGATATTCTTGTGTCCATTTGGTCAGTTAAAATTGGACACATATCTGATTTAAGTTTCTTTTCTGCGAAATACTTTTGTAAAGACAATTATGCGCACAAATCTGTTGACGTCTACATATAGTTCAAACATATTATGGCTATTTGTAGGGCTAAATGATAGACCCTTACCTAAAACCCTGATTTCATCTTTCGTGAGTACATGTGAGGATAAATTAAAAATGCCTCTAGCTAGTCTCTGTAGTCTACTCTCTTTGATGGTTGATTTTCTTCCTCTCTTTCCACGTCTTCGTGGGACCTCTTCCCTCTGTGATTGGGTGTGTTGGTTACCAGGGGTTCCATAAACTCTGCTATTTTCGGTTGGTGATATCTGGGTTTGGGGCGCCTGTCTAAAAAAAGCTGGTTATCATAATTATTATCACCTCTACAAGGCTCAATCATGGAAGAAGTAGAGGGTTGGTTATACAACTGTTCTTCTGGTCTACATCTCAATTGTGGTGATGGTCTATGTATGGGGAGATTCCTGTCATATTCTGGATATTGATCATTATTTGCAGGACCATCAGAGGTCTGATTTAGATGCAAAGTATTGCTACTGACTTGGTCAGGTTTTGAATAATTTGTACGGTTATAGGTATTATGATTAGCATGGTTTAATCTAGGGCCTGAATTGTAATGATGACCTGAACCATGTTGTTTTCTATGTCTAGGGGCAGAACCTTGTTCGTGTCTAAAGTCATTGCTTTGCTCATGACTAGGGGTATATTGATGTTCAACCCTAGGGGAGGTATATTCGTTGTGTCTTGGGGGTCTCTCATCTCTTAATGCCTCGTATCTATTAGTGTGTATAAACCTGTTATGATTATAATTGGAATTATTATTAGGATTAGGTCCATATGTGTGCCTCATAGGTATATTATTACTGAAATGTCCGTTTGGTGTATAGTGGTTAGATCTGTTATTCCTTAACTGATGATGATCAGTTCTACCTCTTGTGTGACCATTAGAATGATAATGAGTATGATGATAATTATTCCTTAAAAGGTGTTCTTTTTTATCCCAATGCTGGTTATAGTTGCGATTAGGATGGTGTTGGTTATAGTTACGATTAAAGTAACCATCATTATAGTAACCCTCATTGTAATAATTATTACGGTCCTCTGATTTTTTAGAAGATTGTTTTTTAGAAACTAAAACCCATTCTTGTGTATCATGTGTTGTGGGTTCTTGTCTCCTAGTATATGTATTGTCATCTTCATTAGTGACATTTTCCTGTCTTTCTTGAGTTTTTTTGTCTTTCATATAAGTGTAGATTATCCCCATGTTGTCCCTTGCTAATTTTTTACTTTTAAGATTAATGATGTCCTGTTCAAATTTGTCAACTCTATCCAATACTAGATTATTCAGATTCTCATATTTATCATTGGTCTTATGAAGAACTAGTTGGTTCTGGATTCTTTCAATCTCATTACTAGCCTCTAGGACTAATCTCTCTCTATGTGATGTTAAAATACTCATAAGTTTAAAAGAGCATTAATTCAGGGCTTGCTCCCATTCAGACAGGTCAGCTGTATTATCCTTAAAAGAGCAATTATTAAACATTCGTAACCCTCTTGGTATTTGTTTTAAATTTACATATTTTTTCAAGGTGTCCAGATCCCACCAGTGCCTACATTCATTTTTAAGTTGTTCCTCTAATCTGAAAAACATAGTCTGGATAGGTAACTCAGAAATATTATCATTTGGGACCTCCAAATCAATATCATTCTGATTGGTGGACCCCAATAGTAACCTTTTACTGTTACGTTCACTAATGGACATCATAGTGGCTGCTCTCTTATGAATTGGGCAACAAAAGCTTGAACAGATAATAAAACCACACACACAGCCAGTAGAAAATATATATAGCTGGTGATGGGTAAGAGGTGCCAAAAATTGCTAAAACATCTGGTGTAGAAAAAATGTTCAAAAAGTGTTTAAAAAATATATCCAATGGATAGTAAAGTGTGAGCGATTCTACCATGTAATGTTTCACTATAAATGTGTGTGTGTCCAAATGATATCAAAAGTATGATAGACAAAAGAATCAAAATAGTGAAATGATCAAAAACGACAACCAATACTGCATTAGTATAGGTTGTCGTTTTTGATCATTTAACTATTTTGATTATTTTGTCTATCATACTTTTGATATCATTTGGACACACACATTTATAGTGAAACATTACATGGTAGAATCGCTCACACTTTACTATCCATTGGATATATTTTTTAAACACTTTTTGAACATTTTTTCTATACCAGATGTTTTAGCAATTTTTGGCGCCTCTTACCCATCACCAGCTATATATATTTTCTACTGGCTGTGTGTGTGGTTTTATTATCTGTTTAAGGGAAATGGAGAATTTAAGCTATGAGGAGAGGCTAGCCAAACTGGATCTGTTTTCCCTACAAAAAGGCGCTTGAGAGGTGACAAGATTACTTTATATAAATATATTCAAGGCCTATAAACAGAGATGGCAGAAGCTCTGTTTATTCCAAGAAAATTGATTGTGACAAGAGGTCACAATTTAAGGTAGGAGGAAAGGAGATTTAATCTGCAATGGAAAGGTTTTTTCATTGTAAGAGCAATAAAATTGTGGAACTCATTACCAAAGGAGGTAGTGAATGCCAATACCCTAGATACATTTACATTTCTGTCTATAAACAAAATTTATGGATAGGATTGCTTGTATTAATTGGGTCACCTTTTAGTGGGATTAAAGGGACAGTCTACACCAGAATTGTTATTGTTTTAAAAGATAGATAATCCCTTTATTACCCATTCCCTAAATTTGCATAACCAACACGGTTATAATAATACACTTTTTACCTCTGTGATTACCTTGAATCTAAGCCTCTGCAAACTGCCCCGTATTCCAGTTCTTTTGACAGACTTGCATTTTAGCCAATCAGTGCTGGCTCCTAGGTATCTCCACGTGCATGAGCACAGTGTTATCTATATGACATACATGAACTAACACCCTCTAGTGATGAAAAACTGTCAAAATGCATTCATATATGAGGCGGCCTTTAAGGTCTAAGAAATTAGCATATGAACCTCCTAGGTTAAGCTTTCAGCTAATACCAAGAGAACAAAGCAAAATTGGTGATAAAAGTAAATTGGAAAGTTGTTTAAAATTGCATCCCCTATATGAATCATTAAAGTTTATTTTGGACTAGACTGTTCCTTTAAGTTCAACTGGAGCTTTTTTTTTTTTTTTAAGTATATTAGATTGTTATAGGTTGAACTCAATGGACTTCGGTCTTTTTTCAACCTCATCTACTATGTTACTATGTAATTCAAGACATGTGAACACTGACAATCTATCACAGGTGTGATACTGCAATCACATTCTAGTTCTTTTGTTTTGAATTATTCAAGAGTGTGCCAATAGTCATGTTATGGCAATGTTTCTATTTTTATACTTTTGCTTCTCTACCATTTTTTTTTTTTTTTTACTTGTTATTGTTTTATCCTGTGTTGCTCTGTATTAAATGTAGGAGTGTATGTAGACCAAAGCTGTTTCAGGAAATATTGTACATGAGGTTACCTAACATTATAGATCTTTTAACCAAACAAAATGGCAAGGCCTTTTTACTCCTTTTAAATCTGTTCTTGAAAGAACATTCTTAAACAGTAGTTTAAAGAAGAATGGTAATAGAAAGCATTGGTCATGAGAGCTGAAAATGGACAGAAATACCCCCCCCCTTTTACCTATATGTAGGTGACCTCACTTCCTCATTCCTAGACTGTTCATCATAGGATAAAAGAGAAAGGGACGGGAACACTGGTCTAGGTATTAGACCACAATATAATTTTTTGCTGTTGATTATTTAAATTTAAATTATCTTGGCCATTACTAGCTAATGCTTACCAAATGAGATGAATACTAATCATTACCTCTTGATATAAGGATGGGCACAAAATTAAAGAAAATAGGACAACAAAGCTAAAGTAGAAATTCATTTGTTTGAAATAGAAGATCAAAAAATTTAAAATTCCTTGCTAAAAAGCAGACTGAAAAATCACTAAATAACCAAAAACTGAAAGATGAGGAGACTATATAACAAGTCTAGACCTCAGAAAAGTATTGAGATCCACTAAAAGTTTCCTAACAAACTCATACATATATATATATATATATATATATATATACATACATATTTATATATATATACTGTGTATATATATATATATATATATATATACAGTGAGGGAAAAAAATATTTGATTTTCTGTTTGCCCACTGACAAAGAAATGATCAGTCTATAATTTTTTTTTTTTTCGAAAGAGCTTTATTGACATATAACTGAAAAAAGAAAGGTACAACAGAGCAAAAACATATAAATGTTACAAAGTCAAATCTTGACTAGTTTGCAGTGTACAAAACATATATGTATTATTTGCACCGTAAGTCCAACAGTACACTCTGCTGAATGTCCTCTCCTTTTTTTTTTCCATTTTCTCTTGATTTCTCTTTTTTTTTTGTTAACAATATCGTCCAGAACAGAAAATAAACCAAACCACATAAAATAATGTTGTATAATAATGAAAGTTAAAAGCAGAAGAGAAACCCGTAGCTCAGAATTCAAAATATTGACATGTAATATTCCCTGGGGTCATCTATAATAGTTTAATAGTCAAATAAGTGTCAAATGGGTAGACGGGAGGGAAAGAAGGGAGGGGGGGAAGAGAGGAAAAAAAAAAAACGGGGGGGGGAAGGGGGAAAGTTTAAACATATAAGCAGTATGAGAGGAAGAGAAAGGGAAGTGGAAAGCAGAAAAACATCTTGGTGCAAACTAATACTGGTCCGCAGGCTGAAACACGCGGTAATTTATAGCTACATGTCCTAATCATTGTCTCCCCCCGTGGCCTCCTTCCATCTAATCATCATTAGCTCATGTGTCACTGCTCTGCCCGATTCCCAATAATGTCTTCTATCTAAGTTTAGAGAAAGTGTCACCTGGGACTTCCAATGGTCTAGTGTGGGTATTAAAGTCAACTTCCACCTCTGGGGCATAAGGGTCTTAGCACTATTCAAGAATGTCATTAGGAGCAATTGCGTGGCAGTATCCTCCACCCTAGGCAGAGAATGGTACAATAATATGTCTGGTTTGAGGGGTAACTTCACTGAAAATGTATCCCTAATGTATGTAACAACCTCATTCCAAAAAGAGGCGACTCTGTCACATCTCCACCAAATGTGTAGAAGGTCAGCTTCCTCACCGCACCCCTCCAGCATTTATTATCAACATTTTTATAGATTTGTTTTAGCCTGGCAGGGGTCAGATACCAACGTGAGATAAATTTAAAATTAATTTCTTGTGTGTTGGCGGAGATTGAGCATTTTTTATGCATGAGGAAGATTTTTTCCCAATCCTTCAGAGCTATATTTGCATTTAGGTCTGAATGCCATCTATGAACATAAGCAGGTAATAGATCAGGTGGCGTCAGCAATTTATATATTTTGGAAAGCATGTGCCGCGCTGGGCACTCTAGCATACGGAGTTTTTCAAAATGAGTGATTCCTCTGATTAATAAATATTTCTTAGGGTGCCTATGTATAAAGTGGGCAACCTGGGCGTATGAGAACCAGGAAGAGAAAACGGAATCCTCCATTCCCACCAGCTCATTCTGCGGTATCAGAGTGCCATCTCGGATCAGAGATCCGATAGCTCTAACTCGAATATGTGGTGCCGCCTCATCTGAGTTAAGGGCGTGGGACAAAGGAATTTCTGGGTTCCCCCGAAAAGGTGTTAAAGGAGAAGGATTAGAAGAGATGTGTGATGAAGTATTCATTAGTCTATCCCATTGAGCAAACAGTCCGGCTAAGAGAGGGTATTGTCTGATCAATGGTGTTCTATTTTGTGGGGTGAGCCACGCCAAGGCGCCCACGTTGCCCACATTCAGGATATTGGGGTCCAGACGGATCCATTGTTTTTGATCCGACAGAGAGCACCATTCTGGTATTCTCTGTAGTAAAGTAGCTGTTCTGTAATTCACTAGGTCCGGTACGCTCAGGCCTCCTCTGTCCCTGGCCAGATAAAGGGTCTTTTTCTGTACTCTAGGTTTAGTTTTATTCCATATAAAGCTCTCCAGCTTTGTTTGAAGTTTGACAAGAAAATGGTTTGGCAACGGTAAGGGCACCGTCTGTAGGAGGTAAAGTATACTGGGTAAGACGTTCATTTTTAGTATTTGTATCCTGCCGAACCAGGAAAAAGGTTTACCACCCCATCTAGAAAGATCATTTATGATTTCATTTTGAATAAGGATATAGTTAGGCTCTATCATGTCTACAGGGTCGGACGTAAGGTAAATACCTAGGTACTTTAATTTTTGTGGCTGGATTTTAAGAGGACAATACGAGGCAATGTTTTCCATATCACTGCGGGGTATATTTACATTGAGCATCTCAGACTTTGCAAGGTTGAGGTGAAAGTTTGAGAATCTGCCATATGTCTGAAACTCTCTAAGTAATGCTGGAACCAATGTGCCGACATCGGTCAAGGTCAACAGGACATCATCGGCATAGAGGGCCGCTTTATATTCCGTATTGTTCACAATAATTCCCTGGATCTGTTGGTTGTGTCTAATTTTATGCGCCAATATTTCGATAGAGAGGGCAAATAGTAGTGGGGATAAGGGGCAACCCTGACGTGTTCCGTTACATATCTTAAATGGTTCAGAAAGGTAACCATTAACCTTAACTCTGGCTATTGGACATGAATATAGGGCAAAAACTCTTTCAATAAATCTAGATCCAAAATTCATGGAGGATTGGGTGGCTCTGAGAAATCTCCAATCCACCCTATCAAAAGCCTTTTCGGCATCAGTGGATATTATACCTAATGGTATTTGGTTGTTTTTTCGAGAATATGAGATTAGTTGAGTGACTTCAAGGGTATTATCCCTAGCCTCCCTCCCTGGGATGAAACCGACTTGGTCTGTGTGGACCAATTGTTTTAGTAAAGGGTTTAGCCTATTGGCCAAGACCTTAGCGTATATTTTCACATCAGAGTTCAGAAGTGAAATGGGCCAATAATTTTCCGGTCTGGTGGGTGGTTTCCCTGGTTTGGGAAGTACTGCAATATGGGCTTCCAGCATATTCTGAACAAAGCCGACATCATCTTGTACTGAGTTAAATAAATTAGTGAGTTGAGGAGCTAGAATGTGAATATATGTCTTATAATATTTATTGCCAAACCCATCGGGTCCTGGACTTTTACCTATAGATAGGTCTTTAATGGCGGTCACTATCTCTTCCACCGTAAAAGGGTTATCTAGAGCAGTGGAGTCGTTGTCATCAAGTCTGGGGAGCTCAGGTATCGAGAGGTAATCCTCCATAGCTGTATCATGCTCGATAGCTTCCACTTGAGAAATCAGAGAAAACTCTGATTTGTCTGCAGATTATATAATGTGGAATAATATTCTTTAAATGTGTCCGCTATTTGTAGACTATCCTCACTTGTGTGGCCTAAATTGTCCTGTACCGAGTGTACGAAGGTCTTAAATTGCTTGCGGCGGAGTGCTCTCACCAGCAAGCGCCCTGCTTTGTTACCATGCTTGTGATAATGTTGTTTTAAGGAGAAAGCATTGTGCTGCTGTTCTTGTTGTAGGTGAAGCATTAAAGCCGACCTCTTTTGTAGTAAATGTTCCGTAAGAAGGGTGTTAGTTGGGTCCTGTTTATGTGAGTGTTCTGCCAAACTGACCTCCTCTAGTAACTGCTGGTATTTAATCCTACGTGTCTTCTGAATGTCTGCCTTGTGTTTAATGAAGTCACCCCTCAGTACACACTTATGTGCCTCCCAGATTGTTGTATGTAGTAAATTTTCGTCATTATTTAACTGAAAATATTCAGTCAGAGATTTATCGATCTCAATTCTAATTAATGGGTCGTTTAGAAGAGAGTCGTCTAGCCTCCATTGAAATGGGGCCATTGGTGTTTCATGCCAATCCAGTGTACAAAGCACAGGGGAATGGTCCGACCAAGTGATAGGCAAAATATCTATTGATCATACAAATGAGAGGCTAAGGGGGTCAGACAGAAAATAATCCAGGTGGGAGTAGATTTGATGAGGGTATGAAAAAAATGTAAAATCCCTAGTCCCGGGGTGGAAAGTACGCCATACATCATGGACAGCTATGCTCCTAAGACTATTACTTATGATTTTGATGTGCTTCCCAGATAGGGAGGAGGAGCCTCCCGACGTGTCCATGGCGGGGTCTAAGGGTACATTAAGGTCACCCCCCATGATGAGAGAGCCTTTTCTACAGTCTAGTATAGTGTTTGCTATGCCCCTAATAAACGCGTGTTGCATCTGATTAGGTACATATAAATTAACTATGGTGATAGGTCTGCCAAACAGCAGGCCAATGATTATCTGCTGCCTTCCTTCCTGATCTTTCTCAATTTGTAACAACTGAAACGGGATATTCTTGTGTATAAGAATGCCTACTCCGCACTTCTTATGGGGTCCCGATGAGAAAAACATTGTAGTATAGGTTTGTGAAAGACATTTGGGTTCTTTCCCCCTCTTTAAGTGAGTTTCCTGTACTAATACAATCTCCCCCTTAAGCCTAGAAAATTCCCTAAGTGCTATAGATCTCTTTTCTGGCTGGTTGAGGCCTTTGGCATTTAAAGTTAGAAAATTGATTGGCCGAGTTAGCGAGAGCATGCTGTTTCAGAATCTCGCACCAAGATGGTACAAGAGGGGAGAAAGGAAGAAAGAAAGAAGAAGAAAAGAAAAGGGAGAGAAAAAAAAAGGGGGGGATGAGGGAAGGAGTGGGGAGGGGCAGGTATTGGTTAGGTGAAAGGGAAGATGACACCAACAAACGGCACCTAGAAAAGAGTATAAATTCTAATCCACTAAGGTGCTCTGAACTTATCTTAGATGAGCGCTATGAATGGGAAAAGGGAGAAAAGGAAGGGAGAGGGAAGCAAAGATCAAAGAGAAAGGAATTACTTAAAAGAAGTTAAGGAGTTAAAGTTAAAGATCAAGAATAAGAAAAAAAGGGGGTTGAGCTAAAAACCTGCAAGGGAGGTAGAAAAAAGTAATCAAACTTAGTAATAAACATCTTTTAGAGCAAACAAACGGTTCACAGTATACATTTGCATTCATAATAAGTACAAACAGTGCAGCATTTGGTGTGGGAGAAAACAACAGTTTAATAACAGTGTAAACAAACAGTTGCATAACATTTTTCAACTCATGTTGATACTTATCTACCAGGACATGTTCACAAGGCATGAGAAGTATCCCAAAGAGAGTCTCTAGTCCGTGATATTAGAAAGATGTCAGGATGCAAAGCCTCCTGTGTTATTTAGTCCTTCTGTTCTCTAGGACCAGTGTTCTCAATTGTATTTCCACGATTGGTTTGAGGGGTAGGGTCAGGGACCTCCACTCCCAACGACTCACAAAAGCTGGGGAGATCATCCATGTTGCGTAAAGTGATCACTCGGCCATTCTTCGGAACAATAATGCTCACGGGGAATCCCCATCTGTAGGCAATTTGTTTGGACCTCAACACGTCCGTGATAAATTTAAGATCCCTGCGCTTCTGTAGGGTGGCAGAACTAATGTACGAAAAAATAGAGCGCATTATTTCTTCCTTCTCGGCAAAGTTGAGGACCTTTGCTATTATATCCCTTGGAGGTGCTTTACCCGTGGGCTTCTAAGGGCCCTGTGCGCTCTCTCCAAGATGACATCCGGGGAGGCAGGCGTACCTTTTATGGTTTGAAAGAGATCCTGTAAATATCCATTTAGTGCTGCTGGGCCTATTGATTCAGGAACCCCCTTGATCCTTAGGTTATTCCGCCTGTTGCGGTTGTCTAAGTCCTCAACCTTTTCAGACAAGTGGTATATCAAATCATCCTGCTGGTTGACCTGTTTGTTAATGTCCTGAACATCATTATACAAAGTGCCGTGAGCCTCTTCCAGAGAGGTCACACGCTTGGTAACTTTATTAATGTCCTTACGCAGCTCTCCAAAAAGATTTTTCACCTCTTTTATCACTTCTTTAATGTCCTCTTTAGAGAAAAGTGCACGCAGATCTTCTCTAGTAATATTAGTGTCCTGAGTGACTTGGGTGTCAGAGGAATGCACAGAAGTAGCCTTATCAATATTATCTGTTTGGTCCTCCAGGACGGCGTTCTGCACCTTGAGATAATGTGTCATAGTAGCGGATCTGTTTATTTTATCTGATTTAGCAGGCTTTTTTAGGGGCATGGCTGTACCCAGATAAGGATAGGGGAGTTATGTTTCCAAGGGGTTACTGTGTTTGCTCTGTAGGGATACCTCCCAGGCGCTTGTTATGTGGCCCAGTGTAAAAACCCGCTAAACAAACCAGGTCTTATGGTCTCAATATCTGCATGTGCTGGTTGATAGATGAGGTTCAATTACACTTTGGTTAAGCACTAATAAATTATAATACAGCCGGCAAGTGTATAACACCTGATTCCCCTTGTTATTTAACTGATATGCGATATGTGACTTGGGGCTGTTCCTGTGATAGTACACTGTACTGGTTAAGTAAAAGGTGTCAAAGCAGGCCAGTTGACAATGCCCTGAAAAGTAACTCACCCCGTAGCAAGTCGCATTCAAAGTGCCGGAGAGTGCTTCAGAAGCGGTGGTCTCACTACCGCATGGCGTAGTAAAATGGCGTATGTGCTCTGTATTAAACCACCGCGTGGTCTTACCCCTCCCGGTGTCCACTGAGGTCCTCGCATTCACCAGCAAATACTCGGGTAAAGTATGTTGGCTGACCGGAGGTAGGTAGTATTCTCTTTCTGGAGACTTTGTGATGCCATGCGGAATTCACCAAGATGACAGGTTGATGCGGCTGCTGCTTGGGACCTGTGTAAGTGCTGCGTGCAGTGGAGGGCCTCAGGCAGTAAAAAGACCGTGTTCCTCAGTTGATACCTTCTGACGTTAGGCTGTAGTATATCCAAACTTGTTCCTTACACTTTCATGATTAAACACACAAGTTTATACCGTGTAAATAATAGAACGAGTGCTCATTTTATAAACCTGCAGGTTTTCTAGCAACGGAGCCAGGTTAACATGCAACCATTTCCCTGCACGGTCTAGCTCCGCCCCCCCGATCAGTCTATAATTTTAATGGTAGGTTTATTTGAACAGTAATACAACTTCTCTGTCAGCTCAAGATTTTGCCAGCCACTTCAATAACAAAATCAATTCCATCAGAAACTAAATCAGCTCTCAGCATGTTCCCTCGACCCCATCCCCTCACAGCTACTCCCCTCCCTCTCTTCTACCCTTACCCCTATACTCACACTCATATTACAACAACAGCACTGGTATATTTTCCTCATCTCTAAAACATGCACTGGTCACACCTATCCTCAAAAAACCTCTCGATCCAACCTCCCCATCCATCTACTGCCCTATTTCCCTACTCCCTCTTGCCTCAAAGCTTTTTAGAAAGCTAGTACATGCACGCCTATCTCATTTCCTTACACTACACCCCCTCCTTGACGCACTGCAATCTGGATTTTGCCATCATCACTCTACAGAGACAGCAATTGTTAGGGTTACCAATGACCTACTCACAGCAAAATCCAAAGGCCACTTCTCTCTGCTTATCCTCCTTGATCTGTCTGCAGCCTTTGATACTGTTGACCACCCTCTTTTGCTCCAAACCCTCCAATCCTTCGGCATTTGTGACACAGCCCTCTCGTGGTTCTCTTCCTACCTGTCTAACCGTACCTTTAGTGTAGCCTTCTCTGGGGCTTCCTCTGCCCCGTTACCATTTTCTGTTGGGGCACCGCAAGGCTCTGTCCTCGGTCCCCTTCTCTTATCAATCTATGCATCATAATTAGGTTCCCTAATAAAGTCCCACAGGTTTCAATATCATTTGTATGCCGACGACACTCAAATCTACATCTCTGCTCCAGACCTATCTCCTTCCTTGCTAACCCATGTCACTAAGTGTCTTTCTCACATCTCTAACTGGATGTCCTCTCACTGCCTTAAGTTAAATCTCTCCAAAACTGAGCTCCTTATTTTCCCCCTTCTAAAATCTCCACCCCCATCTGTCTAACTGTCAACAACTCCATCATTAAATCCCCTCTACCCTGCATGACCGATGTCTTGGAGTCACACGTGACTCAGATCTTTCTTTCACTCCTCACATTCAGGCCTTGGCTAAATCCTGCTGCTTCCACCTTAAAAACATCTCTAAAATTAGACATTTCCTTACACAAGACACAACTAAGATTTTAATCCATTCTCTCATCTCATCCTTTCCCCCCTTGACTATTGCAACTCTGTCCTCTCTGGTCTCCCTATCTGTCATCTAGCTCCTTTACAATCCATAATGAATGCCTCTGCCAAGCTCATCTTCCTTACACGTCACTCTTCATCTGCTGCACCTCTCTGCCAATCCCTTCACTGGCTTTCTCTTGCCTCCAGGATTAAACACAAAATTCTGACTGACATACAAAGCCCTCAACTGCACCCTCTATATCTCAGACCTTGTCTCCAGATACTCTCCTTCCCGTCCCCTTTGCTCTGTTCATGACCTCCTACTCTCCTCCTCTCTTGTTACGTCCCCACATCCCATTTACAGGACTTCTCCATCTTGTGGAACCCTCTGCCTCACAAGATTCTCCCATAGTTTTGAAAGCTTCAAACACTCCTTAAAGACTCTTCTGTTTAGGGATGCATATAACAAACACTAACTTTTCCTAATACCAGTTCCTCTCCTCCATTGCTATCCGTCATGAACCTCCTTAGATTGTAAGCCTAAGAGCCCAATTGTTTTCAGATCACCTTTACAAGAGCTGACTACAACAGTGCGACTCTAGGCAGGACTCTCTACCCATTTGATCCCAATAATTGCTATCTTGTATACCGCCTATGTTTATAGTGCTGAGTAATCTGTTGGCGCTCTAAAAATTACCAATAATAATAATAACAGTGACAGACAGAATAACAACAAAAAAATCCAGAAAAAGCATTTCAAAAAAGTTATAAATTGATTTGCATTTTAATAAATGAAATAAATATTTGATCCCCTATCAATCAGCAAGATTTCTGGTTCCCAAGTTTTTTTTTTACAGGTAACAAGCTGAGATTAGGTGCACTCTCTTAAAGGGAGTGATCCTAATCTCAGCTTGTTACCTGTATAAAAGACACCTGTCCACAGAAGCAATCAATCAATCAGATTCCAAGGAATTCCCAGGATGTCAGGGACAAGATTGTAGACCTACACAAGGTTGAAATGGGCTACAAGACCATCACCAAGCAGCTTGGTGAGAAGGTGACAACAGTTGGTGCGATTATTCGCAAATGGAAGAAACACAAAATAACTGTCATTCTTCCTCAATCTGGGGCTTCATGCCAGATCTCTCCTCGTGGAATTTCAAAGATCATAAGAACGGTGAGGAATCAGCCCAGAACTACATGGCAGAATCTTGCCAAACGTCTCAAGGTGACTGGGACCATAGTCACCAAGAAAAGAATTGGTAACACACTACGCCGTGAAGGACTGAAATCCTGCAGCACCGCAAGGTCCCCCTGCTCAAGAAATCACATGTACAGGCCTGTCTGGTGTTTGTCAATGAACATCTGAATAATTCAGAGGAGAACTGGGTGAAAGTGTTGTGGTCAGATGAGACCAAATTAGAGCTCTTTGGCATCAACTTGCCGTGTTTGGAGGAGGAGGAATGCTGCCTATGACCCCAAGAACACCATCCCCACCGTCAAACATGAAGGTGGAAACATTATGCTTTAGGGGTGTTTTTTTGCTAAGGGGACAGGACAACTTCACTACATCAAAGGGACGATGGATGGGGCCATGTACCATCAAATCTTGGGTGAGAACCTCCTTCCATCAGCCAGGGCATTGAAAAGGGTCATGGATGGGTATTGCAGCATGACAATGACCCAAAACACACGGCCAAGGCAACAAAGGAGTGGCTCAAAAAGAAGCACATTAAGGTCCTGGAGTGGCCTAGCCAGTCTCCAGGCCTTAATCCCATAGAAAATCTGCAGAGGGAGCTGATGGTTCGAGTTGCCATACGTCATCCTCAATGACTTGGAGAAGATCGGCAAAGAAGAGCGGGATAAAATCCCTCCTGAGATGTGTGCAAACCTGGTGGCCAACTATAAGAAACATCTGACCTCTGTGATTGCCAACAAGGGTTATGCCACCAAATACTAAGGCATGTTTTGCAAAGGGGTCAAATACTTATTTCACTCATTAAAATGCAAATCAATTTATAACTTTTTTGAAATGCATTTTTCTGGATTTTTTGTTGTTATTCTGTCTCTCACTGTTCAAATAAACCTACCATTAAAATTATAGATTGATCATTTCTTTGTCAGTGGGCAAACGTACAAAATCAGCAGGGGATCAAATATTTTTTCTCTTGCTGTATATATATATATATATATATATATATATATATATATATATATATATATATATATATGTGTGTGTGTGTGTGTGTGTGTATAGATACGCATACATACAGATGCCAAAAAAAAGAAACAGAAATACTAAAATAATCAGTGTTGCAACAGATGACTGAACCATTTGTAATCCTAAAGCTACAAAGCTCAAAAAGCAAAAGTTTAAAATTATGCCATAGAATATAGTATCAAGTATAAACCTATAAGAGAAAAAAGGAATTATGGCAGGCTCAGGTATAGTAGAACGGTATAGCGCAAACAGTGTCTCAGTAGCTCTGTGTTTCTGTCACTAATAAAATCAGCATAACAATCTCAGCCTTCCAAATTAAAAAAGGTTTACTGCCCATACAGCATGACCTGATTTCGAATCATGGCGTGATATGATGTTAACAAAATTGTGCCCTATGAAAGATTCTAATCAAGAACTGTCAGCCTGAGAAGGCATGCCTTCTGCTTCCTCACCTGTGACTAGACAGAGATAGTGTAAGCAGCCGGGCGGGATAAAATAACTTAAACAACCTCCACCTATACTTACTTCAAAGAGTTCCAGAGAGGGAACCCAGTTATGTCCATCCTATGATGGACAGAATTAGGGATGAGGAAGAGAGGCATCTTCATATAGGTAAACGGGGTGTAGTTATTTCTGCCCATGCCCATTCTGGGAGGGCTCTCATCTGGTAAATAAAAAAATCCACTCAAGTAGTGGAGTTCTTTATTATACTATTCAATTAAACTTAAAGGAACCATAAACACCTTGTAATTACAAGATATTTCTGTTGTGTTGTTATAGAATAACATTTCAGCCAAGTCTAATTGTTTTCAAATCAAATGAACACCCTTTTAAATGCAATTATTTTTCAGTAGCCAAACTCCATCACCACTTGCTTTATTTGGAGGAGACCATCTTTAGTCTGCAGATGACAAGGCTAGCAATTGTCATAATTCTAGTATTCAGTGCATTGTTTTGCCGTTATCAGTTAAAGGGACAATATACGTGATTTGTTTTATTGATTAAAAAGTTAGATAACGCCTTTACTACCCATTGTCCAACTTTGCATAACCAACACTGTTACATTATTATACTTTATAACCTCTGTTTGCCTGTTTCTAAGCCCCTGCAGGCCACCTCTTATCTCAGTTCTTTTTATTTCCTTTTTAAATCTTGCAAAACAGCCAGAGGGTGCTAGTTTGTGTGTGCCATGAAGATAACAATGTGCTCACTCCCATGGAGAATGATAATGGTTATTCAAGAACTAGCACTGATTGGCTAAAATGCAATATTTAAAAAGCACTGAGATAAGGGGCAGTCTACAGAGGCTTAGATACAGGTAATCACAGAGGTAAAAAGTATATTAATATAACAGTGCTGGTTATGCAAAACTGGGGAATGGGTAATAAAGGGATTATCTATCTTTTTACACAACAATTTTTAAGTAGAGTGACCCTTTAAAGCCAATAAGAGACAAACATGTAGCATAATTAGCCTTGAGAAATCACCAGGGTGCAATACAAGTCCTAAAAATTAGAAAAATCTCAAATGCCATAGCAGAAAGGGGGGCAACATAAATAACAACAGTGTATTGTAAAATAATTTCATTAAGCATAACTTTATATAAAAGTCTCATGGGTTTACTTTCACTTACACTATACGCTACGCATAAAACAACTTCACACACATACACCTTTGACACCAGTCCTGACCCTTATTATATACTATATCCCTTTAATTCTGCCACAAAACTTTATTTTCATTATTAAACATTTATTCCCTAAGTATTAAGTTTAAATATATAACCTTTTCATGTGTTATTCACACTAGTAAGTGATGATAATTTACTTTTCATCTCAGTAATGGGAGTGCTAAAAAAAAGGTTTCTGCCCCATAAAAATATCCTAATGCCATCAGATTGTGTTATAGAGTTTTGGTCCATTAATGGAAAAGTACCCATGGGTGAAGAAATTCACGTATCTCCCCCCCCCCCCCCTTATAAACACCATTCTCCAAAGTTTACTTGTGGTGGATGCTAAAGGAATGGTGGAGGGCCTCGCTAAGTGTGACAAATGTAAGAGCAGCAAGAGCAATGTGGGGAGCTCCATCTTGCTGGAAATCTGTATTCACCAGCAGAGTGGCGGTCCATTAATCGAAAAGTACCCCATCAGTTTTTATTTCTGTTTTACTTGACCTTCTTTTAGGTAGTGACAGTATGTTAGGGCTAAACCTCAATATTTTTAGAAATATAGATGCCATAGACAATAATTCATAGAAAGGGATCTGTGTGATTTAAACATATATTATTTAAAATTACAGAACTATATTCAAAGTCTACTTTATTGCCACTCCATGTTTCTCTGCAAGTAAAGTCCATTCTTTCTCCTGCCTCCCAGGAATTTACCATTTAATTGTTTGCACACTTATTCTACTTCCAAGTCCCATGGTGTTGTACTGAAGTAATATATTATTGTCTCTCTCCCTCTGAGTCTCCCAATAGTTTTCTCCATCATAATAACAAATATCGAGCAGGACCTATGGGCCTCCCATGCTCTCATTCCACCAACCCTAGAACCTGCCCCATAATAACCATTTAGCTGGACCTCAACAAATAAGGGAGGTTTTTTTTACACATTTATTGATTTATTCTAGAAATCGACTTCCTTACCGGACGCAAAAGATTGTAGAAATAATCTGGTACTATTTTAATCTGATTTACAATCTATTAATATACAGTAAACAATTGTGGCTGCAGTTATCACTCAAAATATGGTACACCTACATTTCCTATGTGGCCCACCCAGTGTTTTGTGGCAGAAATACAAGACAACAAAAAGAGAAGTAGAGACCAATATTTGTAATATCATATTGAAAGGCAAAAAAATTACCAAGTTGTGTAGTGCTGTTGCCTTTTGTAATGTCCTATGTTTGACTGCATGGAACCAAAATTAAAACACAGATCTTTTTTTTTTCTGTAATGAAAGTGACACATGTCCCTTTTAAACAATAACATAACAGGCAGGCAATTTTTTTTTCTGAAATATCAGTAAATGAAATAGGAAGAGAGCTCATTAGAATTTCTTACAGACTGTTTATCATTTACCTCTTGGATAACTTCCAAGATAAATAAAACAAGAATCTAAAGAGTTTTGTTTATTCCCATGTTGAGAAAATAATATGTTTTTGTATAATTTAATTTAACCCCTTAAGGACCAGCGACGTACCCTGTATGTCACTGGCCTTTTTTTGGGACTTGATTGTTTTATAGCGCGATGTTGCCACCAGCGTTGAGACTGCTCTATTCCACAAAGCCTGCTGGAGGGAAAAAACCCTTAACGACCAGTGACATACAGGGTACATTGTGGTCATTAAGGGGTTAAAATTACTGATGCCTCAGCCTGTTTTCCATTGTATTCACTAGTTACCTTGGCAACCAGGTAACAATAAAAATGCATTGCTTAGCAACAAGTACCACACAAATATAAATGCTGCCTAAAGAATGTTTGTGAGACTTACATTCTCTTGTTTTTTCCAAAAGTTTCCATTAAGAAGCAGTAACAAGCAGTATGTGATCAAGTTTTAAGGAAATAAAATGACCAATATATGAAAGATCAGAGAAACAGTTGAAATCATATCTAAGAGAACTGGTCACACAACTAATACTGCGTGATATTCTATCATAAGAAGAGATACAGTAGGAAGAGCCTAGATACTTTTTTTTAATCAGTGCCAAAACTATACTTCAAATAATGCAGTGTAGTTTAAGGATCATATCTGTGCTATTGTATCTGAGCATACGTCAAAGTAAGTATGAAGCGGTAGTAAACATTATTTGATTACTGTACTAGTTTTTAAAGAAACACATTCGTCATATGCTAAATGTTGAATAGAAAAAAATGTTACCTAAACATCTCTGAGTAAAAAAGAAACATTTTCAAAATATTTCAGTTCTGTGAGAAGTTATTCTTCACCTACCCATTTTATGTCATCTGCAAGGTAAAAAAAAAGGCAAGCAGCATCATCATTGCTGCGCTCACACTTCTGTTTGCTGTGATCATGTGGGATTTCACAAATTAATAGTGACAGCATTCCTTAAAAAATATAGTATTCTTCAGGGGGTAGACAAAATGAGAAGAGATATACAACAATTGAAGGATTGGCTGGGATTTAAAGTTGTAAAATTATGCATTTAGGGAAGAAAAATACAAATGTTAATTACAGACTCAATGACACTGTACTGACTGTTACAAATGAGGAACGGGACTTGGGAATTATTATTTCAGATGATTTAAAATTTAGCAAACAATGTAGTACTGCAGCGAGTAAGGCCAGCAGAATGCTTAGATGTATTGCTAGAGGTATTTACAGCAGAAACAGTAAGGTTCTTATGCCACATTACAGATAATTAGTAAGGCCTCATCTTGAGTATTGTGCACAGTTCTCGAGGCCATATGTCCAGAAGGATATAAACAAATTGGAATCTGTGCAAAGGAGGGCTACCAAAATAGTACATGGTCTAAAAAATAAAACGTACCAGGAGAGGCTTAATGACCTAAATATATATATATAGCTTAGATGAGGGAAAAGAGGTGATATGATAGCAATGTTCAAGTATGTTAAAGGCTTAATAAAACTGAGGCTGTGAGTATTTTACATAAAAAGAAAAATTCAAGAACTAGTGGTCATGATCTCAAGCTGAAGGGTAGTAGATACAGGAGTAATTTGCAAAATCACTTTTTTACAGAAAGGGTGATTTATTCATGGAATAAACTTCCACAAGAGGTGGTAATGAAAAACACTGTGGGGGACTTTAAGAATGTCTGAGATAAGCATAAGGCTATCCTATGAACCAGATATGTTTAGACTCTTATCTGCCATCAAAATCTTTGTTTCTATTCAAGGGACATATTTCCACAAGTAAGAAACAGCAATGTTTCAGACCAATAAGGCCCTTAATCATGCTAATTAAAAATTAAAATAAAGAGGGGGGCGGAGCCAACTGCTAGAGCAACAAGACGCACCATAGCAGAGCTCCTGATACTTTTTCATTGAAAATCTAAAATTATGGCGTCCTGAGAAGCTATAACTATCTAAGATCTATTTATGACATATGCTGGAACATGGCCTCTATAATCTGAGCCTGAAATTTAATTTACTGGACTTTGAGAAGGCGCAGCGGCATCCTAAACGGCTCAAACCGAGACGGAGAATACAACGTGGTAATTGAGCCACTAAATACCCACTCGACAGACGGGCCCAGTTCATCAACTAGCCAGTTGTTGTTACCCCTGCACTACTCTGAAAATGGAGGAGTCATCCATCTATCTGGCTTTACTTCTAGAGGAATTATGCAGTAAAGCAGACAGGCAGTATCACGGCCTGCGGTCTCTCATTTCTAATTTGCGCAGCAAAGATGGCGCCGCTCACCTAACTGACAGAGATGTGGATGCGGCTAGCCAGACAGAAGATTCGATTTCACCGATCCCACTCATATATGAACGACCGCTGGGGCGGCAGACTGGTCAGGTTTCTGTAAATGTTCTGTTGGGGGCGATGAGCTGTGACCCGGCATACCCACATGCAGCCGCTGCGGTCATCTCTGTTGAGATCTTGCTGGAGTTGGCGGGAGCAGTTCCGACCATAGCTAAGAAACACTTCCAGCCCTTCCTTACCACCCACCTGCGGCACCAGGTTACTCACCCACGGAAGCCTGCGCATTTAGATATTTTACTTTGCGCTCCTCTAGCTCCTGACATCCTGCCCGACAAAGTCGGGCTGACACGGCTGGCTGATGGGAAGCCCCATCTAGACTTTGCTATGAGAAATCCCCCTGCTCGTTATGGGGATTCACAGTTACAGAGCCATCTTTGTACATCACAGATGCGCAGCAAGCAGCACCCAAGAAGCCTTGGGATGTCCCTCCACATTCTAAAGAAGCAGCTCTGGCTTTTAAATTACCATGTTAGTTGGGACATTAGGAGTACATCAGGGGTCCCTGTTTCTATAATTTATGCTATCGGAACTGAACAGAGACATTGCAAAACAGACTCTACACAACCCTATGCTGGTCTGTCAAGTGGCACTTTTGATCCAGGAGGTTAGGCTTGCTATCTGTCTGCCTGGCATATGGAACGGAGTTAGGAGACTCTAACTCGGTAGGCAGGTCTAAGGACATGGTCGTCAACATCATGGACATTATTTATAACTACAGATATATTAGTTTCAACCTGTTCATTATGTTTTATGTTTTATTTTATATATACGTTTGACTGTTCTGCTCCTCGTTCATAAAAGTTTTAATGAGTCATATATCTGTTTAAGCTAACCATATGAGTCTCCAGCAACTGCTAGCATTTGCTTTCATTAGCTATTGGTTTGGCCGTCTATGGCTCTATTACGTTAAACCATTTAGGTCTAAATAATATGTGTTTAAATACTTGTAACAATTGATTAATAGCTTATTGGATAGTTATTGGGGATTTTGCTACTGCGCTGAATGAGGGCAGTAAGAGTCAATCTGTTAAAAGAGAATATTACTGCTTATCATGCTAGCTGCCATATACGGTATAAAAGTTTAGACTGGGGCTCTATTGAGAGTTGGAATAGACTAAAATATTGGCTTCTAACTGTCAGTTTAGCAGTTATAGTGATGTCTACTGAGTGACTACTGTACCTTGCATGTTTTTTCTGTTATTCATAGTTACTATTTTTTTTTATTTATTTATTTATTTATTTTTTGAGCAAAATTATATCCAGTATCAGTAAGACAACCTGGAACATTATCTCCCCAAGCGTTTGGGATCACATATGTTATTAAGTTCCCTAATATTTTTACTTCTTATAACTTAATGATCATAATATTCTAAGCCATAGTTAGCCTCTTAGTAGATCAGTTCCACACCTCCTGAGCTCCCTCCTGACATGAGCAGACTCATGCGGGATCTTTCACTGTGAATATTCAGCCCGAAAGGTGAGACTACTTTTTAATGTAATTCATCACTTCTAATATATATATATTTAGCTCACAAGTATTCATTTATATTCCTAATGTTACATAGTTTCCTCAGGACATTATTTTATCAGTACTAGCAGGGAAATCTCCATATCAGTAGTATTATTTTATATCTATACCTGTTACACGTAATATTAGGTTATGGAGGAAAGATCTGTCCTCGGCACATAAGAGAGATACAGTTTAGGCCTTGAGATTAACCTCATTATGCTCCCATATCGATGTCTACAGATGCCCTATACATTACCTAGATATTTTTAAGACTTTACTTAGCTATTAAAACTACAGTGCACTTTGTGTCCTGATAATAGTAACTATAAGCTCGCCAGGTTGATCGGCTCCGCCTTCCACTCCCCCTCCACCCCCCCTACTTTATTTCGAGCGGCTCTCGCCCGCTGCATCCCCCCCCATAAATCCATAAAGCTACCTCCCCCCCCCTGCCCTAACTATATCTGAGTGGTAACTCTAATTTGTTTTCTATACGGCATGGAGGGGATCATTTTGGTTTTCTCTACTACCTTTATTGTAAAACTGAAGTCTCACTATTGATTGCCCTAATATTATAATAATGTTTGAGCTATATGGATATAGTATGCCCTTTCTGCAGGGCTTTGTCTGTAATACTTACTTAACAATATGGTATTTGCACTTCTCTGTAATTGTTTTGAGGCATTTCCTTTTGTTGTATTTATGCACGACTTCAATAAAAAAATATTTAAAAAAAAAAAAAAAAAAAAAAAAATTAAAATAAAACTTTTTAAAAAGTGTTATAAACAACCAATAAGAGCTCAAAACATAGACACATTCTCAGAAAAAAAAATATTACTTCAGATCTTCTTTGGGCCATTTTCAATATTACACATACATAATATTTATTATTTTGCCTAATGTTCAAACATTATAAAAGTAAACAAAGATCCCTACACCAGAAAAAAAAACAACTTTAAAAAGATAAAATTACCTCCATTCCACTTAAACATTTTACACAAAGCTATTACACTCATAATAATATATAAATAAGTATAAATCATAATCCCTATTTAGCCCATTAGGATACAGTGTATTTAGCTTCCATTCTTTTTAACCTTAGCCCTCTATCGCCTCCCATCTTTGTTTACAAATATGATCAATAACTTGATACCTTAATTGGCTAACTGAATGCATGTGCAGTCACTGACTGTGTGGTTTCTTGTTAAAAAAAACAAACAAAAATACAAAACAGATAAATTATTCATATAATTAAAGGGACATGAAACCCCCCAAAAATATTTCATGATTCAGATAGAGAATACAATTTTAAACAACTTCCTAATTTATTTCTATTATCTAATTTGTTTAATTCTCTTGGTTTCATTTGTTGAAGGAGCAGCAATGCATTAGTGGTTTCTAACTGAACACATGGGTTAGCCAATGACAATCAGTACATATATGCAGCCACCAATCAGCAGCTAGAACCTAGGTTCTTTGCTGCTCCTAAACTTTCCTAGATAAACCTCTTCAGCAAAGGATAACAGGAGAAGTAAATTATAAAGTTGTTTACAATTGTATTCTCTATCTGAATCATGAAAAAAAAATGGGTTTCACGTCCCTTTAAATATGCAATCAAAAGATAAGTTGGTGATTGCTTTTAAAGGGATGTGGCACTCAGACGTAAATTTCTCAGATAGAGCATACTATTTTTATTTATTTGTTTCCAATAAAGCTGTACTTCTCTAATGAAATTAACGTGTTTCTCTTGGTATTCTTTGTTGATACAGTTTTTCTATGAGAGCATAATAAATTAGTATGTGGAGTATGGACATGTATTAAAGGCACATGAAACCCAACAATTTCCATCATGATTGAGATAGAGAATATCATTTTAAACAACTTTCCCATTTACTTCTGTTATACAATTAGTACTCTTTGTATCCTTTGCTGAAAAGCATCCCCAGGTAGGCTCAGGAGCTGGGAGCTAGCTGCAGATTGGTGGCTACACATATCTGGCTGTTTTCATTGGCCTTCCAATGTGTTTAGCTACCTCCCAGTTGTGCATTGCTGCTCCTTAAAAAAGGATAACAAGAGAGTAAAGGAAAGTTGATAACAGAAGTACAATGAAAAGTTGTTTAAAAATGTTTGCTCTATCTGAATCATAAAAGAAAAATTATATATATATATATATATATATATATATACACACACACACACGTGCAATACATGTGCAATCACCAATAATATACATGTACAATACATGTGCATTCACCAATAAAATACATGTGCAATACATGTGGAATCACCAATAATATACATGTGCAATGCATGTTCAAGAATCAAAAATATACATGTGCAATACATGTGCAATCACCAATAATATACATGTGCAATAAATGTGCAATCACCAATAATATACATGTGCAATGCATGTTCAAGCATCAAAAATATACATGTGCAATACATGTGCAATCACCAATAATATACATGTGCAATAAATTCACAATCACCAATAATATACATGTGCAATAAATGTGCAATCACCAATAATATACATGTGCAATGCATGTTCAAGCATCAAAAATATACATGTGCAATACATGTGCAATCACCAATAATATACATGTGCAATAAATTCACAATCACCAATAATATACATGTGCAATAAATGTGCAATCACCAATAATATACATGTGCAATAAATGTGCAATCACCAATAATATACATGTGCAATGCATGTGCAAGCATCAAAAATATACATGTGCAATACATGTGCAATCACCAATAAAATACATGTGCAATACACGTGCAATCACCAATAATATACATGTGCAATACATGTGCAATCACCAATAATATACATGTGCAATACATGTGCAAGCACCAATAATATACATGTGCAATGCATGTGCAATCACCAATAAAATACATGTGCAATACATGTGCAATCACCAATAAAATACATGTGCAATCACCAATAAAATACATGTGAAATACGTGTGCAATACATGTGCAATCACCAATAATATACATGTGCAATACATGTGCAATCACCAATTAAATAAATAATATACATGTGCAATACATGTGCAATCACCAATTAAATACATGTGCAATACATGTGCAATCACCAATTAAATACATGTGCAATACATGTGCAATCACCAATAAAATACATGTGCAATCACCAATAAAATACATGTGCAATACATGTGCAATCACCAATAAAATACATGTGCAATACATGTGCAATCACCAATAAAATACATGTGCAATCACCAATAATAAAACATGGTGATAAAAGAGTGATTAGCAAACTTATGCCATGTCAGAATGAGTGATTCAGTTTGTAGATAAGTAAGTGTAGTGAGAGGACACCCTTGGTTTTGTGAAAATGTTTATTTTACATTATATGAGATGCATTTAGAAATATGAAAAACTACTGCAGAATAAACCAAGTAAAATGTATTATTCTTATAAGAAAATATTAACACCCGGGCCATTAAGGATAGATGGGATATTGTAGAAATTATTATAAATCACCTATCCTAAATAATGGAGAACAAAGACAATTAGTCAAGGTATTTATGTTATATTGCAGTAGTAATATCATGGAGTAGTTGGCAACATTTGAAAAAAAAAATCTAGGCACACTTTGCAGCAGAAACACGTATATTTACAGTTTGCATAGCTCCCCCTACTCAGATCGAACCCCCAAAATAAGCACATACAATTCCAGTAGTATAGTTTAGTCATACTTATTGCTTAAAGAGGGACAGGGAAGATTAAATTAAACTTTTATGATTCAGACTTTTATGAAGATTAAATTAAACTTTTATGATTTAGACACTTCTACTTTGTTCTATTGGGTAACTTTGTTAAAAATGATAAGTAACAATTATCTGCTGCAGTAATGCAGTACTGGGAGCTAGCTGTTGATTGATGGCTACACACATTTGTCTTTTGTTATTGACTCACCAAATGTGTTTAGCTAGTTCCCAGCAATGCATTACTGCTTTGGAACTGACTTTAATTATGTGTTTAATCCCTTTGGAAATGTTCAACACATGGCTATATGCAAGCAATAGTACAATAATAGTTTTTTCTAACATATTACAGCATTTTCTGTTTGAGGTAAATATTTATGTTTTCATATTTGTTGCTGAAGTGATTAATAGCAAAAGGTTAATAGACCCAGAAATGCTCCAGTAAATCTGGATTTTTGGTATGTACTGTGAACTCCAGACACAACACATGAAAAGTCTGATGTGTTAAGCCCCTGCTAAGCAATGCCTCAATATATACATGGGGGAAATTACACGTTACAAATTATGCAACACCATTGAGCTGCCTGACTTCCTCACCCCTTGTCCCCTACCCTCCTTGGTATTACATATCACGTATCATGGCTTTCGCTTACGTGAACTCACACTGCTAAAATTTAGTGTAACAGAAAGCCACAGAAAACTGTAGAAAAAACATACTGTAAGTAATGAGACTAATGCCACAACAACCTCTGTGGTGGGAGTACTGCACTGCACACAATATTCATAAACTACAGACTGAATTGAACAATTGACAAGCTCAAAAGGCAGGGTCAGGAGGCCAAAAAACAGGACAGTGGGCAACAATGTCATGGTCATAAATGCCCATCCAGGTAAGAACCCAGGGGTTGGGAAGCGGTAAAGCAAATACTGCCTCCATGCACTGGGTGAGACCCAGGACGTGACCATTAGGTACAGTGTGTTGAATTAAAGGTACATGAAGGTGGCTAGTAGAAGTCCACAGGAAAGTCAAGAGAGCCAAGGGTCAAACCACACGAGCAAGACATTACCAAGTCAGAAACCATCAGATAGTATAACCAAAAGTCATAAACAGCTGGGCAGAGACAAGGACCAAATCAGAAGCCAGAAGAGTCATCAGCAAAACTTGAAAAAAAACTTAAATAGGCAAACAGCAACTGGAACAATCGACAAGCCAAAGGGAAATCCAATAAAAGGAGTCCGAAGGATGCCAAGTGAAACACAATACAGGAAACAATGAGAACACTCCCTGAACTTAGTTCAATACATGAGCCAAGATGGCTGCCAAATGCGGCAATAAATAGATGTCAGCACAGTAAAACACATGCCAATGATGTACACAACACAGTGGCAAAATTACATGTGACTTGGTGGAAAACATAATGTGAAAACATATGCAACTGATGCGTGGCATGACTGTAGTCCTGTGTAAGGAATTTGTGTGTGATATATTAGTGAAATTCACTACAGTATGTTGTTATGTTTACTTTCCTTTTAAATAATACAAAAGCAGATTTAATTTGCACAGAAACACAGAACGTGAATATAATTATATGACGTTATATGCATATTTGAAAAGGTCCAACTGGGCATCTTTATAGTGTTATGCATTTAACACACAATGTAAAAGTTAATCTAAATATATTAAAATATCTGTACACTAAGTGGGGTTAGGAAAAGATATGTGCCAGATATTATTTTCTATATTTCATGATATTTTCAACACTAATTATTGAATCTGTGATCTCATTTTGTTTTAGGTTATGCAGCACCCAATGAGAGAACTTTTAACCAATCAAACCAAAATCTATTAAGATGCAAAAGAAGCTTGTTTGACACTCCGGGAGGCTTATTCAGACCAATGAGTATGCTTTATTTTTATTTTTATAAAGCATGTATTGTATTTTATAGCCATTTCATAATATACTTTATTGTTAATGATAGCATAGCAAATGCATATTTATTATTAGGGTTGCCACCTGTCCAGGAGTGACCCAGAAAGTCCAGGTTTCACACTGTGTTTTTGGGTTTAATGGTAATATACGACCAGACATGCAAATGTCCAGGTTTTCCCAGTTCCCACAACCATTCCAACTAAGGTGTGCGCAAGACGTTTCCTAAAAGCAGTTTTATTTCTTTCATACAGGTGGTGAGAGTTCATGACCCATTACTCTTGGAAATTACTCTTCTCTACCACTAGGAGGATGCAAAGATTCCCAAACCCCAAGAGCACTAAATAATCCCTTACAACTCACACATAATTTAACCTTTACTTTGCCTCCGCTGTAGATGGTTGAAGAATGAAGATGTGCATGTGATTCTTCAGAGAGAGGGATTTTTAGTGTATTTTGAGGCCCGGTTGCCCCTCAGAATACAGTGCTTGTCAGAGGGATGTATTTGGTTTATGGTTTATGATTCGTATTCACCACATGGGAATTTCTTCATAGACCTTCCATAATTGGTTGCAGGGACTTGTCTTTTGCCTTCCTTTAGGGAACTATATATAGTCCTATTCCATAACCTCTGCTGATATGTTTCAGTACTGGTTTTGATGCCTACTACTTTAATGGTGGATGAGTGTCTTATTTTTTAATTAGACACTCTATAGCTATGTTTATGGGCACTGTTACATATATATATATATATATATATATATATATATATATACTATATTGTTTATATATGGCCCTGGGAAAGAATCCTTTTTCACTATTCCCCCTGTTGTTGTTTTTTTGGGCGCCTACTTTTTATCCGCGTCAGCCTTTGGGTTACCCGTGTCGGGTTTGCACATGTCAGGTTAACTTCTGTTGGGTTAGTGCACGCTCCATAGTTTTATTGTAGGGGCATTTTTTGTGTTTGTTTGGCCTTAGGTGTGCTTATTGTAATGAAGCTAAAGTACCTTCACCAGCTCATTTATGGGTCTCATGTTTGAATTTTTAATGCAAACAGACCAATCTAATGATGCCTTCTGCTTGTCCATTACAGGAGACAGCTGAAGAAATTTCACCTTCAGTGATACATTATATTAAAGCTGTAATCACTAAGGCAATGGCAGCTCTCCTGCCTTCAAACAAGCGTATAAGGTCAGTCCAAACTCTACCAGTAAAATGTGCCCTGAAGCTAGGGATAAGGTTATATCTTCAGATGGTGAAGTCTCTTATGCTGATGAGGAGACTTCATCTGATGTTGATCCTGAAATTTCCTCTTGCAGGCTACAAAGACTGCTACCAAGACTGCATGAAGGTGCAGCCCCTGATCCAGAGATTCTGGTGGGGCACAGGTAAGGCCTCTTTCAGTGGGCTTAGGTTCAATCTGTCTCAGGTCCATGGTTTCTGAGATAAGTTTTGCAGGAATTTCAGATAGGGTTCAGAACAAGGCCTCCCATAGGAACGTTCTATCCTATGTTACAAGTAATCTCTTAAGAGCTCCAGCTTTTTTCCAGTCTGTCTCAAAGCTGGAAGCCATATGAGTGATTGTGTCAGTTCCTGTACAGGAGCAGGTAATAGGATTTGTATCATTGCTCTTTCATGTTCTAAGGAGAAGGGTACTTTCAGTCCTATATTGATTCTAAAAGCTCTTGAAGCTGTGTGGGCATTTCTGAGAGCACAAGGAGTTTGGGATCCTCAGGAGGTAAGTCTTCCATAAGTTTTAAAATTCTGCATTGTTCAGGGTTTTTCAGAAATCTTATCTCAGTTTCCAGACAGACAGTGTCACAGTGGTGGCTCAGGTCATCCTTCAGGGGGGAACTCACCGTTCCCTAGCAGTGAGACAAATGTCTCAGATTCTCTCATGGTCAAAGAGCAATTGTTGTTTGGTCTCTGTAATTCAAGGATGAGCAACTTAGAAATATTTTTTCCTCAGTCATCAGTTTCTACATCCAGGAAGTGGTCTCTGCTCCATGATGTGTTCAGTCAGATTGTAAATCTTTGGAGTTTTCCAGTGATATATCTGATGTTCTCTCGTTGGTTCAGCAAACTTTCCAGGCTCTTTGCACGGTTCAGGTAAATAGTGTCAATGGATGCTATAGGAGATCCTTGGTTGTTTCTGCTTGCTTAACTGTTTCTTCCTCTGGTACGTCTTCCCAGTGTGATTTCCAAGGTGTGAGCCTGGTTGTCCTAGTTTGACTTCGCAGAATTTAATATTTGGTTCTATTTCAGATGTCCAGTTGCCCTCCTTGGCCTCTGCCTCTAGGGTTAGGCCTTCTGTTTTTAGGTCAGTTTTTCCATCTGAATCTCAAGTGATTAAATTTGATGGGATGGAAATTGAACGCTTAGTTTTTAGACACAGAGGTTTCTCTAATTCTGTGATTGAATCTTTAATTCAGGATTTAGGACCGAAAGCCTGTAACTAGAAAAAAATATCATAAGGTCTGGAAGGCCATTATTTTTTGGTGTCTTAATCATGGTTATTCTTGGCATTCTTTTAGAATACCTAGGATTTTGCAGTTTGTACAGGATGGTTTGGATAAGGGTTTATCTGCCAGTTATGTGAAAGGGCAGATTTCTGCTCTTTCAGTTCTGTTTCATAAGAAGATTGCTAATCTTCCTGATATTTATGGTTTTGTCCAGGCTTTGGTTCGCATCAATCCTGTTATTTAGCCAATTTCTCCTCAGTGGAATCTTAACTTTGTTTTAAGTCTTGAAGGCTCCACCCTTTGAACCTATGCATAAGGTAGACATTAAACTACTTTCTTGGAAAGTACTGTTTCTTTTGGCTATCTCTTCTGCTAGAAGAGTTTCTGAGTTGTCTGCTCTTTCTTGCGATCCTCCTTATCTGATTTTTCATCAGGCTAAGGCTGTTTTACAAATTACTTTTAATTTTTTGCCTAAGGTTGTTTTTTCTGATAACTTTAGCAGAGAAATTGTTGTTCCTTGCAAACAAAAGTGTGTACACGCGGTATAGCTGCGTCCGGAACCAGAACCGGTAAGTGCTGTGAATTCCTCCAATGACAAGAGCTGGCAGAGTGCCGTAGCCTGCGATCAGATCCAAGACCGCACAGTACTACACAAACTAGGAAGGCAGGGTGGCAGGCACTACTATAACAAACAGGCCCAACTAAAAATATAAGTAAAAAAAGGAGAAAAACTTTAATGAAAAATTAATATATAAAATACATGATAGGCATGACACAAAGACAAGAAAGGGAAGAAAAACAGAGACCTGTCCTCACTAACTGATAGCTAGACAGCTAGTTAACAAACCAGACAGAAATAGCTTTGTGTTTATTCCAAACTGATTTTACTTCTGAATAGTTATTTTGTAAAACTGCAATACAATAAGAAAAGTTGAAATTACAATATGTACTTACACATGGTGCTTGCAATACATACAATAATACATGTTTCTAACACAGAGAGCTTACATTTAAACCTTACAGCAAATATCAATGCAATTCAAATATACAATGAACTCTTAGCAAACAATAAATAACTTACAGGCATATGTATATCTAGAGGCAAATATGAAGAGCTGATTTCCATGCTTCTTGAAGCTAAGATGGCTGCTGTGAAACTGAAAGTAAAACTTTTTATTAACAAACTTTATTAACACTTCCTGTTTCCTTCTTGAGAGGAACTAAGCTGTAATTGCAACATGAAACCACCAGATGTCATCAACATGAACATAATAAGCATATAATAGACAGAACATTCCCCGCCTGGTATAAACATATACCACTATTACATGATCTATAAATTATTATTAAATTCAACCAGATAACTCTTTACTTTGAAAAAGAACAATAAAATCTGACACATGTCTGAGATATACTTTAGCAGTCCCTTGTTTAATGATTTTGACCTCTACCATCACCACTAGGAATGGCTTTTACAATAAGACTCATTGTCCATCCATTGTGCTTTACTTGAGAGTCTTTCAACAATACAAGATCTACTTCTTGAACGTTTTGTTTCTCTTTCCATTTTCTATATTTCCATGTTTGGATACATTTGATAGTCACTGTTTCAGCTTGCAAGAAATATTATGAATGGCATAACCCTTTGCAGCAATGCCAGCCTGTACATGACTCCTTTTGAGTGCTGCTGGAAAATGACTTGGCAATGTCAATAAGTGTTGCTATACCTCTCACAAGGGACTTCCACTTTGAGAATCTGAGAAATCTATGTGAGTCTAGCTGGCGTTCATACACTCCAGTTTTTAAAGCTGTCACTTCAGGTCTGATCTCACAGTCAGAATCTGGTTCAATGAGGTCAAATGCTTTAGCTTCAGATTGATCACCTGTATCTGCCTGATGTAAGAAATCTGGGCCTGAGAACCAGTTGGTATGTTTTAGGTGAGCTGCCTGAATTGGTCTAGTACCATGATCTGCTGGATCCTGACTGGTGTTAATATAATGCCACTGATCTGGATTAGTAGATTTTCTAATACGAATTATTCTGTTTGAGACATATACATGAAATCTCCTACAAGTATTGTGAATATAACCTAACACAATTTTGCTATCAGTGTAATATTTAACTGCATAAAGTTCAATGTCCATTTCTTCAGTAATAAGTTCAGCTAGCTCAACTGACAAAACAGCTGCACATAATTCTAGATGTGGCACTGTATGGGCTGGTCTTGGAGCTAGTTTAGATTTGCCCATAATAAAGCCTACATGACATTGACCACTACTGTCTATGACTCTGAGATATGCCACAGCTGCTATCGCTACAGTAGAAGCATCAGAAAAAACACATACCTCCTTTCTCACTGTGGATGATAGTGACACTGTCACATAGGGTCTGGAAATACTGAGATCTTCAAGATGGATCAGGTCTTCTGTCCATGCTCTCCATTGAGTTCTCTATCTGGTAAGAGTGGGGAATCCCAGTCACATTGGTCTGTTGAGAGTTCTCTGACTAAAGATTTACCTTGCATAGTGATTGGAGATGCAAACCCAAGTGGGTCATAAAGACTGTTTACTGTAGCCAGGATACCTCTCCGTGTGAAAGGTTTTACCTCTTTGGACATTTGAAAAGTGAAACTGTCGGTCTGTAAGTTCCAACTTACTCCTAAGCTCCTTTGGAGGGGTAGAGGATCAACACCTAAAACAAGGTCCTTTAGATCTTTAGCTCTGTCATCTGCAGGAAATGCTTCCATTACTGGACTTTTGTTGGATGCCACTTTGTGTAGCTTGAGATTTGATCCTGCGAGCATGTCCTTAGCTCTCTGTAAGAGACTGACTGCTTCAGCTTCAGTAGGCACAGATGCGAGTCCATCATCTACATAGAAATTCCTCAAGATAAACTGTTCTACATCTTCGCCATACTCACTTTTTCCTTGCTTTGCTATTTGTCTTAGACCATAAATGGCTATGGCTGGAGAAGGGCTGTTTCCAAAGACATGTACCTTCATCCTGAACTCTGTAATTTCTTTGTTCATTGTCACGAAACCAAAGAAATCTCAAATAGTTACGGTGATCTTCTCTAACTAAAAAGTAAAACATTTGTTGTACATCAGTGGTAATTGCAACTTGCTCTTTGCGGAAACGTAAAAGGACACCTAGTAGTGCATTATTTAAATCAGGCCCACTGAGGAGTGTGTCATTCAGTAAGATGCCTTGAAACTGAGCACTTGAATCAAAAACTACTCTGATCTGTCCTGGCTTCTGAGGGTGATAGACACCAAAGATTGGTAGGTACCAACACTCCTCACCTGGTTCCAATGGTGGGGCAGGTTCTGCTTGGTCATGGTCAAAGATCTTTTGCATAAAGTTAACAAAATGTTCCTTCATTTCAGTTTTTTTCACAAAGGAAAGCTGTAGAGCAAGGAGTCTTTTCTGGGCTTGCTCTATGTTGTTTGGTAATCTAAGACGAGGTGAACGAAATGGTAGAGGTGCTACCTAGTAATTTGCTTCATCAATAAACATCTCTTTTTCAACTACATCAAGGAATATACCATCTTGAATAGACATAGCAGGTTTGTCATCATTTGGAGTAGTAACAAACACATTATCATCTAAACTGCCCACATTGTGAGTTGCAGTTCCTAAATAACACAATGAGGGGGTGTATGACTGTTGTTTACAAGCATTAAAAGTCTCTTTTACCTGTATATAGCTAGTGCATGGGCTGAACAGAAAAGTGCGTCCACTAGGCAACACATTTGTCTTGAAAGAGTTCACATCTGCTGGTCTATGAGCTCCTCCTAAGCATACGTCCCCAACTATGACCCAACCTAAGTCTAAATGTTGTGCATATGGACTGTTATGAGGCCCATTAATCTGCTCACGTGCTTTGTGCACCTTCAGAATGTCTCTTCCTAACAAGAGAAGTATTTGTGCATTATGGTCAAGTGCTGGGATCTTGTCTGTTAATGATTTCAGATGAGGGAAATGCTGTGTAATCTCAGGTGTTGGAATTTCTGACCTGTCATCAGGTATCATGTCACATTCAATGAGTGTGGGGAGTTTTATGTGTGTTTTCCCATCAATAGACTGAACAGTGAAGTTGGATACCCTACGCCCTGTTTTCTCTGTAATGCCTGAGCATGTTCTTAGAGTGTAGGAAAATGTTTCACCACTAATGTTAAACACATCAAAAAACTCTGATTTGGCTAAAGAAGGTTACTTTGATCATCTAACACTGCATACATCTTTACAGAACAGTGAGGTTTATTAGAGGGATATACAGTCACTAAACAAATCTTGGAACATGATCTGGGCCTTGTCCCTTTCCCACATACCTCTGTACACTTGGATACAACAGTGGGTGGGGTAGCTTCCTCTTGCTCCCCGCCTTGCTCTCTCTTAAGTAAAGGAGTCTCTACTACCCAGGGAGCTGGACCTGGATGCAAAGTATGTTGGTCACTGTTGCATTCTCATGTTATTTTTGCAGTCTTTGGCAATGTGTCTGGTGGATGCACAACATCTAAAGCAGATAGAATTCTCCTTCAGGTAAGCTTTACGTTCATCAATGTGCTTGCTTCTGAACCCACGACACTTTGACAGTGGGTGTGGTTTATTATGAATTGGACATGGACTGTCTGATTCCATGGATTTCCTTGCAGGGCTGTTCACTTGTGGAGTTGCATTAGTAGCTGACACTTCTGTCTTTCTTACTGACACCGTTGGTCTGTTGATGTACCTTGTTCCTGTCTTCTCTGTATTTACTGGAACTTGGTTGCTGCATGTTGAGAATATGAAGCTTGGATCATTTCTGGTCTTTGCTTGGTTGACAATAAATCTGGTGAAGAAACTGAATGGTGGAAAGGAGACATGATGGTCTTCTTTGTACTTGGAACCTTGAAAAAACCACTTTTCTTGCAGGCTATATGGCAGTTTTTCAATAATTGGTTTGATGCCACGAGCTGTGTCTAGGTATGCCAGTCTGGGCAAATAGCCTCCTGCCTTAGCAGCATTCACCTCCAACAACATGTCACCAAGTTCTCTTAACTTTATGTTGTCTTTGTTTGAGATTTTGGGGAAGTTCTCTAGCTTCTTTAACAGTGCATTCTCAATAGCTTCAGGGCTGCAATAACATTCTTCTAGTCTCTGCCATACCATTTTAGCTCCATCAACTGGGTTATGAACATGCACTGACCTGATTCTCTTAGCCTGTTGAGATGACTCTGGTCCAAGCCACTTAGTCAAAAGATCTAGCTCTTCTCTGGCTGTAAGATTAAGATCTCTGGTGACACCTTGGAATGATGTCTTCCATGCCCAGTAGTTCTCTGGTCGATCATCAAATGTTAGTAGACCTGTACTCACTAACTCTCGACGACTCAGGTGCTTTGCTAGGTCAGTAGTCTCTGAAGTTCCTAATGTGCTATTTCTGAGAGGGGATATGTGAAAGTCCATATAATGTGATGGATGTTGTGGATCAGCGTAGCCTCTGCTCTCTTGAAAGTGCACCCTTGGTGTTGAGACATTTGCAGTGTCAGTCTGGAAAGGAGGGTGCAAGTCAGGAATACTTGGAGTGGACTGTAAATATGTTGAGTCAGGAAACTGTGGTATTATGCTGGACATAGGTTGGATAGGAGCATGCTCTGTTTTACCTTGGTCCAGAGCATGGTTCTGTACATACTCACGAGTCCTTTGTACTGAATCATGGGTAGTTATTTCTGAAAAATCTTGGAGTGGTTCCTCTTCTAGTTCAGCTGCTGCTTCATAGACTGCTGCTTCTGCAGATGCTGCCCTTTGAATCTTTATCACATGCATATTAGCTTCTAACTCTGCCTTGAGTTGCGCTGTTTCAGCTTCAGACCTTGCTGTCTCTGCTTCTATATCTGCTTTGCACCTAGCTGCCTCTGCTTCCATATCTGTGTTGCGCTTAGCTGCCTCTGCTTCCATATCTGCTTTGTGTCTAGCTGCCTCTGCTTTGCACCTTGCTGCCTCTGCTTCCATATCTGTTTTGCACCTTGCTGCCTCTGCTTCCATATCTGTTTTGTGCCTAGCTGCCTTTGCTTCTAGTGATGCTTTCTGCTTTATCATGTGTGCTTCTTTTTCAGCATAAGAAATTTGTGCCTGGGCTGCTTGCGCTTTAGCACGGGCTCTGAGTCCTGCAGAACTGGCTGATGATCTGCTGGAGCTCATTGAATATTTAGAGCCAGAGGCATAGGATCTGGTCTCTAAAGTTTGCTGCATCATATCAACACTCTTATCTTGGTTCATAGTGATCAGGTTAAAGTAGCACAATATTTTAAATGCAGTTCTTGTGCAAATTATTTTTACTGCCTTTCACTTTAAATTGCAGGTCTTGTATGTTTGCTTGTTATTTACTGCTTTTTACTTTAAAATGCAGCCATTGGCCTCTAGTTATCAAGCCGTCAACCTCAAATACTCTGGAATTCTGCAGCGTATTTGTGGCGAGGCTGATTTGCCCAAGTTATCAAGCTCTGCTGCCCGGAAAAAAAGTAGAATTTTGTGCCGTAAGCTTCGATCCGCCGGACTCAGTCCGACACAGTTTGATTCTTACGTCACTCCAGATGTTCCGAACACAAGTTCGGCACAATCTGACTACTTTTGCTAGTTATCAAAAAACTAGCAGGTATGCTCGGCACTTTTCCGGCCCAGGTACCTGGAGGCGGCGGATCCCATAGGAATCAATGGGAGTCTCACCATAGTGAAAGTTCATGTTCACTGCTGCCCGACATCCCATTGATTCCTATGGGAGATGTCTGCACCTAACACCCTAACATGTACCCCGAGTCTAAACACCCCTAATCTGTCCCCCCCTACACCACCGCAACTAAATAAATGTATTACCCCCTAAACCGCCGCTCCCGGAGCCAACCGCCACTCTAATAAACTGATTAACCCCTAAACCCCCAAAAAATAAAAAAAAGTTACAAACATTTAAAAAATATTACAACAATTTTAAGCTACTTATGCCTAATCTAAGCCCCCTCATAAAATAACAAAGCCCCCCAAAATAAAAAAATGCCCTACCCTATTCTAAATTTCGAAAGTTAACAGCTCTCATACCTTACCAGCCCTTAAAAGGGCCTTTTGCGGGGCATGCCCCAGAGTATTCAGCTCTTTTGCCTGTAAAAAAAAATACAAACCCCCCCAACATTAAAACCCACCACCCACACACCCCTACTCTAACCCAAACCCCCCTTAAATAAACCTAACACTACCCCCCTGAAGATCATCCTACCTTTAGCCGTCTTCAGCCAGCCGACCACCGATGGAACAGAAGAGGACATCCGCAGCGGCCGAAGTCATCATCCAAGGGGCGCTGAAGAAGTCTTCCATCCGATTGAAGTCATCATCCAAGGGGCACTGAAGAGGTCTTCCATCCGATTGAAGTCATCATCCAAGGGGCGCTGAAGAGGTCTTCCATCCGATTGAAGTTTTCATCCAGGCAGCGTCTTCAATCTTCATCCATCCGGAGCGGAGCCATCTTCAGACGAGCCGACGCGGAGCCATCTTCTTCCACCGACGACTTCCCGACGAATGACGGTTCCTTTAAGTGACGTCATCCAAGATGGCGTCCCTCGAATTCCGATTGGCTGATAGGATTCTATCAGCCAATCGGAATTAAGGTAGGAAAAATCTGATTGGCTTATTGAATCAGCCAATCAGATTGAAGTTCAATCCGATTGGCTGATCCAATCAGCCAATCAGATTGAGCTCGCATTCTATTGGCTGATCTGAACAGCCAATAGAATGCAAGCTCAATCTGATTGGCTGATTCAATCAGCCAATCAGATTTTTCCTACCTTAATTCCGATTTGGCTGATAGAATCCTATCAGCCAATCGGAATTCGAGGGACGCCATCATGGATGACATCACTTAAAGGAACCGTCATTTGTCGGGAAGTCGTCGGTGGAAGTAGATGGCTCTGCGTCGGCTCGTCTGAAGATGGCTCCGCTCCGGATGGATGAAGATTGAAGACGCCGCCTGGATGAAGACTTCAATCGGATGGAAGACCTCTTCAGCGCCCCTTGGATGATGACTTCAATCGGATGGAAGACTTCTTCAGCGCCCCTTGGATGATGACTTCGGCCGCTGTGGATGTCCTCTTCTGTTCCATCGGTGGTCAGCTGGCTGAAGATGGCTAAAGCTAGGATGATCTTCAGGGGGATAGTGTTAGGTTTATTTAAGGGGGGTTTGGGTTAGAGTAGGGGTGTGTGGGTGGTGGGTTTTAATGTTGGGGGGGTTGTATTTTTTTTTTACAGGTAAAAGAGCTGAATACTTTGGGGCATGCCCCGCAAAAGACCCTTTTAAGGGCTGGTAAGGTAATAGAGCTGTTAACTTTCGTAATTTAGAATAGGGTAGGGCATTTTTTTTATTTTGGGGGGCTTTGTTATTTTATTAGGGGGCTTAGATTAGGTGTAAGTAGCTTAAAATTGTTGTAATATTTTTTAAATGTTTGTAACTTTTTTTTATTTTTTGTAACTTATTTTTTTATTTTTTGTACTTTAGTTAGTTTATTTAATTGTATTTAATTGTAGTTATTTGTAGCTAATTTATTTACTTAATTTAATGATAGTGTAGAGTTAGGTTTAATTGTAACTTAGGTTAGGATTTATTTTACAGGTAATTTTGTATTTACATTACTTTTAGCTAGGTAGTTATTAAATAGTTAAATAGTTAATAACTAATAACTATTCTAACTAGCTAAAATAAATACAAAGTTACCTGTAAAATAAATATAAATCCTAAAATAGCTACAATGTAATTATTAATTACATTGTAGCTATCTTAGGGTTTATTTTACAGGTAAGTATTTAGTTTTAAATAGGAATAACATAATTTATGTAAGAACTTACCTGATAAATTCATTTCTTTCATATTAGCAAGAGTCCATGAGCTAGTGACGTATGGGGATATACATTCCTACCAGGAGGGGCAAAGTTTCCCAAACCTCAAAATGCCTATAAATACACCCCTCACCACACCCACAATTCAGTTTAACGAATAGCCAAGAAGTGGGGTGATAAAAAAGTGCGAAAGCATATAAAATAAGGAATTGGAATAATTGTGCTTTATACAAAATCATAACCACCACAAAAAAAGGGCGGGCCTCATGGACTCTTGCTAATATGAAAGAAATGAATTTATCAGGTAAGTTCTTACATAAATTATGTTTTCTTTCATGTAATTAGCAAGAGTCCATGAGCTAGTGACGTATGGGATAATGACTACCCAAGAAGTGGATCTTTCCACACAAGAGTCACTAGAGAGGGAGGGATAAAATAAAGACAGCCAATTCCTGCTGAAAATAATCCACACCCAAAATAAAGTTTAACGAAAAACATAAGCAGAAGATTCAAACTGAAACCGCTGCCTGAAGTACTTTTCTACCAAAAACTGCTTCAGAAGAAGAAAATACATCAAAATGGTAGAATTTAGTAAAAGTATGCAAAGAGGACCAAGTCGCTGCTTTGCAGATCTGGTCAACCGAAGCTTCATTCCTAAACGCCCAGGAAGTAGAAACTGACCTAGTAGAATGAGCTGTAATTCTCTGAGGCGGAGTTTTACCCGACTCAACATAGGCAAGATGAATTAAAGATTTCAACCAAGATGCCAAAGAAATGGCAGAAGCTTTCTGGCCTTTTCTAGAACCGGAAAAGATAACAAATAGACTAGAAGTCTTACGAAAAGATTTCGTAGCTTCAACATAATATTTCAAAGCTCTAACAACATCCAAAGAATGCAACGAATTCTCCTTAGAATTCTTAGGATTAGGACATAATGAAGGAACCACAATTTCTCTACTAATGTTGTTGGAATTCACAACTTTAGGTAAAAATTCAAAAGAAGTTCGCAACACCGCCTTATCCTGATGAAAAATCAGAAAAGGAGACTCACAAGAAAGAGCAGATAATTCAGAAACTCTTCTGGCAGAAGAGATGGCCAAAAGGAACAAAACTTTCCAAGAAAGTAATTTAATGTCCAATGAATGCATAGGTTCAAACGGAGGAGCTTGAAGAGCTCCCAGAACCAAATTCAAACTCCAAGGAGGAGAAATTGACTTAATGACAGGTTTTATACGAACCAAAGCTTGTACAAAACAATGAATATCAGGAAGAAAAGCAATCTTTCTGTGAAAAAGAACAGAAAGAGCAGAGATTTGTCCTTTCAAAGAACTTGCGGACAAACCCTTATCTAAACCATCCTGAAGGAACTGTAAAATTCTCGGTATTCTAAAAGAATGCCAGGAAAAATGATGAGAAAGACACCAAGAAATATAAGTCTTCCAGACTCTATAATATATCTCTCGAGATACAGATTTACGAGCCTGTAACATAGTATTAATCACAGAGTCAGAGAAACCTCTTTGACCAAGAATCAAGCGTTCAATCTCCATACCTTTAAATTTAAGGATTTCAGATCCTGATGGAAAAAAGGACCTTGTGACAGAAGGTCTGGTCTTAACGGAAGAGTCCACGGTTGGCAAGAGGCCATCCGGACAAGATCCGCAAACCAAAACCTGTGAGGCCATGCCGGAGCTACCAGCAGAACAAACGAGCATTCCTTCAGAATCTTGGAGATTACTCTTGGAAGAAGAACTAGAGGCGGAAAGATATAGGCAGGATGATACTTCCAAGGAAGTGATAATGCATCCACTGCCTCCGCCTGAGGATCCCGGGATCTGGACAGATACCTGGGAAGTTTCTTGTTTAGATGGGACGCCATCAGATCTATTTCTGGAAGTTCCCACATTTGAACAATCTGAAGAAATACCTCTGGGTGAAGAGACCATTCGCCCGGATGCAACGTTTGGCGACTGAGATAATCCGCTTCCCAATTGTCTACACCTGGGATATGAACCGCAGAGATTAGACAGGAGCTGGATTCCGCCCAAACCAAAATTCGAGATACTTCTTTCATAGCCAGAGGACTGTGAGTCCCTCCTTGATGATTGATGTATGCCACAGTTGTGACATTGTCTGTCTGAAAACAAATGAACGATTCTCTCTTCAGAAGAGGCCAAAACTGAAGAGCTCTGAAAATTGCACGGAGTTCCAAAATATTGATCGGTAATCTCACCTCCTGAGATTCCCAAACTCCTTGTGCCGTCAGAGATCCCCACACAGCTCCCCAACCTGTGAGACTTGCATCTGTTGAAATTACAGTCCAGGTCGGAAGCACAAAAGAAGCCCCCTGAATTAAACGATGGTGATCTGTCCACCATGTTAGAGAGTGTCGAACAATCGGTTTTAAAGATATTAATTGAGATATCTTCGTGTAATCCTTGCACCATTGCTTCAGCATACAGAGCTGAAGAGGTCTCATGTGAAAACGAGCAAAGGGGATCGCGTCCGATGCAGCAGTCATAAGACCTAGAATTTCCATGCATAAGGCTACCGAAGGGAATGATTGTGACTGAAGGTTTCGACAAGCTGTAATCAACTTTAGACGTCTCTTGTCTGTTAAAGACAGAGTCATGGACACTGAATCCATCTGGAAACCCAGAAAGGTTACCCTTGTCTGAGGAATCAAAGAACTTTTTGGTAAATTGATCCTCCAACCATGATCTTGAAGAAACAACACAAGTCGATTCGTATGAGATTCTGCTAAATGTAAAGACTGAGCAAGTACCAAAATATCGTCCAAATAAGGAAATACCACAATACCCTGTTCTCTGATTACAGACAGCAGGGCACCGAGAACCTTTGTAAAAATTCTTGGAGCTGTAGCTAGGCCAAACGGCAGAGCCACAAACTGGTAATGCTTGTCCAGAAACGAGAATCTTAGGAACTGATAATGATCTGGATGAATCGGAATATGCAGATATGCATCCTGTAAATCTATTGTGGACATATAATTCCCTTGCTGAACAAAAGGTAAGATAGTCCTTACAGTTACCATCTTGAACGTTGGTATCCTTACATAACGATTCAATATTTTTAGATCCAGAACTGGTCTGAAAGAATTCTCCTTCTTTGGTACAATGAAGAGATTTGAATAAAACCCCATCCCCTGTTCCGGAACTGGAACTGGCATAATTACTCCAGTCAACTCTAGATCTGAAACACATTTCAGAAATGCTTGAGCTTTTACTGGATTTACTGGGACACGGGAAAGAAAAAATCTCTTTGCAGGAGGTCTCAACTTGAAACCAATTCTGTACCCTTCTGAAACAATGCTCTGAATCCAAAGATTGTGAACAGAATTGATCCAAATTTCCTTGAAAAAACGTAACCTGCCCCCTACCAGCTGAGCTGGAATGAGGGCCGCACCTTCATGTGGACTTAGAAGCAGGCTTTGCCTTTCTAGCTGGCTTGGATTTATTCCAAACTGGAGATGGTCTCCAAACTGAAACTGCTCCTGAGGATGAAGGATCAGGCTTTTGTTCTTTGTTGAAACGAAAGGAACGAAAACGATTATTAGCCCTGTTTTTACCTTTAGATTTTTTATCCTGTGGTAAAAAAGTTCCTTTCCCACCAGTAACAGTTGAAATAATGGAATCCAACTGAGAACCAAATAATTTGTTACCCTGGAAAGAAATGGAAAGTAGAGTTGATTTAGAAGCCATATCAGCATTCCAAGTTTTAAGCCATAAAGCTCTTCTAGCTAAAATAGCTAGAGACATAAACCTGACATCAACTCTGATAATATCAAAAATGGCATCACAGATAAAATTATTAGCATGTTGAAGAATAATAATAATATCATGAGAATCACGATGTGTTACTTGTTGCGCTAAAGTTTCCAACCAAAAAGTTGAAGCTGCAGCAACATCAGCCAAAGATATAGCAGGTCTAAGAAGATTACCTGAACACAGATAAGCTTTTCTTAGAAAGGACTCAATTTTCCTATCTAGAGGATCCTTAAACGAAGTACCATCTGACGTAGGAATAGTAGTACGTTTAGCAAGGGTAGAAATAGCCCCATCAACTTTAGGGATCTTGTCCCAAAATTCTAATCTGTCAGACGGCACAGGATATAATTGCTTAAAACGTTTAGAAGGAGTAAATGAATTACCCAAATTATCCCATTCTTTGGAAATTACCGCAGAAATAGCATCAGGGACAGGAAAAACTTCTGGAATGACTACAGGAGATTTAAAAACCTTATTTAAACGTTTAGATTTAGTATCAAGAGGACCAGAATCCTCTATTTCTAAAGCAATTAGGACTTCTTTAAGTAAAGAACGAATAAATTCCATTTTAAATAAATATGAAGATTTATCAGCATCAACCTCTGAGACAGAATCCTCTGAACCAGAGGAATCATCAGAATCAGAATGATGATGTTCAGTTAAAAATTCATCTGTAGGGAGAGAAGTTTTAAAAGATTTTTTACGTTTACTAGAAGGAGAAATAACAGACATAGCCTTCTTTATGGATTCAGAAACAAAATCTCTTATATTATCAGGAACATTCTGCACCTTAGATGTTGAAGGAACTGCAACAGGCAATGGTACTTTACTAAAGGAAATATTATCTGCTTTAACAAGTTTGTCATGACAATCAATACAAACAACAGCTGGAGGAATAGCTACCAAAAGTTTACAGCAGATACACTTAGCTTTGGTAGATTCAGCACTTGACAGCGATTTTCCTGTAGTATCTTCTGACAGATGCAACGTGAGACATCTTGCAATATGTAAGAGAAAAAACAACATATATATAAAGCAAAATTGATCAAATTACTTAAATGACAGTTTCAGGAATGGGAAAAAATGCCAAAGTACAAGCTTCTAGCAACCAGAAGCAATAAAAAATGAGACTTAAATAATGTGGAGACAAAAGTGCCGCCCATATTTTTTCGCGCCAAATAAGACGCCCACATTATTTGGCGCCTAAATGCTTTTTGGCGCCAAAAATGACGCCACATCCGGAACGCCAACATTTTTGGCGCAAAATAACGTCAAAAAATGACGCAACTTCCGGCGACACGTATGACGCCGGAAACGGAAATAGAATTTTTGCGCCAAAAAAGTCTGCGCCAAGAATGACGCAATAAAATGAAGCATTTTCAGCCCCCGCGAGCCTAACAGCCCACAGGGAAAAAGTCAAATTTTAAGGTAAGAAAAATGTTAAAATGCATTATCCCAAATATGAAACTGACTGTCTGAAAATAAGGAAAGTTGAACATTCTGAGTCAAGGCAAATAAATGTTTGAATACATATATTTAGAACTTTATAAACAAAGTGCCCAACCATAGCTAGGAGTGTCACAGAAAATAAGACTTACTTACCCCAGGACACTCATCTACATATAGTAGATAGCCAAACCAGTACTGAAACGAGAATCAGCAGAGGTAATGGTATATATAAGAGTATATCGTCGATCTGAAAAGGGAGGTAAGAGATGAATCTCTACGACCGATAACAGAGAACCTATGAAATAGACCCCTTAGAAGGAGATCACTGCATTCAAATAGGCAATACTCTCCTCACATCCCTCTGACATTCACTGCACGCTGAGAGGAAAACCGGGCTCCAACTTGCTGCGGAGCGCATATCAACGTAGAATCTAGCACAAACTTACTTCACCACCTCCATCGGAGGCAAAGTTTGTAAAACTGAATTGTGGGTGTGGTGAGGGGTGTATTTATAGGCATTTTGAGGTTTGGGAAACTTTGCCCCTCCTGGTAGGAATGTATATCCCCATACGTCACTAGCTCATGGACTCTTGCTAATTACATGAAAGAAAATTTAGTTAATGATAGTGTAGTGTTAGGTGTAATTGTAACTTAGGTTAGTTTTTATTTTACATGTAAATTTCTCTTTATTTTAACTAGGTAGTTATTAAATAGTTAATAACTATTTAATAGCTATTGTACCTAGTTAAAATAAATTGAAATTTGCCTGTAAACTAAAAATAAATCCTAAAATAGCTACAATATAATTATTACTTATATTGTAGCTATATTAGGGTTTATTTTAAAGGTAAGTATTTAGTTTTAAATAGGAATAATTTAGTTAATAAGAGTTATAATATTTAGATGTATTTAATTAATATTTAAGTTAGGGGGGTGTTAGGGTTAGGGTTAGACTTAGGTTTTGGGGTTAATAATTTTATTATAGTGGCGGCGGTGTAGGGGGTCAGGATAGGGGTTAATAAATTTATTATAGGTGGCGACGGTGTAGAGGGCGCAGATTTGGGGTTAATAAGTTTAATATAGGTGGCGGCGGGGTCCAGGAGCGACGATTTAGGGGTTAAACAATTTATTTAGTTGCGGCGGGTCCGGCATCGGCAGGATAGGGGTTAATAAATTTATTATAGGTGGCGGCGGTATAGGGGGGGCAGGATAGGGGTTACTAGGTATAATGTAGGTGGCGGTGGGCTCCGGGAGCGGCGGTTTAGGGGTTAATATATTTATTATAGTTGTGGCGGGGTCTAGGAGCGGCAGTTTAGGGGTTAATAACTTTATTTAGTTGCGGGGGGCTCCGGGGGTGCCGGTATAAGGGGTAGAACAGTGTAGTTTAGTGTGGGTGCTTAGTGACAGCTTATCAATAGAGCTGGGAAAAAGCCAAAGAGCAGCGAGATCGGATGAGTGATAACTATCACAGTCTGCTGCTCATCGTCCCGTACTTGGTGCGCGGCTTTTTGACAGCTTTATTCATAACTTTGGCGAGCGTATTGAGGTCCGCAGCGGTGATGGTAGGCGAGCTTAGGCGGGCGTATTAAGGCCGGCGATGGCAGGTAAGTAGACACGTTGATAACTAGAGGCCTTTCTGTCTTGCTTGCTATTGCTTCTCACTTTACAATGCAGCTCTGTATCTTCCCTTGATATAGCATGCCTTTTTACTTTAAAATGTAGCCCTTGTATCTTGTCTTGATATAGCATGCCTTTTTACTGCACTGTCCTCACTAACTGATAGCTAGACAGCTAGTTAACAAACCAGACAGAAATAGCTTTGTGTTTATTCCAAACTGATTTTACTTCTGAATAGTTATTTTGTAAAACTGCAATACAATAGGAAAAGTTGAAATTACAATATGTTCTTACACATGGTGCTTGCAATACATACAATAATACATGTTTCTAACACAGAGAGCTTACATTTAAACCTTACAGCAAATAGCAATGCAATTCAAATGCACAATGAACTCTTAGCAAACAATAAATAACTTACAGGCATATGTATATCTAGAGGCAAATATGAAGAGCTGATTTCCATGCTTCTTGAAGCTAAGATGGCTGCTGCGAAACTGAAAGTAAAACTTTTTATTAACAAACTTTATTAACACTTCCTGTTTCCTTCTTGAAAGGAACTAAGCTATAATTGCAACATGAAACCACCAGATGTCATCAACATAAGCATATAATAGACAGAACATCCTGTATTAGGCTAAAATGTGTGATTTTGTAAAATTTTGGGATGGTGGTGTGCCGCAGGATTTTTTAATGTAAAAAAGTGTGACACGGCAAAAAAAGGTTGCAAATCACTGTTCTATACAATATTAATATCCTGTAAATTAAATCTGCTTCCTAAAAAGAAAAGAACACACCAAAAGTAAAAAACACTTTAAACACATATTATAGTATTTAACAGTAAAAGACATATATATATTTATATATAGATAATAATATACATACACATGTACAATTTACCTACAACAATATGTATCAGTTATAAGCTTAAAGGAATAAATGTTCTTTTGTGATTCAGGCAATTTTACAAATTTTTGTGATTCATACTGTTGTAAAAACTTTTTTCCAGGAGATAGTGCTGCCATCTAGTGCTCTTATATACAAATAACATTCTTACAAAACTGCTGCTATATAGTGCTCTCGACACATGCATGCTCCTGAGCTTACATCACTGATTTTTAACAAGAGATACAGAGAGAATGAAGCAAATTTGATAATGGAATTAAATTAGAAAGTTGTTTAAAATTGTATGCTCTATCTGAATTATGGAATAAGGAATTTAAAGAATATATGATAATTGAACACTGATACTTTCTGATATAGAGAATAGAACACAAAAAATGTATAGGGAAATGTTGATGTTTTATTCAGTCTCTACCTGTGAATGTGCAGATACAGATTTTTTACCCTTTTAGAAATACTGGTTATTGTCTTTAAGAACAATTAAAGGGGAATTGGACTCTATTGGATAGTAATTGAAGTATAGGAGAGAGAGAGGAGAGAAAATTATGTTTTGTTTTCTCTACTTTGGTACAATGACTCAAAGTTGATTTTATTATGCTGTGGACCGAATGGGTCATATTCAATCATTTATATTTTGTTTTCTTTTTTTTGTTTTAGCTTTAAGGTAAACCAGTTGAGTGGTGCTCTGCTTTCTCATGTCAAAGTCCTTTTAAACGTAAGGCCCAAAATGTAATTAAGAGGATATTGGACATATTTTTATACAATGACAGATGGCAGAACAAACACGCACACATGTGCTTTAGAGTTCAAGTTCATGAGCAACATGATTAAATACCTTGGTTCTTCTCCCACAGAGCAAGTGTCTCTTAATCCTGTTTAGTCACAAGTTTCTGTTATACATTTCTGCTTTATTTAATCAAGCTACCATTTAGTGAAATGGCATTTTTGCTCACCCTGATCTAGAAAATATAGCAGCTCTGGTGTCAAGCCTCAGCTCTATCCTAGAAACCTAAAACCACACTCTAGGTTAGTAAAACAAAATAGGGTGACAACTAGAAAAAATAATAATAATATACTACTAATCACAATAATATATTAGCAATCTGGGTATATTTATATTTATTATTCAGTGGCTGATGTGGATTCCAAAAATAGTAGTTTGCTTTATTTAGTCCAGTGGAAGTAGTACCGCTTCTCTGCAAATCTCAGGTTTTTGCTTTTTTTGTGGAGCTTTGATTATAATGTGCTAAACTACATTGTCGGTTCTTGAGGTATTAAACTAAATGACAATTCAGCTTCATGAATGTCTTTGGTTGTTCTTTTCTATTTTTAATCGTACCCCTCTTCATATCTTGCACCTTCTCTGTCAGGCAATTAGTGCCCATTGCTGGTTCTGCTGTTCTTACTTCCTCCATTATCAAAGAAGAATATAAATCAGCACATTCATACTAATGTAGAAATATCACTAAAGTCACCAAATGGCCTGGATACACTGGTGTGAGAGCGTTAAAGTTCCTTGGTTTGCTTAGATTGGCACAAGTCTTGCATCCTGTTGATTTAAAGGTTGTTTACAACTTCATGGACTCCGAATGTAAAAATCTATCTACGTGGGTTGTGTTTTGTGACACAAACTTGGTAAAAGAAAATTAGCTCAGATTTGCATGAAAAATAGTTTAAATTGATTGCTCCTGAACAACGTCTGTGAATCCCTACAGGAACCCAAATTAAAGGCTATTTTGTATAGAGCTAACAATTTGATAACTTTGAATTTTCATTGGTGTTTGAATTTTGTCACTAGATTGAACAGACTCTTGACAATTTGATGAACACCAGCCTTTGACTATAGTGATAACAGTAGCCAGGTGTTTCCTGGAACTCTATTTTGTTGTTGAAAGGTGAATACCACTTTATAATACTTTGGTGTTCAGACCAAATCAAACTACCAGGGGATCTCCCTACCATCCTCCGTTTAATTGCACATGCCTGTGCTCTCCTACAATTCTTAAGAAAACAAAAACAAACGCAAGACCCCCATAACTTTTCATTGTAACCTTAATGGAATTAACCCTTCCATTATCCACTAGATTATTCGTTTTTCTGAAAGAAATAGCAACATTACAAGGAAAACTTGGTAGGGGTTTAATGACTTAGTCAATGCTAGCCCTTGTCTGCCCCTTAATGGCCAGGAAGTTCAAAAGATTATGCAGGGCTATTCATGTGCATCTGGTTTTAAAGGCCAGCTTTCTATTGCAGTTCCATTTTCAGGGTTCAGTCCAATGTTCATCAAAGCTTAACCCCATGATTCACCATTTCAATCTTGCTGTATTTTCCAAGGCTTAGAATTGTATCTTACCTCATGGATCTACAGCAATGGTGCATAAATTCATTTGCACTTTAAAATAGAATGTATGTGTTTTTGAACCGTGTTACTGAGTACTAAGTGACAATACTGTTCTCTCATGCCATCAGTCTTTGTTTACACTATATTACAAAGGTAGATGAGATAAAAAATAGGCTAAAAGTCATTAAGTTTAGTTTGCAAACTGACTGTAATAAATTATAATTGTTACTCTGCTCTAGCTTTCATTACAACAGGAACTAGTTTTAGTGGAAAATATACCTAATCCCATTTTAATGTTACCTGCTGTATCTGCTGTCACAAAACAAGTTTGATTGCTCTCAGTGTGCAAACTTTTATTTGTTTGATATGAAATCTACTTTTACTTTTTGTCTTTGGGATAACCTATTCTCACATGAATATGATTGCTATGAAAATGCCCTTCACACTTCTATACAGACTCTGAAAATTCTTATGGTAACTCTGGTAACAGTAAACAAACACATCTTTGTAGTCTTTTTAACAGGACAGTGCCAACCTATGCTACAACCTTTTGCAATCTGCTTGAATCATTTGTCATTTGGACAAGAAATATAACCAAACTTAGATGGTGTGGTCTCGAGATGGTTTGATTGTCTTTAAGGTATGGCTATATCCATTAGGCAGATATAGGAAAGGATAAACATCTGGCTGTCTTCATCACTCTAAGGAAGACAAGTTTCCAAAGTTTTTATTTACAGTAACAACAGAAATAGAAGTTCTCAAATGGGAACAGACAGAATTAATTTACTTATAAGGGATGCTGCACAGCAGGGGTGCGGCAATTTTACCCCATTTATGCCTTTCAAAGAGAAACTATATTCTGATGTATTGCAGTCTATTACTACTGAAAGGATAGTCAAGCCCCATATTTTTTTTTTTCCTGCGAAGGAGCAATTTGAATTGTACATGTGCATTTTGGCTGTGAGCAGTGGTGCAACTAGACACTGCTGGATTCTAGGGCAGAGTCACAGGAAGAAGGGCCTAAAACCTTCCAACACTACTCCTGAGGTAATTTTATCTATGTAGCAGTCTGGGATAACAAATCCCTAATGTTTTTTTCTTCACGTGTAATGACCTCTGGCCAACATCTCCATCCATTGCCACAGGAGATGCAGCAGGGAGCAAGGTTTCTGAGTGAACTCCCAAAAGCCTGATGTGCCCCTGCAACCTAAATTGTCATGTCTGTGCCTGTGTAAACCATGTCCATGAGTTACAGCCATATCCCTCTAGGTAAAGCACATTTACAGAGAAGGATAGGCTATGCCTGAAGTAACCAATCAACTCTGCCTACTGTGCAGTGCAGGTATCTCTATTAGGGTCAGATTACAAGTGGATCGCTTAATGTTGCTTTAGCGAAGGTGATATTAGCGCTCCACTGAGTAATACCAGAGCACGCTAATATGCACTGGTATTACAAGTTAACAGAGTTCGCGTTCGCATTGCTCATGAGAGCGTATTTCCATAGGCTCCAATGAGAGCCTCATTCTGATGCGGTCATACACAGCATGAGAATTAGCTCAGCAAAGGCGGTAAGTAGCACAGTGATGGCAGCATATTGTAAATATATATGTATATGACTATATACATATATATTTCTGTGTTAATATGTGTATATACACATATTAACACACACATATATATGTAAATTAGCATATACATATATATCTACAAGGAACACACAGTTCTCATAGACTGCAATGTAAAGGCACTTTTCAGTGCTGTTTTTTTTCTAACACCCCCACAGCCACCGATTTAGCCCCCAAAACATGCTACATTTAAAAATAAAAAAATACATAAAACTAACTAACAATTGATTTTGGGGGCATTTGTGGCACATTTATACAATTAACCAGAGATCTGATCTCTGTTTGATTTTATAAGCGCTAATTGCTAGCATGAGCTTGCGGTAGCAATAACCAGCCACTTGCAATGGCTGGTTATTTATTGTGCGACTGCAAACGGGTAAATTTACCCATTTGCAGGCTCACTATAAATTAGCGCTCCTCTTGTAATCTGGCCCTTAGTCTGTGCACAATGCTGAGATGAGGAACAATGCAGAAATCCTCTTCTAACCTGGATGAGTTATTCTTATCTATAGAATTTTATTTATAATACTTAACATTTGTTGATGATTTTGACACTTTTACACACATTGGGGTCTATTTATGACCCTCTCCACTTCAGTTCCGGCTGAAGCGGAAGTTAAGAAGCAGCGGTCCTAAAACCGCTGCTCCCTAACTCGACCGCCACCTCTGAGGTGACAGCAATCGAATATGATCGGGCTGATTGACACCCCCTGCTAGGTGCCTAGAGGGATATGGCTGCACCTCACTGACGAGGCCCACAATAGGCCGAAACGTACGTCTGGGGTTTTGCTGTTTCTCTCGTTCAGAGAGGGATTGCCTGGTATTTTGGGGCTGGACTGCACTGCTAAGTCAGGATCAGACTGATATGCTTCAGGAAAGTTCTTCTCTCTGAAAGGCACATGTTGAGCAAAAAGAGGCTGCTTCTTGGGTGGTAACTAGCCATAGAACAAGCTATTATGCTATTGTTCGTTTCCAGGTTAAGCGCTTCTCTCTTTTTATTTATTTATATAATTTCATTGGAGCCCTTTGCAGTCAAGTAGCTGAAAACATGAAAAATCATATTTATGCAACATTCATATTTAATAAAGTGCTTAAAGGGACAGTCCAGCCAAAATTGAAATCCACATGGATGCATTTAAATTTAAATTTTGAATAGAAGCATTTTTGCAATATACACGTATTAGCAAATATGCTTCTAATAAAAGCTGTAGCTGTTTCAAAGGTGTATTTAAGTATGCACCGTGTACCAGCGTTTTAAACACAGCACTTGCTCAGAGAGCCTAAGATGCTTGTACCATCTGGTAATGACTCAATTTGTTAATTGCTGACATGATACAAGCCCCACTGGCACTATGAGCAGCTGCAGTATTTAAAATGCTGATGCACTGAGAATATCAAGCTATGCTTCACATGCACGTGCAGAGAAAAATGTTTACATTAAAACAGTGATAACATTTACTAGAAGCATTTTTGCCAATGCATGTATATTGCAAATATGTTTCTATTCAAAGATGTAATTCATCTATGTGTAATTACATTTTGACCAGATTGTCCCTTTTACTTGTGTATGTATTATAAATATTTCACATTCCAATTAATGAATATAGGTATTCCTATATATATCCATATCTCTATACCTTTATATATATATATATTGCCCTTATGAAAAAATCCATATGTGGCCCTCTCAACATTATGTTGTAATTTCCCTGTCCATTATATGCACTTATTGATTTTATCTTGTCTTATTCTATTTAATTTTATGTCTCACTTTTTTTGACACCCCGTGTTGCTTTTCATTTGGGTGGTCTGTCTCACTCCGAACTGACATTCAGCGCTATTTTGATTGTCAGATAGTTTTAAAGCCTGCAATGATTACATAATGTGCTGACAGTGATATACAGCTGACTTATTTGATATCATCCATTATGGGTGGGGAATGGCTGTCTTTTATTATGATAGAATTGACTTATTCCCTTTATTACTTGGCTTTAATTTTTGTATATAATTTTGTATATATTTCACTTTAGGTTGGTGATTGATGCACTGGAGGTGAACCTGTATTCAGGTAGTTCATACATATAGATGGATCAAAATCACTCTTAGGTGCCGTTATGAGACAAAGCACGCATATTTATATTATTTTTTGTAGAGCTGGTCTGATAATGCCATTTCTCCCTTTGTATGTTAATGTGTGCATTTGATGATAACATAGCCAGTGCTAGCTACAAACAGATGAGTGGTAATGGTAAGAACTGACTAGGTGCGCTCATCAGTCATAATGTGACACATAGATACAGTTAATACTCAGCGATGTTTTGACACGCCCATACGGGGGCGGACACACTACTGATAGGATAGTTTTCGGCATTGCATTTACTTTTGACAGAACGACTTTAGCTGAAGAACAGAGTGCGGTACTAACAGGGCTCACATATTGGTTTTAATCTGCGTGCATAGAGTTACAACTCTGATTTTGTAAGACACTGTCAGTTCGGTATCTGTGCGACCTAAGATGCTTGAGATGGTAGTTTTAACACTGATTCAGATTAATATTGGCTTTATATTTAGATTTAACACTGTTTAGTTAAGGGCGGCCTCACTATTTTATTTGTTTATTATTGACATGCAGTGATCTGGTGAGTGCTATATTTGAGAGTTAGCTAGATGGGATATCCTTTGCTGCTGGAGGCAATATGCATCCCTAGTGACAGGTGGGCGTAGCTTGAACGCATGTAGCTATGACGTATCTGGCACTGAGTGCCATAATGTCGCTGATTGGTGCTACTATGATCTCTAAAAGCTAGAACACTGCTGGTTGGTGGGATTACGATCTCCATGGGCCAGGGCGACAATGATTGGTTGAATTACGATCCTCTTTTTTCACTGTCGATTTACTGTTTTGTTTACAGTTTTAATGATATTTAGCTGACTTTTATGTGTGGTTGGACTGAGATTGCCCCCCCCTCCTTATTGGCAACACGGAGTTTCATGTTTTAATTACTTTTCACTATCCACTTGAATCACTATATACACTAGTTTTGTATTATAGATAGCTATTGGTCACTTGGTAAGGTGTGTTATGTAACTTTGGCCATGATTGGTCAAACTCGTGGGGAGGGCAGTTTGGTGCCTATTTAAGGCCTGCATTTTCACATTGTTAATTTGTCAGAGGAAGGGACTGTTACTGTCCCGAAACGTCACTAGTTTGAATTAAAACTTTTTGTCACAGTTGGAACCGTTCAGTGAGTGCTTCTTTGCTACATTTTATCTTCTATCTCATATCACCCTGACAAGTTGCAAAAGTTGGTGAGAGTGCACTTACACCATTGCTTGGAATATATATATATACATATATATAAAATATATATATATATACAGGGAGTGCAGAATTATTAGGCAAGTTGTATTTTTGAGGATTAATTTTATTATTGAACAACAACCATGTTCTCAATGAACCCAAAAAACTCATTAATATCAAAGCTGAATAGTTTTGGAAGTAGTTTTTAGTTTGTTTTTAGTTATAGCTATTTTAGGGGGATATCTGTGTGTGCAGGTGACTATTACTGTGCATAATTATTAGGCAACTTAACAAAAAACAAATATATACCCATTTCAATTATTTATTTTTACCAGTGAAACCAATATAACATCTCAACATTCACAAATATACATTTCTGACATTCAAAAACAAAACAAAAACAAATCAGTGACCAATATAGCCACCTTTCTTTGCAAGGACACTCAAAAGCCTGCCATCCATGGATTCTGTCAGTGTTTTGATCTGTTCACCATCAACATTGCATGCAGCAGCAACCACAGCCTCCCAGACACTGTTCAGAGAGGTGTACTGTTTTCCCTCCTTGTAAATCTCACATTTGATGATGGACCACAGGTTCTCAATGGGGTTCAGATCAGGTGAACAAGGAGGCCATGTCATTAGATTTTCTTCTTTTATACCCTTTCTTGCCAGCCACGCTGTGGAGTACTTGGACGCGTGTGATAGAGCATTGTCCTGCATGAAAATCATGTTTTTCTTGAAGGATGCAGACTTCTTCCTGTACCACTGCTTGAAGAAGGTGTCTTCCAGAAACTGGCAGTAGGACTGGGAGTTGAGCTTGACTCCATCCTCAACCCGAAAAGGCCCCACAAGCTCATCTTTGATGATACCAGCCCAACCCAGTACTCCACCTCCACCTTGCTGGCGTCTGAGTCGGACTGGAGCTCTCTGCCCTTTACCAATCCAGCCACGGGCCCATCCATCTGGCCCATCAAGACTCACTCTCATTTCATCAGTCCATAAAACCTTAGAAAAATCAGTCTTGAGATATTTCTTGGCCCAGTCTTGACGTTTCAGCTTGTGTGTCTTGTTCAGTGGTGGTCGTCTTTCAGCCTTTCTTACCTTGGCCATGTCTCTGAGTATTGCACACCTTGTGCTTTTGGGCACTCCAGTGATGTTGCAGCTCTGAAATATGGCCAAACTGGTGGCAAGTGGCATCTTGGCAGCTGCACGCTTGACTTTTCTCAGTTCATGGGCAGTTATTTTGCGCCTTGGTTTTTCCACACGCTTCTTGCGACCCTGTTGACTATTTTGAATGAAACGCTTGATTGTTCGATGATCACGCTTCAGAAGCTTTGCAATTTTAAGAGTGCTGCATCCCTCTGCAAGATATCTCACTATTTTTGACTTTTCTGAGCCTGTCAAGTCCTTCTTTTGACCCATTTTGCCAAAGGAAAGGAAGTTGCCTAATAATTATGCACACCTGATATAGGGTGTTGATGTCATTAGACCACACCCCTTCTCATTACAGAGATGCACATCACGTAATATGCTTAATTGGTAGTAGGCTTTCGAGCCTATACAGTTTGGAGTAAGACAACATGCATAAAGAGGATGATGTGGTCAAAATACTAATTTGCCTAATAATTCTGCACTCACTGTATATATACATATATATATAAAATATATATATATATATATATATATATATATATATATAAAATATATATATATATATATATATATATATATTTCATGTAATTAGCAAGAGTCCATGAGCTAGTGACGTATGGGATATACATTCCTACCAGGAGGGGCAAAGTTTCCCAAACCTCAAAATGCCTATAAATACACCCCTCACCACACCCACAAATCAGTTTTACAAACTTTGCCTCCTATGGAGGTGGTGAAGTAAGTTTGTGCTAGATTCTACGTTGATATGCGCTCCGCAGCAGGTTGGAGCCCGGTTTTCCTCTCAGCGTGCAGTGAATGTCAGAGGGATGTGAGGGAGAGTATTGCCTATTTGAATTCAATGATCTCCTTCTACGGGGTCTATTTCATAGGTTCTCTGTTATCGGTCGTAGAGATTCATCTCTTACTTCCCTTTTCAGATCGACGATATACTCTTATTTATATACCATTACCTCTGCTGATTTTCGTTTCAGTACTGGTTTGGCTTTCTACAACATGTAGATGAGTGTCCTGGGGTAAGTAAGTCTTATTTTCTGTGACACTCTAAGCTATGGTTAGGCACTTTTTTATAAAGTTCTAAATATATGTATTCAAACATTTATTTGCCTTGACTCAGGATGTTCAACATTCCTTATTTCAGACAGTCAGTTTCATATTTGGGATAATGCATATGAATAAATCAATTTTTTTCTTACCTTAAAATTTGACTTTTTCCCTGTGGGCTGTTAGGCTCGCGGGGGCTGAAAATGCTTCATTTTATTGCGTCATTCTTGGCGCGGACTTTTTTGGCGCAAATTTTTTTTTTCTGTTTCCGGCGTCATACGTGTCGCCGGAAGTTGCGTCATTTTTGACGTTCTTTTGCTCCAAAAGTGTCGGCGTTCCGGATGTGGCGTCATTTTTGGCGCCAAAAGCATTTAATGTGGGCGTCATTTTTGGCGCTAAAAAAATATGGGCGTCACTATTGTCTCCACATTATTTAAGTCTCATTATTTATTGCTTCTGGTTGCTAGAAGCTTGTTCACTGGCATTTTTTCCCATTCCTGAAACTGTCATTTAAGGAATTTGATCAATTTTGCTTTATATGTTGTTTTTCTATTACATATTGCAAGATGTCCCACGTTGAAACTGAGTCAGAAGATACTTCTGGAAAATCGCTGCCTGGTGCTGGAGCTACCAAAGCTAAGTGTATCTGCTGTAAACTTATGGTATCTGTTCCTCCAGCTGTTGTTTGTACTGTTTGTCATGACAAACTTGTTAATGCAGATAATATTTCCTTTAGTACTGTTACATTACCTGTTGCTGTTCCGTCAACATCTAATACTCAGAGTGTTCCTGATAACATAAGAGATTTTGTTTCTAAATCCATTAAGAAGGCTATGTCTGTTATTCCTTCTTCTAGTAAACGTAAAAAATCTTTTAAAACTTCTCATTTTTCAGATGAATTTTTAAATGAACATCATCATTCTGATTCTGATAATGGTTCTTCTGGTTCAGAGGATTCTGTCTCAGAGGTTGATGCTGATAAATCTTCATATTTATTTAAAATGGAATTTATTCGTTCTTTACTTAAAGAAGTCCTAATTGCATTAGAAATTGAGGATTCTGGTCCTCTTGATACTAAATCTAAACGTTTAGATAAGGTTTTTAAATCTCCTGTAGTTATTCCAGAAGTTTTTCCTGTCCCTAGTGCTATTTCTGAAGTAATTTCCAGGGAATGGAATAATTTGGGTAATTCATTTACTCCTTCTAAACGTTTTAAGCAATTATATCCTGTGCCATCTGACAGATTAGAGTTTTGGGACAAAATCCCTAAGGTTGATGGGGCTGTCTCTACTCTTGCTAACCGTACTACTATTCCTACGGCAGATGGTACTTCCTTTAAGGATCCTTTAGATAGGAAAATTGAATCCTTTCTAAGAAAAGCTTACATGTGTTCAGGTAATCTTCTTAGACCTGCTATATCTTTAGCGGATGTTGCTGCAGCTTCAACTTTTTGGTTAGAAGCTTTAGCGCAACAAGTAACCGATCATAATTCTCATAGCATTATTATTCTTCTTCAACATGCTAATAATTTTATTTGTGATGCCATCTTTGATATCATTAGAGTTGATGTCAGGTATATGCCTCTAGCTATTTTAGCTAGAAGAGCTTTATGGCTTAAAACTTGGAATGCTGATATGTCTTCTAAGTCTACTCTGCTTTCCCTTTCTTTCCAGGGTAATAAATTGTTTGGTTCTCAGTTGGATTCTATTATCTCAACTGTTACTGGAGGGAAAGGAACTTTTTTACCACAGGATAAAAAAATCTAAAGGTAAATTTAGGTCTAATAATCGTTTTCGTTCCTTTCGTCACAACAAGGAACAAAAACCTGATCCTTCATCCTCAGGAGCGGCATCAGTTTGGAAACCATCTCCAGTCTGGAATAAATCCAAGCCTTTTAGAAAATCAAAGCCAGCTCCTAAGTCCACATGAAGGTGCGGCCCTCATTCCAGCTCAGCTGGTAGGGGGCAGATTACGTTTTTTCAAAGAAATTTGGATCAATTCCGTTCACAATCTTTGGATTCAGAACATTATTTCAGAAGGGTACAGAATTGGCTTCAAGATAAGGCCTCCTGCAAAGAAATTTTTTCTTTCCCGTGTCCCAGTAAACCCAGCGAAGGCTCAAGCATTTCTGAAATGTGTTTCAGATCTAGAGTTGGCTGGAGTAATTATGCCAGTTCCAGTTCTGGAACAGGGACTGGGGTTTTATTCAAATCTCTTCATTGTACCAAAGAAGGAGAATTCCTTCAGACCAGTTCTGGATCTAAAAATATTGAATCGTTATGTAAGGATACCAACATTCAAAATGGTAACTGTAAGGACTATCCTGCCTTTTGTTCAGCAAGGGCATTATATGTCTACAATAGATTTACAGGATGCATATCTGCATATTCCGATTCATCCAGATCACTATCAGTTTCTGAGATTCTCTTTCCTAGACAAGCATTACCAGTTTGTGGCTCTGCCGTTTAGCCTAGCTACAGCTCCAAGAATTTTTACGAAGGTTCTCGGTGCCCTTCTGTCTGTAATCAAAGAACAGGGTATTGTGGTATTTCCTTATTTGGACGATATCTTGGTACTTGCTCAGTCTTCACATTTAGCAGAATCTCATACGAATCGACTTGTGTTGTTTCTTCAACATCATGGTTGGAGGATCAATTTACCAAAAAGTTCATTGATTCCTCAGACAAGGGTAACCTTTTTAGGTTTCCAGATAGATTCAGTGTCCATGACTCTATCTTTGACAGACAAGAGACGTCTAAAATTGATATCAGCTTGTCGAAACCTTCAGTCACAATCATTCCCTTCGGTAGCCTTATGCATGGAAATTCTAGGTCTTATGACTGCTGCATCGGACGCGATCCCCTTTGCTCGTTTTCACATGTGGCCTCTTCAGCTCTGTATGCTGAACCAGTGGTGCAGGGATTACACAAAGATATCTCAATTAATATCTTTAAAACCGATTGTACGACACTCTCTGACGTGGTGGACAGATCACCATCGTTTAGTTCAGGGGGCTTCTTTTGTTCTTCCGACCTGGACTGTAATTTCAACAGATGCAAGTCTTACAGGTTGGGGAGCTGTGTGGGGGTCTCTGACAGCACAAGGGGTTTGGGAATCTCAGGAGGTGAGATTACCGATCAATATTTTGGAACTCCGTGCAATTTTCAGAGCTCTTCAGTCTTGGCCTCTTCTAAAGAGAGAATTGTTCATTTGTTTTCAGACAGACAATGTCACAACTGTGGCATACATCAATCATCAAGGAGGGACTCACAGTCCCCTGCTATGAAAGAAGTATCTCGAATTCTGGTATGGGCGGAATCCAGCTCCTGTCTAGTTTCTGCAGTTCATATCCCAGGTATAGACAATTGGGAAGCGGATTATCTCAGTCGCCAAACGTTACATCCGGGCGAATGGTCTCTTCACCCAGAGGTATTTCTTCAGATTGTTCAAATGTGGGGTCTTCCAGAAATAGATCTGATGGCTTCTCATCTAAACAAGAAACTTCCCAGGTATCTGTCCAGATCCAGGGATCCTCAAGCGGAAGCAGTGGATGCGTTGTCACTTCCTTGGAAGTATCATCCTGCCTATATCTTTCCGCCTCTAGTTCTTCTTCCAAGAGTAATCTCCAAGATTCTGAAGGAATGGTCGTTTGTTCTGCTGGTGGCTCCAGCATGGCCTCACAGGTTTTGGCATGTGGATCTTGTCCGGATGGCCTCTTGCCAACCGTGGACTCTTCCGTTAAGACCAGACCTTCTGTCACAAGGTCCTTTTTTCCATCAGGATCTCAAATCCTTAAATTTAAAGGTATGGAGATTGAACGCTTGATTCTTAGTCAAAGAGGTTTCTCTGACTCTGTGATTAATACTATGTTACAGGCTCGTAAATCCGTATCTAGGGAGATATATTATAGAGTCTGGAAGACTTATATTTCTTGGTGTCTTTCTCATCATTTTTCCTGGTATTCTTTTAGAATTCCGAGAATTTTACAGTTTTTTCAGGATGGTTTGGATAAAGGTTTGTCTGCAAGTTCCTTGAAAGGACAAATCTCTGCTCTTTCTGTTCTTTTTCACAGAAAGATTGCTAATCTTCCTGATATTCATTGTTTTGTATAAGCTTTGGTTCGTATAAAACCTGTCATTAAGTCAATTTCTCCTCCTTGGAGTTTGAATTTGGTTCTGGGGGCTCTTCAAGCTCCTCCGTTTGAACCTATGCATTCTTTGGACATTAAATTACTTTCTTGGAAAGTTTTGTTCCTTTTGGCCATCTCTTCTGCCAGAAGAGTTTCTGAATTATCTGCTCTTTCTTGTGAGTCTCCTTTTCTGATTTTTCATCAGGATAAGGCGGTGTTGCGAACTTCTTTTAAATTTTTACCTAAGGTTGTGAATTCTAAAAACATTAGTAGAGAAATTGTGGTTCCTTCATTATGTCCTGATCCTAAGAATTCTAAGGAGAAATCATTGCATTCTTTGGATGTAGTTAGAGCTTTGAAATATTATGTTGAAGCTACTAAGAATTTCCGAAAGACTTCTAGTCTATTTGTTATCTTTTCCGGTTCTAGGAAAGTTCAGAAGGCTTCTGCCATTTCTTTGGCATCTTGGTTGAAATCTTTAATTCATCATGCTTATGTCGAGTCGGGTAAAACTCCGCCTCAAAGGATTACAGCTCATTCTACTAGGTCAGTTTCTACTTCCTGGGCGTTTAGGAATGAAGCTTCGGTTGATCAGATTTGCAAAGCAGCAACTTGGTCTTCTTTGCATACTTTTACTAAATTCTACCATTTTGATGTGTTTTCTTCTTCTGAAGCAGTTTTTGGTAGAAAAGTACTTCAGGCAGCTGTTTCAGTTTGATTCTTCTGCTTATAATTTCAGTTTTTTTCATTATAAGTTTTAAACTTTGTTTTGGGTGTGGATTATTTTCAGCGGAATTGGCTGTCTTTATTTTATCCCTCCCTCTCTAGTGACTCTTGCGTGGAAGATCCACATCTTGGGTAGTCATTATCCCATACGTCACTAGCTCATGGACTCTTGCTAATTACATGAAAGAAAACATAATTTATGTAAGAACTTACCTGATAAATTCATTTCTTTCATATTAGCAAGAGTCCATGAGGCCCACCCTTTTTTGTGGTGGTTATGATTTTTTTGTATAAAGCACAATTATTCCAATTCCTTATATTTATGCTTCACACTTTTTTCTTATCACCCCACTTCTTGGCTATTCGTTAAACTGATTTGTGGGTGTGGTGAGGGGTGTATTTATAGGCATTTTGAGGTTTGGCAAACTTTGCCCCTCCTGGTAGGAATGTATATCCCATACGTCACTAGCTCATGGACTCTTGCTAATATGAAAGAAATGAATTTATCAGGTAAGTTCTTACATAAATTATGTTATATATATCTTTTACCAAACAAAACATCATATATATATGTATATAAATATTTATTTAAGAACAAATAGTACTATGTGAAGAACATGGGAGTGTTCATATTCATATTTCATGACGGGTTTAGCACACGTGAATAAACACGATCGGGTTAGCACGCGAGTATGTTCGTTTTTTCCACAGTCTTTGCGCTCCGTTGCCTATAAGAAAACGTAGAACAGCAGTCAATAAACAAATGTTTGTGGACTGCTGAATGGTAGTGCATAAAATCATACACCCATGCTGATTTCCATACATTATAAATTCATCCTAATATCACATATCTCTTCCCTACGCCCAGTGGCGGCTGGTGAATTTTGAAGATGGGGGCACTAGACCACACCCCTTGAAATAAGGCCCCACCCACTAATATGCCTCGCCTCCACCCATTAGAACCTGCAATCACAACACACACACACACACACATATATATATATATATATATATATATATATACACACACACATACACATACATATACTGTACACACACATATATATATATATATATATATATATATATATATATATGTGTGTGTTATTGTTAAGTTAATAGAAAAAAATGTTTTTATGAAACTTTGAAAATTAGTTAAGACAATTTTGCAGGTCTTAATTAGAGATGTCATGTCACCACCACCAATTATGTGACTGGGCCAAATACTGTCATAACACAGAGCTTATTCAGAATCACAGCACAGATCCAGTCATTTATTTGTTGACAGGAGTTTAGAACACTGCACAACATTAATGCATAGTTCAACATCAGCAGATACACATAGGACAGAACCCTACAGCAAGATATTTAACAAACAGTATGCAATGTCTCAGAGCCCATTTATTCACAATAGATGCATGTAATGTATTCACAGACAGGAGTCTCTCATGTATTTCTGAGTACCAACAACAAGGCTTTTAGCATGCAGATTTCCTACAACCTCATCAGTGCTGCTACTAACTTGCTGGTTCTCTATATGTACCTATTTGTGTGCCTATCCCCCATTGGAGAGCAGTAAATCACTGGAGAGCAGTAAATCACAGAAGCTTTAACTTTCCACAGCTCCACTGAGTGCTATCATCTTCAGCACGCAGCCAGACCTAGACAGCAGTGCAGACACACACCCTCTCCTGTGATTTTCGAAAGAGGAATTTATGGCCCGTAGGGGCCCTGACAGGGAGCAGTAAAGTCACCAGCAGTAAATCACCTGGCGCTTTTACTTTTAACAGCCACGCTGAAAGCTCTCATAGCCAACACATTGCCAGACCTAGGCAGCAGTGCAGGCACACGCTCCTGTGATGCTCTAAGGAGGAATTTACAGGTAGTGAGAGATTATATATAATAATAAAAAATGCTAAAAATACTCTCAATATTAAAGTATAGGGTTCCCTTAAAGCCAAGGTCTTGGGGCCCTGACAGGGAGCGGTAAATGACAGCACATCAGTAATCTTCCCCACACTGCAGCATATAGGATATAATGATTATTAAATCTGTATAAGGATGAGTTACTGCTACTAATCTGGTGTTGAATCGTTTTGACTAATGTTTAGTCAGAACGATTCAACACCAGATTAGTACTTGTTACTACTTTCACACCTTTTCTCCATGATGACCCGGTGCTGCTTCTTTCTCACACTGTCCTGTCCGGTGTTCTGTCAGACCAGCTGGCTTGTACAATTAGTGACAAGATGACTGAACCGCCTGTGGCATTCTGAAAATCTGGTGTGTTAGTGGGCATCATTGAGGGGGAGGAGCCTAGTCAAGCTTCATCACGTGATTTCAATGATGACGTATCCGGACCAGCTTAGAACCACCTCACTGGCTTATTCGCACAGGCTGAACTGTGTGATTAAGCCAGTATAGGAATGGGTGGGAGTAGCGTCTCAGCGTCTGCATGAAAAGCAATAAAGGCAGCTAATGAGACAGGCATGTAGGCTCTACCGCACGTGTGGTTAAATAAAGAAAAAACAGTGGAAACATAAAAAAAAATATTTTACAAAAAAACAGTTTTGCTTTAACTTTTTTTGGGGTATAAATTAAATATAATTTTTCCAATAGGGGGCTATTGGAAAATTTATATTTTCTTCAGAATTTTTTTTTCTTCTTCTTTTGACTGGGGGTTCACGTGCGGGTGTGCACAAATGGAGGACTCTCCACTGCCTATGCCTGACCAAACAACTACATTTTTAATCCTTCGTGTCAACTCATTCATCCAATTTCAGAAGGCTGTTTTCATCCTTGAACTCCCTTCTCTATCTGCCTGTTCCTCCACCCACTACCAAGCTCACTACTCTGATTATAGCTGACCACTTTAAAAATAAAATTTATGCAATTAGTAAAAACATCTCTCCCTCCCACCCCTGAAAACCAGTCCTTCTACCCACCCTTTCTCTTAATTATTATTATTGCTTCTGGTTGCTAGAAGCTTGTTCACTGGCATTTTTTCCCATTCCTGAAACTGTCATTTAAGGAATTTGATCAATTTTGCTTTATATGTTGTTTTTCTATTACATATTGCAAGATGTCCCACGTTGAAACTGAGTCAGAAGATACTTCTGGAAAATCGCTGCCTGGTGCTGGAGCTACCAAAGCTAAGTGTATCTGCTGTAAACTTATGGTATCTGTTCCTCCAGCTGTTGTTTGTACTGTTTGTCATGACAAACTTGTTAATGCAGATAATATTTCCTTTAGTACTGTTACATTACCTGTTGCTGTTCCGTCAACATCTAATACTCAGAGTGTTCCTGATAACATAAAAGATTTTGTTTCTAAATCCATTAAGAAGGCTATGTCTGTTATTCCTTCTTCTAGTAAACGTAAAAAATCTTTTAAAACTTCTCATTTTTCAGATGAATTTTTAAATGAACATCATCATTCTGATTCTGATAATGGTTCTTCTGGTTCAGAGGATTCTGTCTCAGAGGTTGATGCTGATAAATCTTCATATTTATTTAAAATGGAATTTATTCGTTCTTTACTTAAAGAAGTCCTAATTGCATTAGAAATTGAGGATTCTGGTCCTCTTGATACTAAATCTAAACGTTTAGATAAGGTTTTTAAATCTCCTGTAGTTATTCCAGAAGTTTTTCCTGTCCCTAGTGCTATTTCTGAAGTAATTTCCAGGGAATGGAATAATTTGGGTAATTCATTTACTCCTTCTAAACGTTTTAAGCAATTATATCCTGTGCCATCTGACAGATTAGAGTTTTGGGACAAAATCCCTAAGGTTGATGGGGCTGTCTCTACTCTTGCTAACCGTACTACTATTCCTACGGCAGATGGTACTTCCTTTAAGGATCCTTTAGATAGGAAAATTGAATCCTTTCTAAGAAAAGCTTACATGTGTTCAGGTAATCTTCTTAGACCTGCTATATCTTTAGCGGATGTTGCTGCAGCTTCAACTTTTTGGTTAGAAGCTTTAGCGCAACAAGTAACCGATCATAATTCTCATAGCATTATTATTCTTCTTCAACATGCTAATAATTTTATTTGTGATGCCATCTTTGATATCATTAGAGTTGATGTCAGGTATATGCCTCTAGCTATTTTAGCTAGAAGAGCTTTATGGCTTAAAACTTGGAATGCTGATATGTCTTCTAAGTCTACTCTGCTTTCCCTTTCTTTCCAGGGTAATAAATTGTTTGGTTCTCAGTTGGATTCTATTATCTCAACTGTTACTGGAGGGAAAGGAACTTTTTTACCACAGGATAAAAAAATCTAAAGGTAAATTTAGGTCTAATAATCGTTTTCGTTCCTTTCGTCACAACAAGGAACAAAAACCTGATCCTTCATCCTCAGGAGCGGCATCAGTTTGGAAACCATCTCCAGTCTGGAATAAATCCAAGCCTTTTAGAAAATCAAAGCCAGCTCCTAAGTCCACATGAAGGTGCGGCCCTCATTCCAGCTCAGCTGGTAGGGGGCAGATTACGTTTTTTCAAAGAAATTTGGATCAATTCCGTTCACAATCTTTGGATTCAGAACATTATTTCAGAAGGGTACAGAATTGGCTTCAAGATAAGGCCTCCTGCAAAGAAATTTTTTCTTTCCCGTGTCCCAGTAAACCCAGCGAAGGCTCAAGCATTTCTGAAATGTGTTTCAGATCTAGAGTTGGCTGGAGTAATTATGCCAGTTCCAGTTCTGGAACAGGGACTGGGGTTTTATTCAAATCTCTTCATTGTACCAAAGAAGGAGAATTCCTTCAGACCAGTTCTGGATCTAAAAATATTGAATCGTTATGTAAGGATACCAACATTCAAAATGGTAACTGTAAGGACTATCCTGCCTTTTGTTCAGCAAGGGCATTATATGTCTACAATAGATTTACAGGATGCATATCTGCATATTCCGATTCATCCAGATCACTATCAGTTTCTGAGATTCTCTTTCCTAGACAAGCATTACCAGTTTGTGGCTCTGCCGTTTAGCCTAGCTACAGCTCCAAGAATTTTTACGAAGGTTCTCGGTGCCCTTCTGTCTGTAATCAAAGAACAGGGTATTGTGGTATTTCCTTATTTGGACGATATCTTGGTACTTGCTCAGTCTTCACATTTAGCAGAATCTCATACGAATCGACTTGTGTTGTTTCTTCAACATCATGGTTGGAGGATCAATTTACCAAAAAGTTCATTGATTCCTCAGACAAGGGTAACCTTTTTAGGTTTCCAGATAGATTCAGTGTCCATGACTCTATCTTTGACAGACAAGAGACGTCTAAAATTGATATCAGCTTGTCGAAACCTTCAGTCACAATCATTCCCTTCGGTAGCCTTATGCATGGAAATTCTAGGTCTTATGACTGCTGCATCGGACGCGATCCCCTTTGCTCGTTTTCACATGTGGCCTCTTCAGCTCTGTATGCTGAACCAGTGGTGCAGGGATTACACAAAGATATCTCAATTAATATCTTTAAAACCGATTGTACGACACTCTCTGACGTGGTGGACAGATCACCATCGTTTAGTTCAGGGGGCTTCTTTTGTTCTTCCGACCTGGACTGTAATTTCAACAGATGCAAGTCTTACAGGTTGGGGAGCTGTGTGGGGGTCTCTGACAGCACAAGGGGTTTGGGAATCTCAGGAGGTGAGATTACCGATCAATATTTTGGAACTCCGTGCAATTTTCAGAGCTCTTCAGTCTTGGCCTCTTCTAAAGAGAGAATTGTTCATTTGTTTTCAGACAGACAATGTCACAACTGTGGCATACATCAATCATCAAGGAGGGACTCACAGTCCCCTGCTATGAAAGAAGTATCTCGAATTCTGGTATGGGCGGAATCCAGCTCCTGTCTAGTTTCTGCAGTTCATATCCCAGGTATAGACAATTGGGAAGCGGATTATCTCAGTCGCCAAACGTTACATCCGGGCGAATGGTCTCTTCACCCAGAGGTATTTCTTCAGATTGTTCAAATGTGGGGTCTTCCAGAAATAGATCTGATGGCTTCTCATCTAAACAAGAAACTTCCCAGGTATCTGTCCAGATCCAGGGATCCTCAAGCGGAAGCAGTGGATGCGTTGTCACTTCCTTGGAAGTATCATCCTGCCTATATCTTTCCGCCTCTAGTTCTTCTTCCAAGAGTAATCTCCAAGATTCTGAAGGAATGGTCGTTTGTTCTGCTGGTGGCTCCAGCATGGCCTCACAGGTTTTGGCATGTGGATCTTGTCCGGATGGCCTCTTGCCAACCGTGGACTCTTCCATTAAGACCAGACCTTCTGTCACAAGGTCCTTTTTTCCATCAGGATCTCAAATCCTTAAATTTAAAGGTATGGAGATTGAACGCTTGATTCTTAGTCAAAGAGGTTTCTCTGACTCTGTGATTAATACTATGTTACAGGCTCGTAAATCCGTATCTAGGGAGATATATTATAGAGTCTGGAAGACTTATATTTCTTGGTGTCTTTCTCATCATTTTTCCTGGCATTCTTTTAGAATTCCGAGAATTTTACAGTTTTTTCAGGATGGTTTGGATAAAGGTTTGTCTGCAAGTTCCTTGAAAGGACAAATCTCTGCTCTTTCTGTTCTTTTTCACAGAAAGATTGCTAATCTTCCTGATATTCATTGTTTTGTATAAGCTTTGGTTCGTATAAAACCTGTCATTAAGTCAATTTCTCCTCCTTGGAGTTTGAATTTGGTTCTGGGGGCTCTTCAAGCTCCTCCGTTTGAACCTATGCATTCTTTGGACATTAAATTACTTTCTTGGAAAGTTTTGTTCCTTTTGGCCATCTCTTCTGCCAGAAGAGTTTCTGAATTATCTGCTCTTTCTTGTGAGTCTCCTTTTCTGATTTTTCATCAGGATAAGGCGGTGTTGCGAACTTCTTTTAAATTTTTACCTAAGGTTGTGAATTCTAAAAACATTAGTAGAGAAATTGTGGTTCCTTCATTATGTCCTGATCCTAAGAATTCTAAGGAGAAATCATTGCATTCTTTGGATGTAGTTAGAGCTTTGAAATATTATGTTGAAGCTACTAAGAATTTCCGAAAGACTTCTAGTCTATTTGTTATCTTTTCCGGTTCTAGGAAAGTTCAGAAAACTTCTGCCATTTCTTTGGCATCTTGGTTGAAATCTTTAATTCATCATGCTTATGTCGAGTCGGGTAAAACTCCGCCTCAAAGGATTACAGCTCATTCTACTAGGTCAGTTTCTACTTCCTGGGCGTTTAGGAATGAAGCTTCGGTTGATCAGATTTGCAAAGCAGCAACTTGGTCTTCTTTGCATACTTTTACTAAATTCTACCATTTTGATGTGTTTTCTTCTTCTGAAGCAGTTTTTGGTAGAAAAGTACTTCAGGCAGCTGTTTCAGTTTGATTCTTCTGCTTATAATTTCAGTTTTTTTCATTATAAGTTTTAAACTTTGTTTTGGGTGTGGATTATTTTCAGCGGAATTGGCTGTCTTTATTTTATCCCTCCCTCTCTAGTGACTCTTGCGTGGAAGATCCACATCTTGGGTAGTCATTATCCCATACGTCACTAGCTCATGGACTCTTGCTAATTACATGAAAGAAAACATAATTTATGTAAGAACTTACCTGATAAATTCATTTCTTTCATATTAGCAAGAGTCCATGAGGCCCACCCTTTTTTGTGGTGGTTATGATTTTTTTGTATAAAGCACAATTATTCCAATTCCTTATATTTATGCTTCGCACTTTTTTCTTATCACCCCACTTCTTGGCTATTCGTTAAACTGATTTGTGGGTGTGGTGAGGGGTGTATTTATAGGCATTTTGAGGTTTGGCAAACTTTGCCCCTCCTGGTAGGAATGTATATCCCATACGTCACTAGCTCATGGACTCTTGCTAATATGAAAGAAATGAATTTATCAGGTAAGTTCTTACATAAATTATGTTATATATATCTTTTACCAAACAAAACATCATATATATATGTATATAAATATTTATTTAAGAACAAATAGTACTATGTGAAGAACATGGGAGTGTTCATATTCATATTTCATGACGGGTTTAGCACACGTGAATAAACACGATCGGGTTAGCACGCGAGTATGTTCGTTTTTTCCACAGTCTTTGCGCTCCGTTGCCTATAAGAAAACGTAGAACAGCAGTCAATAAACAAATGTTTGTGGACTGCTGAATGGTAGTGCATAAAATCATACACCCATGCTGATTTCCATACATTATAAATTCATCCTAATATCACATATCTCTTCCCTACGCCCAGTGGCGGCTGGTGAATTTTGAAGATGGGGGCACTAGACCACACCCCTTGAAATAAGGCCCCACCCACTAATATGCCTCGCCTCCACCCATTAGAACCTGCAATCACAACACACACACACACACATATATATATATATATATATATATATATATACACACACACATACACATACATATACTGTACACACACATATATATATATATATATATATATATATATATATGTGTGTGTTATTGTTAAGTTAATAGAAAAAAATGTTTTTATGAAACTTTGAAAATTAGTTAAGACAATTTTGCAGGTCTTAATTAGAGATGTCATGTCACCACCACCAATTATGTGACTGGGCCAAATACTGTCATAACACAGAGCTTATTCAGAATCACAGCACAGATCCAGTCATTTATTTGTTGACAGGAGTTTAGAACACTGCACAACATTAATGCATAGTTCAACATCAGCAGATACACATAGGACAGAACCCTACAGCAAGATATTTAACAAACAGTATGCAATGTCTCAGAGCCCATTTATTCACAATAGATGCATGTAATGTATTCACAGACAGGAGTCTCTCATGTATTTCTGAGTACCAACAACAAGGCTTTTAGCATGCAGATTTCCTACAACCTCATCAGTGCTGCTACTAACTTGCTGGTTCTCTATATGTACCTATTTGTGTGCCTATCCCCCATTGGAGAGCAGTAAATCACTGGAGAGCAGTAAATCACAGAAGCTTTAACTTTCCACAGCTCCACTGAGTGCTATCATCTTCAGCACGCAGCCAGACCTAGACAGCAGTGCAGACACACACCCTCTCCTGTGATTTTCGAAAGAGGAATTTATGGCCCGTAGGGGCCCTGACAGGGAGCAGTAAAGTCACCAGCAGTAAATCACCTGGCGCTTTTACTTTTAACAGCCACGCTGAAAGCTCTCATAGCCAACACATTGCCAGACCTAGGCAGCAGTGCAGGCACACGCTCCTGTGATGCTCTAAGGAGGAATTTACAGGTAGTGAGAGATTATATATAATAATAAAAAATGCTAAAAATACTCTCAATATTAAAGTATAGGGTTCCCTTAAAGCCAAGGTCTTGGGGCCCTGACAGGGAGCGGTAAATGACAGCACATCAGTAATCTTCCCCACACTGCAGCATATAGGATATAATGATTATTAAATCTGTATAAGGATGAGTTACTGCTACTAATCTGGTGTTGAATCGTTTTGACTAATGTTTAGTCAGAACGATTCAACACCAGATTAGTACTTGTTACTACTTTCACACCTTTTCTCCATGATGACCCGGTGCTGCTTCTTTCTCACACTGTCCTGTCCGGTGTTCTGTCAGACCAGCTGGCTTGTACAATTAGTGACAAGATGACTGAACCGCCTGTGGCATTCTGAAAATCTGGTGTGTTAGTGGGCATCATTGAGGGGGAGGAGCCTAGTCAAGCTTCATCACGTGATTTCAATGATGACGTATCCGGACCAGCTTAGAACCACCTCACTGGCTTATTCGCACAGGCTGAACTGTGTGATTAAGCCAGTATAGGAATGGGTGGGAGTAGCGTCTCAGCGTCTGCATGAAAAGCAATAAAGGCAGCTAATGAGACAGGCATGTAGGCTCTACCGCACGTGTGGTTAAATAAAGAAAAAACAGTGGAAACATAAAAAAAAATATTTTACAAAAAAACAGTTTTGCTTTAACTTTTTTTGGGGTATAAATTAAATATAATTTTTCCAATAGGGGGCTATTGGAAAATTTATATTTTCTTCAGAATTTTTTTTTCTTCTTCTTTTGACTGGGGGTTCACGTGCGGGTGTGCACAAATGGAGGACTCTCCACTGCCTATGCCTGACCAAACAACTACATTTTTAATCCTTCGTGTCAACTCATTCATCCAATTTCAGAAGGCTGTTTTCATCCTTGAACTCCCTTCTCTATCTGCCTGTTCCTCCACCCACTACCAAGCTCACTACTCTGATTATAGCTGACCACTTTAAAAATAAAATTTATGCAATTAGTAAAAACATCTCTCCCTCCCACCCCTGAAAACCAGTCCTTCTACCCACCCTTTCTCTTAATAAAACTCTCTGTTATATTTCTCCTGTAACAGAGGAAGAGATCTTCTCACCTCACAACGTGTCCACTCTTACCAAGTCCGTTACAAGTTTGTTCCTCTTTCTCTGTTTCTTTAATTCCTGCCAGCACATTTCCTGATACATTCAAGCATGTGTTAATGCAACTCACTTGACCCCACCACTTCTTCTAACTATCGGCTGGTCTCCTTACTTCCCTTTGCCTCCAAATGATTGGATAGCTTAGTCTATAATCTCCTAACTCATTTTTTCTCAACTAACACTTTACTTGATCCTTTCTCATTTCAAACCTAAACCCTCAACAGAAACTGCTCTCACTAAAGTAATTTATAGTCTACTATCAGCTAAAGCAAAAGGCAACTACTCCTTACTTATTTTTCTAGATCTCTCTGCTGCTCTCTGATGATATATGTGCACATATGATGACATATGTGCACACATGATTATCATATCACATAGTCGACCTGATTAAAGTGAATGTAAACTTTCATGAATCAGTGCCCGGTTTGAATAGCCAATAGAATTTCAATAGCTCTCATCCTTTTGGCTGATTTAAACAGCCAATAGGATTTCAGTAGCTCTCATCCTATTGGCTGATTTGAATTTCAAGAATCAAATCAGCCAATAGGAATGCAAGGGACGCCATTTGAAAAGGATCCCTTGCATTGAAGATCCAGTGTACGGAGGTGACCGTATGAAGAGGACGCTCCGCGCTGGATGTCTTCAAAGATGGATTCGCTCCGTGCCGCCGGGATAAAGATAGAAGATGCCGCCTGGATGAAGATAAAACAATGCTCATACAAATGCCCTTTTCAGGGCAATAGGTAGCTTAGGTTTTTGTTAGAGTTAGGTTTTTTTTATTTTGGGGGGTTGGTTGAGTGGTGGGTTTTACTGTTGGGGGGTCTTTCTATTTTTTTTACAGGTAAAAGAGCTGATTTCTTTAGGGCAATGCCCTATAAAAGGCAATTTTAAGGGCTATTGGTAGTTTATTGTAGGCTAGGGTTTTTTTTTATTTTGGGGGGCTTTTTATTTTTATAGGGCTATTAGATTAGGTGTAATTGTTTTTATTTTGGATAATTTAGTTTATTATTTTTCAGAATTTAGTGTTTGTTATTTTTGTAATTTAGTATTTTTTATTTTTTGTAATTTTAGACTTAAATTTTTTTAAAAAAAAATTAGTTTTTTTAATTGGTAGTTATTTTAATTTTAGTATAATAGTTTAGTATTCTAGTTATGTTAGGTTAATTGTTAGTTTAAACTTAGTTTTTTTTAATTTCATAGGTAAGTTTTTATTTATTTTAAGATAGGGATATTTTAATATAAAGTTAGAGGGTTGTTACGTTTAGGGGTTAATAGTCTAATTAATTTTTTTGCAATATGGGGAGCTGGCAGTTTAGGGGTTAATAGGTTTATTTAGTGGCGGTGATGTGGGAGGCCAGAGGGTTAGGGGTTAATAACTTTATTTAGTGGCAGCGATGTTGGCGAGTGGCGAAATAGGGTTAATAGATTTATTATAGTGGCGGCGATGTTGGGATGAGGGGGAATAGGGGTTAATAACTTTATTATAGTGGCGGCGATGTCGGGGAGCAGCAGAATAGGGGTTAATAGCTTTTATTAGTGGCAGCAATGTCGGGAGAGGCAGATTAGGGGTTAGTAACTTTATTTTGGTGTCAGCGATGTCTGGGGTAGAAGATTAGGGGTGTTTAGACTTGTGGTTTATGTCAGGGTGTTAGGTTTAAATGTAACTTTTTTTCTCCATAGACATCAATGGGGTTGCGTTACAGAGCTTTTTATTCCTCGCTTCAGGTGTTAGTTTTTTTTCCTAACACTCTCTACCCATTGATGTCTATGGGGAAAGCGTGCACGAGCACTAGGGATGGGTGAATGTTTAGCAACATTTGAAAAATTAAACAAATTTTAACACATTTGTTTGTTCGAATTGAATTTCGAATGTTTACATAACATTCTAATATTCGATTTTCAAATGTTCGGTTTAGAATTTTACGATTACCTTCGAAAATATTCGTTAAGAAAAATTTGAATTTATATATTTGTAATAGTATTTCTAATGCTTTCTTTAAATGTAATATTCGAATTATGCAATATTCGAATTTAAAAAAATCAAATTTATATGTTTGTAATAGTATTTCTAATGCTTTCTTTAAATGTAATATTCGAATGATGCAATATTTGATTGAAATAGAAACATTTGAATTGATATATTTGTATCTATTATGTATGAATTTACTAGATTCCCTACCACATGAACTCTTGAACTTCTGAATAGTATTTGTTAAATAGAATGTTAAATTCGAAATTTCGAATGTGGACATTCGATCTAATTATTAGCATTCAAATTCGAAAGTGACATTCGAAAACTGTAAATAGCATTCGATTATAGAATTTTTAAGAATATTCATTCGTATCAACATTCGGATTTGTAATTCGAATTTCGGTAATAACATTCGTTCTAACATTCAAATTCGGAAATTTAGACATTCGTTTATCCCTAACGAGCACGTCAAATCAGCCCTTTGATTTTGTGAGGTATGGAGCTTATTGCCACCATATCGCACGCACAAGGCGGCTTTTCAGAAACTTATAATGGCAGCGCTATGGAGGGTGAAATAACGCAACTTTTGTTGCATTCGTTTTGTACCCTCTATCGCGCAAAACTCGTAATCTAGGCGTTAATAATTAAAAAGATTCATTGTATTTAAATGTTCTTCAATTATCTTTGGTATATTAGTGGTGACCACTATGTCCTGAGAGTTTAAATTGATCATCTGTAACACAACTTTTGGAATCTAAGTTCAAACCTTTATCTAAATTATGTTTCACTTCTATTTTTGATATAATTTCTGTATTATCTTAAATTGCTAGATCCAGACTGCTTAATTTCTAGTTTGTTCCTTTGTTCATTGTGACATGTTATTCTTTTTACGTTTTAGTCTTAGCTATGCTGCTGTTGTAATTTATCTAATCTGTTTTGGGGTAATTAAATCTCCTACAATTATGAACATGCATATATTTTTTTGTTCTACTCTGTTCTACCCATCAATTACGTTGTTACATGATTATTAATTATATAGCTACATGATACATATATATATTTTCACCACTTTCTGTAACTATTAATTTTTTTCCTAGTAAGAAAGTCTGTAATAGATATGTTAAACTATCTAATGTAAATCTGCTTCATTAATTGCAACTGTATATTTAGCTCATTATGTATTGTATCACTAGGTGCTGGACGAAGGCCTGTGCTATTTATATATCATTAGAGAAAAAAATGGGGTTTATTTAGCAGCGCTAATAGAAGCTTGGAAATGATGATACCAATCTAACTAATGTATTATACAATCTTGTTTATTTAAAAATTCTTATAACACATAAAAACAACAGCAAATGCTATTCCTAATTAATAAAGGGACGTCTCCCTTATTCAACACTTTTAAAAACATACTAGAACCATATATTGATAAACCCTAGAATTCCAGGTATAAAAGAATTAATTCTATAGATAACATATGGCAAGCAACAAATTGGTGAATTAGATATTTAAAAGGCACAAATGTATCAATCTTAATATATTAAAAGCAAATAGATTCAGCGCTAATGTTCAACTGTAATTAGAAGGTGAGCGTAACGGCTTCGGTACAACTGTGATTAGAAATTTAGCGTAACAGCTTTGCAGTTCTTTAGTAACAAATACCGTTATAAAGTTACACAGTTACTCTCCTTGGACATATAATTGGCTCAGGTGTGCTGGATAGTTAAAAGGCAAAAAACAGCCGTTATTCTGAATTTGGTGCCAAAACAATCGTGGTTAATGGAAATGGTTAATTTAACATATGAATACCTTGATGTCTTTAAAGTTCAGTTTGCGTGATTTAAAAAACCGCAGTGCAAATTAGTGTAGAGGTACCTTAATCTGTCCTGGTTGCGACCGCTGATATTCTTCACTGTGAGGGATTCACAGACTGTTAGATCCTGGTGCTTCTGATAAGTCACCTGACCTTCTCTTTGATTCAGAGGTCAGGGGTGATGATCCGTTCTGTTAATGTAGTTATCCTTTTTTGTTTTCCTTTCTTCTTATAGCCCAAATATTACTTTCATCTGGGTTCCCTCAGACTTCTTGAGGTTTGAAGAAATCTTTGGTCAGTGTTTAGCAGTAACACCGTGTTCCCTGAAGTTGCCAAAGGTAGATTTTAACTTGCAGGGTCAGGAGAAAAGTTTAAAGTTGCAGGGTCACACAGCTTTGTGACAGTGGTAAATGAAGTTTAGTAGAGTGTAGCAGGTCCCATTCAACGCGTTTCACCCTTCTGGGCTTTATCAATCATTCATTTGTGCCTTTTAAATATCTAATTCACCAATTTGTTGCTTGCCATATGTTATCTATAGAATTAATTCTTTTATACCTGGAATTCTAGGGTTTATCAATATATGGTTCTAGTCTGTTTTTAAAAGTGTTGAATAAGGGAGACGTCCCTTTATTAATTAGGAATAGCATTTGCTGTTGTTTTTATGTGTTATAAGAATTTTTAAATAAACAAGATTGTATAATACATTAGTTAGATTGGTATCATCATTTCCAAGCTTCTATTAGCGCTGCTAAATAAACCCCATTTTTTTTCTCTTATCCACCATTTAGTTCTCTTTGAGGGAAGAACTTTTTTAGCAGCAGGAATCTACCTTTAGGCGCTCCTATCACACTACACATAAATACCTATTTATATATCATTTCATACATTTCAGTTATAATATTAAAACTTGCTACTTGATTGTATTTTATTTTCATCTTTGTCTCTCTCTCTCTCTCTCTCTGAGGCCCATTTATCAAGCTCCGAATGGAGCTTGAGGGCCCGTGTTTCTTGCGAGCCTGCAAGCTTGCCAGAAACAGCAGTTATGAAGCAACGGTCTAAAGACTGCTGCTCCATAACCTGTCCGCCTTCTCTCATGAGGCGGACAGACATAGCCGGAATTCAACCCCTTCAAGTACGATCAGGTTGATTGACACCTCCCTACTGGCAGCAGATTGGCCGCGAGTCTGCAGGGGGCGGCGTTGCACCAGCAGCTCACAAAAGCTGCTGGTGCAATGCTGAATACGGAGAGCGTATTGCTCTCTGCATTCAGCGAGATCTAGCGGACCGGATCCACACTGGCGGATCAGGTCCGCCAGACCTTTGATAAATAAGCCTCTCTCTCATTCTTTCTTTCTCTCTCTCTCTTTCTCTCTCTCTCATTCTTTCTCTCTTTATCTTGCTCTTTTCTCTCTCTCTCTCTCTCTCTCTCTCTCTCCCTCTCTTTCTGTCTCTTTCTCTCTTTCTCTTTTCTCTCTCTGTCTCTCTCTCTCTTTCTCTTTTTCTCGCTCTTTCTCTCTCTCTTTTCTCTCTCTCTGTCTCTCGCTCTCTTTTTCTTTCTTTTGTCATTATTGTATCTGCACAAACCTTCTTTCAATACAATTAATGTACTTTACAAAACACAAGCTTTTTAGGAAGCTTTCCAAAAACCGAGCTTCTGCACTCATATATGTCAATATGACCTTGAGATAGCTTTATAATCCAAAAAATGCAGTTATCAAATATGTTTCTTGAAACTAATGTGTAACTCAGAGTAATGATGTTATTTTATATCTGTAAACTATGGAATATAGTGCACGTATTTTACATGTATGGAGTCTGAAGCTTGTGGAATAATAGCTTTATATATTACACATGTATTGTTACACTTTTCTTTGGGTGCAATATAGGTTTAAAAATACAGTGTTATACTTCCCAATATTTCACTGAGACTATCTAGGATAGGGTTGAAGGTGTCTTAGTCAGGGAGATCTAGTAGTAGAGATGAGGCAATCTGGAAGTGGAGTCACATTAACATCGGGTGGAGTTGGTTGCAGGGTGGTCACAGCTAGGTTGTGAGTTGGTTGGGGGTTGGTCCTTATTCTTATAAAATCATGGAGAGCTGCAGGAAGAACAGGATTGTGTATGCCACCTTTTACATAATACTAGTTGCCAATCACTTATAAATCTCATTAGAAACAGCAATAAAAATGGTTCCCCATTTTATTCATGTGTACAATAAACTGCATATATGCAGATAATACATCTACTATCTCTTTTCTTTTTGAAAGCCTGTAAACTGAGAGGCAAAGAACCTGTAACTCACAAAAGCTGCTGGTGCAATGCTGAATACGGAGAGCGTATTGCTCTCTGCATTCAGCGAGATCTAGCGGACCGGATCCACACTGGCGGATCAGGTCCGCCAGACCTTTGATAAATAAGCCTCTCTCTCATTCTTTCTTTCTCTCTCTCTCTTTCTCTCTCTCTCATTCTTTCGCTCTCTTTATCTTGCTCTTTCCTCTCTCTCTCTCTCTCTCCCTCTCTTTCTGTCTCTTTCTCTCTCTCTCTTTTCTCTCTCTGTCTCTCTCTCTCTTTCTCTTTTTCTTTCATGTAATTAGCAAGAGTCCATGAGCTAGTGACGTATGGGATATACATTCCTACCAGGAGGGGCAAAGTTTCCCAAACCTTAAAATGCCTATAAATACACCCCTCACCACACCCACAATTCAGTTTTACAAACTTTGCCTCCGATGGAGGTGGTGAAGTAAGTTTGTGCTAGATTCTACGTTGATATGCGCTCCGCAGCAAGTTGGAGCCCGGTTTTCCTCTCAGCGTGCAGTGAATGTCAGAGGGATGTGAGGAGAGTATTGCCTATTTGAATGCAGTGATCTCCTTCTACGGGGTCTATTTCATAGGTTCTCTGTTATCGGTCGTAGAGATTCATCTCTTACCTCCCTTTTCAGATCGACGATATACTCTTATATATACCATTACCTCTGCTGATTCTCGTTTCAGTACTGGTTTGGCTTTCTACAAACATGTAGATGAGTGTCCTGGGGTAAGTAAATCTTATTTTCTGTGACACTCTAAGCTATGGTTGGGCACTTTGTTTATAAAGTTCTAAATATATGTATTCAAACATTTATTTGCCTTGACTCAGAATGTTCAACATTCCTTATTTTTCAGACAGTCAGTTTCATATTTGGGATAAATGCATTTGTTTCAATCATTTTTTCTTACCTTAAAAAATTTGACTTTTTCCCTGTGGGCTGTTAGGCTCGCGGGGGCAGAAAATGCTTCATTTTATTGCGTCATTCTTGGCGCGGACTTTTTTGGCGCAAATTTTTTTTTCTGTTTCCGGCGTCATACGTGTCGCCGGAAGTTGCGTCATTTTTTGACGTTTTTTTTGCGTCAAAAATGTCGGCGTTCCGGATGTGGCGTCATTTTTGGCGCCAAAAGCATTTAGGCGCCAAATAATGTGGGCGTCTTTTTTGGCGCTAAAAAATATGGGCGTCATTTTTGTCCCCACATTATTTAAGTCTCATTATTTATTGCTTCTGGTTGCTAGAAGCTTGTTCACTGGCATTTTTTTCCCATTCCTGAAACTGTCATTTAAGGAATTTGATCAATTTTGCTTTATATGTTGTTTTTTTCTTTTACATATTGCAAGATGTTCCACGTTGCAACTGAGTCAGAAGATACTTCAGGAAAATCACTGCCCAGTGCTGGAGCTACCAAGCTAAGTGGATCTGCTATAAACTTTTGGTATCTGTTTCTCCAGCTGTTGTTTGTATTGCATGTCATGTCAAACTTATTAATGCAGATAAAATTTCCTTTAGTACTGTTACATTACCTGTTGCTGTTCCGTCAACATCTAATTTTCAGAGTGTTCCTGATAACATAAGAGATTTTATTTTTTAAATCCATTAAGAAGGCTATGTCTGTTATTTCTCCTTCTAGTATACATAAAAGTCTTTTAAAACTTCTCTTTTTTCAGATGAATTTTTAAATGAACATCATCATTCTGATACTGATAATGGTTCTTCTGGTTCAGAGGTTTCTGTCTCAGAGGTTGATGCTGATAAATCTTTGTATTTGTTCAAGATGGAATTTATTCGTTCTTTACTTAAAGAAGTATTATTTGCATTAGAAATAGAGGATTCTGGTCCTCTTGATACTAAATGTAAACGTTTAAATAAGGTTTTTAAATCTCCTATAGTTATTCCAGAAGTGTTTTATCTCCCTGATGCTATTTCTGAAGTAATTTCCAGGGAATGGAATAATTTGGGTAATTTATTTACTCCTTCTAGACGTTTAAGCAATTATATCCTGTGCCATCTGACAGATTAGAGTTTTTTGGGACAAAAATCCCTAAGGTTATGGGGCTGTCTCTACTCCTGCTAATGTATTACTATTCCTACGGCAGATAGTACTTCATTTAAGGATCCTTTAGATAGGAAAATTGAATCCTCTCTAAGAAAAGCTTACTTATGTTCAGGTAATCTTCTTAGACCTGCTATATTTTTAGCGGATGTTGCTGCAGCTTCAACTTTTTGGTTAGAAGCTTTAGCGCAACAAGTAACAGATCATAATTTTATAGCATTATTATTATTCTATAACATGCTAATAATTTTATTGGTGATACCATCTTTTGATATCATTAGAGTTGATGTCAGGTATATGTCTCTAGCTATTTTAGCTATAAAAGCTTTATGGATTAAACTTGGAATGCTGATATGTCTTCTAGGTCAACTTTGCTTTCCCTTTCTTTCCAGGGTAAATAATCATTTTCGTTCCTTTCCTCACAACAAGGAACAAAAGCCTGATCCTTCATCCTCAGGAGCGGTATCAGTTTGGAAACTATTTCCAGTTTGGAATATATCCAAGCCTTATAGAAACCTATAGCCAGCTCCTAAGTACCTATGAAGATGCGGCCCTTATTCCAGCTTAGCTGGTATGGGGCAGATTACGTTTTCTTCAAAGAAATTTGGATCAATTCCGTTCTCAATCTCTGGTTTCAGAACATTGTTTCAGAAAGGTACAGAATTGGCTTCAAGTTAAGGCCTCCTGCTAAGAGATTTTTTTCTTTCCCGTGTCCCAGTTAACACAGCAAAAGCTCAGCATTTCTGAAATATGTTTCAGATCTAGAGTTGGCTGGAGTATTTATGCCAGTTCCAGTTCTGGAACAGGGGCTGGGGTTTTATTTTATCTCTTCATTGTACCAAAGAAGGTCAATTCCTTCAGACCAGTTCCGGATCTATCATTATTGAATCGTTATGTTAGGATACCAACATTCAAGATGGTTACTGTAGGACTATCCTGCCTTTTGTTTAGCAAGGGCATTATATGTCTACAATAGATTTACAGGATGTGTATCTGCATATTCCGATTCATCCAGATCACTTTTAGTGTCTGAGATTCTCTTTTTAGACAAGCATTACCAGTTTTGTGGCTCTACCGTTTGGCCTAGCCTCAGTTCCAAGAATTTTTTTCAAAAGTTCTCGGTGCCCTTCTTTCTGTAATCAGAGAACAGGGTTTTGGTATTTCCTTATTTGGACGTTATCTTGGTACTTGCTCAGTCTTCTCATTTTCGAAGAATCTCATACGAATCGACTTGTGTTGTTTCTTCAAGTTCATGGTTGGAGGATCAATTTACCATTCAGTTCATTGATTCCTCAGACAAGGGTAACCTTTTTAGATTTCTAGATAGATTCAGTGTCTATGACTCTGTCCTTGTCAGACAAGAGAAGTTTAACATTGATATCAGCTTGTCAAAACCTTCAGTCACAATCATTCCCTTTGGTAGCCTTATGCATGGAAATGTTGGGTCTTAGGACTGCCGCATCAGATGCGATCTCCTTTGCTCGTTTTCACATGCGACCTCTTCAGCTCTGTATGCTGAACCAATGGTGCAGGGATTACTCAAAGATATCTCAATTAATATCTTTAAACCGATTTTACGACACTCTCTGACATGGTGGACAGATCACCATCGTTTAGTTCAGGGGGCTTCTTTGTTCTTCCGACCTGGACTATAATCTCAACAGATGCAAGTCTTACAGGTTGGGGAGCTGTGTGGGGGTATCTGACGGCACAAGGGGTTTGGGAATCTCAGGAGGTGAGTTTTCCGATCAATATTTTGGAACTCCGTGCAATTTTCAGAGCTCTTCAGTCTTGGCCTCTTCTGAAGAGAGAGTTGTTCATTTGTTTTCAGATAGACAATGTCACAACTGTGGCATACATCAATCATCAAAGTACTCTGGCTATGAAAGAAGTATCTCGAATTTTGGTTTGGGCGGAATCCAGCTCCTGTCTAATCTCTGCGGTTCATATCCCAGGTATGGACAATTGGAAAGCGGATTATCTCAGTCGCCAAACGTTGCATCCGGGCGAATGGTCTCTTCACCCAGAGGTATTTCTTCAGATTGTTCAAATGTGGGAACTTCCAGAAATAGATCTGATGGCTTCTCATCTAAACAAGAAACTTCCCAGGTATCTGTCCAGATCCCGGGATCCTCAGGCGGAGGCAGTGGATGCATTATCACTTCCTTGGAAGTATCATCCTGCCTATATCTTTCCGCCTCTAGTTCTTCTTCCAAGAGTAATCTCCAAGATTCTGAAGGAATGCTCGTTTGTTCTGCTGGTAGCTCCGGCATGGCCTCACAGGTTTTGGTATGGGGATCTTGTCCGAATGGCCTCTTGCCAACCATGGACTCTTCCGTTAAGACCAGACCTTCTGTCTCAAGGTCCTTTTTTTCCATCAGGATCTGAAATCCTTAAATTTAAAGGTATGGAGATTGAACGCTTGATTCTTGGTCAAAGAGGTTTCTCTGACTCTGTGATTAATACTATGTTACAGGCTCGTAAATCTGTATCCAGAGAGATATATTATAGAGTCTGGAAGACTTATATTTCTTGGTGTCTTTCTCATCATTTTTCTTGGCATTCTTTTAGAATACCGAGAATATTACAGTTTCTTCAGGATGGTTTAGATAAGGGTTTGTCCGCAAGTTCCTTGAAAGGACAAATCTCTGCTCTTTCTGTTCTTTTTCACAGAAAGACTGCTATTCTTCCTGATATTCATTGTTTTGTACAAGCTTTGGTTCGTATAAAGCCTGTCATTAAGTCAATTTCTCCTCCTTGGAGTTTGAATTTGGTTCTGGGGGCTCTTCAAGCTCCTCCATTTGAACCTATGCATTCATTGGACATTAAATTACTTTCTTGGAAAGTTTTGTTCCTTTTGGCCATCTCTTCTGCCAGAAGAGTTTCTGAATTATCTGCTCTTTCTTGTGAGTCTCCTTTTCTGATTTTTCATCAGGATAAGGCGGTGTTGCGAACTTCTTTTGAATTTTTACCTAAGTTGTGAATTCCAACAACATTAGTAGAGACATTGTGGTTCCTTCATTATGTCCTAATCCTAAGAATTCTAAGGAGAAATCGTTGCATTCTTTGGATGTTGTTAGAGCTTTGAAATATTATGTTGAAGCTACTAAGTCTTTCCGAAAGACTTCTAGTTTATTTGTTATCTTTTCCGGTTCTAGAAAGGCCAGAAAACTTCTGCCATTTCTTTGGCATCTTGGTTGAAATCTTTAATTCATCTTGCCTATGTTGAGTCGGGTAAAACTCCGCCTCAGAGGATTACAGCTCATTCTACTAGGTCAGTTTCTACTTCCTGGGCGTTTAGGAATGAAGCTTCGGTTGATCAGATTTGCAAAGCGGCGACTTGGTCCTCTTTGCATACTTTTTCCAAATTCTACCATTTTGATGTATTTTCTTCTTCTGAAGCAGTTTTTGGTAGAAAAGTACTTCAGGCAGCGGTTTCAGTTTGAATCTTCTGCTTATGTTTTTCATTAAACTTTATTTTGGGTGTGGATTATTTTCAGCAGGAATTGGCTGTCTTTATTTTATCCCTCCCTCTCTAGTGACTCTTGTGTGGAAAGATCCACATCTTGGGTAGTCATTATCCCATACGTCACTAGCTCATGGACTCTTGCTAATTACATGAAAGAAAACATAATTTATGTAAGAACTTACCTGATAAATTAATTTCTTTCATATTAGCAAGAGTCCATGAGGCCCACCCTTTTTTGCGGTGGTTATGATTTTTTTGTATAAAGCACAATTATTCCAATTCCTTATTTTATATGCTTTCGCACTTTTTTCTTATCACCCCACTTCTTGGCTATTCGTTAAACTGAATTGTGGGTGTGGTGAGGGGTGTATTTATAGGCATTTTAAGGTTTGGGAAACTTTGCCCCTCCTGGTAGGAATGTATATCCCATACGTCACTAGCTCATGGACTCTTGCTAATATGAAAGAAATGAATTTATCAGGTAAGTTCTTACATAAATTATGTTTTCTCGCTCTTTCTCTCTCTCTTTTCTCCCTCTCTGTCTCTCGCTCTCTTTTTCTTTCTTTTGTCATTATTGTATCTGCACAAACCTTCTTTCAGTACAATTAATGTACTTTACAAAACACAAGCTTTTTAGGAAGCTTTCCAAAAACCGAGCTTCTGCACTCATATATGTCAATATGACCTTGAGATAGCTTTATAATCCAAAAAATGCAGTTATCAAATATGTTTCTTGAAACTAATGTGTAACTCAGAGTAATGATGTTATTTTATATCTGTAAACTATGGAATATAGTGCACGTATTTTACATGTATGGAGTCTGAAGCTTGTGGAATAATAGCTTTATATATTACACATGCATTGTAACACTTTTCTTTGGGTGCAATATAGGTTTAAAAATACAGTGTTATACTTCCCAATATTTCACTGAGACTATCTAGGATAGGGTTGAAGGTGTCTTAGTCAGGGAGATCTAGTAGTAGAGATGAGGCAATCTGGAAGTGGAGTCACATTAACATCGGGTGGAGTTGGTTGCAGGGTGGTCACAGCTAGGTTGTGAGTTGGTTGGGGTTGGTCCTTATTCTTATAAAACCATGGAGAGCTGCAGGAGGAACAGGATTGTGTATGCCACCTTTTACATAATACTAGTTGCCAATCACTTATCAATCTCATTAGAAACAGCAATAATAATGGTTCCCCATTTTATTCATGTGTACAATAAACTGCATATATGCAGATAATACATCTACTATCTCTTTTCTTTTTGAAAGCCTGTAAACTGAGAGGCAAAGAACCTGTAACTTGTAAAACTGAAGAAGGACCAATCATAAATGAAACTGTTTGCAAAGAACTTAATTGTTGTTGGTCATCGAGTACAACTAAAGCTGCCTATTGTCATGAGAAAGTTAGAGATGGTAAGTACACTAAATAGGTGCTCTCTCTTTTGTCTTCCATCAATACCCATGTTTGTATATGTAAACTTCATGTTTAAATAGTCAAAACATGGTGCTTTCATTTCTTTGTTGAATGAACCAATTTCTTTCAACTTTAGGGCCAGATTACAAGTGGATTCTTATTTAATGTTCCCGCTCGCGTGCTAACTCCGCTAAAAGTAAGCTTTTTGCACACATCAGCTATTATTTCAAGTTGAAAGTAAATATTTTTTACACGAGCACTAACCCAATGCAAACAAAAAGCCGAAGTTCATGTATTCTGTGTTCATGTATTCCCCCATAGAAGTCAATGGAGGAAACAAAAGGGGAAAAAACCTAACACCCTACTCGTGCGCTAACCTCACATGACAATATGAATATTTCACATTCCAATGTTCTTCACATAGCAGAATATGTTTAATTTTTTCATAAATACATATTTCTACATATATATCTATACCTATACATATATATATATATATATGATTATATATAGGTATAGATATATACAGATATATATTTAAGAATATCTATTTATAAATACATAGAACATATTCTGCTATGTGCAGAACATTGGAATTTGAAATATTTACAGTCAAAACACAGTATAACACTATTAAATATGAAATTAAAATATGAATATTACATAAACAAGCTTTTTTTAAATTTTCAATCAAGCTTTATTGAGTCAGTAATAAAAACAAAATTAACAGTGTATACAGTAAGAAAAGAAAATTTATCGTAGCAAACAACAACCATCTCCTCAGGTACATAAGATCTTCCTTTTTACAATCTCGCTAAGAGACAATCACATAGTTAGGAGATTCAGTATGTACAAGAAGCATCCTTATAACAATATTTTCATGAATGCAATGAATCTCAGTCAACCAAGGATTGGATACACTGTTTTACATATGCTTGAGTTATTTTTAATGTTTTTTTTTTTAAATGCTATAACTGTAGATAAATCATAATCTGGGTTGTATATGTTAGGTTTCCCTCAGAAGAGGAGGAAAACATACCTTCAGGTGGGGAGAGAGGGGAAGGGAGAGGGAGGAGAGAGAAACCCCCCCCCCCCCAAAAAAAAAACCTACCACACTTCTATTTCTCTTTACACAGCAACATCTATCCAAGTGGCTAACAAAATTTCATGAGTGCCCAATTGATTGACTTTAAAATAGTGGAACCTCTCCAGCTGGAGCAGATCCTCTACTGAGCTGGTCCATTCCTCAACAGTTGTGATGACCCCGGTCTTCCACTTTTTGGGAATTAATCTTTTAGCTCTGGTAATCATTATGAGTAACAGGGACCTCTTGTGCATTTCCCTAATTTTGGGTAAGTTAAGAAGGAGCATCGTCTCCGGTGTATTAGGTATGAGGGTTTGTAATTTGTCAGACACAGAGCCTAACACTTTTCGCCAAAATCCTTGTAGTTTAGGACATGACCACCATTTATGCAGAAGGGAGCCATGCTCCCCACATCCCCTCCAGCACAATGGGCTTGCTGTTGGGAAATATTTGTGGAGCCTTGCAGGAGTTAGATACCACCTGCTTAACAATTTTAAATGTATCTCCTGTACCATGGCAGAAACCAATGAGCACTTTGTGAGTTGAAATGATCTAAGCCAGTCATCTTGGTCAATCTCTTTGTTTAAGTCTTTGTTCCAAGCTATAGTGTACGTCGAAAGCTGTGCCTCTGTGGGTACAGATAGCAGCTTGTATACTAAGGAGATTAGCCATATTGTTGGTGCAGATGTCGTGCATAGGTGTTCAAATGCAGTAAGTGTTCTTGTAAAATTCTCTTTATGTTGGTGGTGTGTAAGGTAGTGAGTGAGTTGGTGGTACCTCAGCCAGGAGGAAAAAATATCGCCACATTTTTCTGGCAGATGCTTCTGGGAGCCTATCTTGCTATTTTCCATCGCAACGTGCAATGTGCCATCTCTCAGACTATATGGGCTGCTTAGACGTGTGCCTAGGAGGTTATAGGGTAGTTCTGGGTTCTCTATAATTGGCATTAGAGGAGAATATCTAGAGGACAGATGTGTACTAGTGTTTACTGATCTGTCCCACTCACGCAGCACCTCCAGCGATAAAGGATAATCGTTTAAGCTCTTGGGGCGCAGCCCTGGAGGAATCCATGCCAACGTGCCCACATTTTTCAACTGGAAGATCTGACCATCTAGGCGCACCCAAGCTTTGTGTGTAGTATTATGGGACTATTCTATAAGTCGCTGTAAGAGTATTGTACGTCTATAATTAATCAAGTTGGGAAACCCCAACCCCCCCCTATCTCTCGTTAAGTACATCGTTTTTCTTGGTACCCGTGGTTTTGTACCTCTCCAGACAAATTTCTCTAGAGTTTTTTGTAATTGGCACAAGAAATCTTTTGGTAATTTTATTGGGAGAGTTTGTAAAAGGTACAATATGCGCGGGAGGATGTTCATCTTGATCACCCCAATTTTACCTAGCCATGAGAGTGGCTTGTTCCTCCATGACGAGAGGTCCCCTATTATTTCCCTTTTTAAGCCTAAGTAATTAGTTTTAAATAAATCTTGGGGATTCGGCGTTATATATATACCTAAGTATTTCAGTTTCGAGGATGCGACAGGGACGCCATGTGCTGTATGCAGATGATGTATTTGTTCTGTTGGGGCGTTGATGTTCAGTAATTCTGATTTGGAAAGATTTAAATGGAAATTGGACAGGGTGCCGTATGTTTGTAATTCGCTTAAGAGTTCAGGAATAGATGTGTCTAGGTTCGTTAAAGTGAATAAGATATCATCTGTGTATAGCGCCTGTTAATATTCAGCCTCTCCTACTCTTATTCCTTTAATGTTATTATTTTCTCTAATCTTCTGTGCAAGGGCTTCGATAGATAATGCAAAAAGAAGTGGAGACTTGTACCGTTAGTAATCCTAAATGTGTTCGATAATGTACCATTCACTCTAACACGTGCGTTTGGGCTGGAGTATAGTGCAAAAGTCATATTTATGAATGCGTCACCCAAATTCATAGCCTGAATGACTTGACACAGGAACAACCAATCGACACGGTCGAAGGCCTTCTCTGCGTCAGTTGAGAAGAGGGCCGTGGGTATTGCCTGCGACCGGGCATATTGAAATAATTGTATCACTTTACAGGTATTGTCCCTAGCTTCTCTGCCAGGCACAAAACCAACCTGCTCTGTTTAGATCAAGCTCGGTAAATGCTTGTTTAGACGATTAGCAAGGACTTTGGCTAGTATCTTAATATCTGAGTTCAGTAATGATATGGGTCTAAAGTTTTCTGTTATCGTAGGCGATTTGCGCCAGGCTTTGGTAAAACCGTAATATGGGCTTCTAACATGGGAGAACTAAGATGGGGCTTCTCTATCAGATCGTTAACAAGTTGCAGCATTGTGGGGGCTAGAGACTTGAAAAAAGTCTTATAATATTTTGTGGTCAATCCATCAGGCCCTGGACTTTTACCATTCGGCAGATCTTTGATTGCCAGCTTTAGTTCTTCATGTGTAATTGGGGTGTCTAGTTTGTTAGCGTCCGAATCGTCTAATTTTGGTAGGTTAATTGTAGCTAGATATCTATCTATAGCCTGTTTTCTCTCTAAGTTTTGTGCTTGGGTTTTTGTCTCAACATTAATATTATATAGCGCTGTGTAATATGTACTAAATGCCTCAGCAATCACCTTCTTGCATTTCAACACGGATCCATCTATTACTTTAATATAATGTACATGGGACTTAAGCTGTTGTCTCCATAACGAACGGGCTAACAATTTGCCGGGTTTATTTCCCCCTTCGTAGTAATGTTGTTTAAATGACAGCATCTTGTTTCGGTAGGCCTCCATAAGGTGTTGTTTAAGATCTAATCTGTTTTGTGTCAGTGTTTTCCCTACCTCTGTGTTAAGTGGGTCTTCTTTATGCCTGTGTTCTAAGGCTGCTATTGCACGCAGAAGGTTTGAGTGTTTTAGTCTGTATTGTTTTCGTAGCCTAGCTGCATGTTTAAGAAATTCGCCACGCATGACGCATTTGTGGGCCTCCCACATAGTGGATAGGGATGTATGTGCTGGGCTGTTATGTGCTAGATAGTCTGTCAGAGACTTTTGGAGGTCTGTTTTAATTAATGGATGTTCAGGAAGAGTGTCGTCTAGCCTCCAAATGTAGGTTGTGGGAGGTATGTCTGGCCATAATACTGAGCAAGTTACAGGGGCGTGATCTGACCAGGAAATCGAGCCAATATTACTTGTACTGATCATATCTAACCCTGTGGTGTCTGTGAAGATGTAGTCAATTCGGGAATATTTGATGTAAGGAGGGGAGTAGTAGGTGAAGTCTTTTGTAGATGGGTATACTGTCCTCCAAACATCATGCAAATTTAACTCAGAGATAGTTGCCCTGACTGATTTAATCACTGTGTCTGGGATACTTGTTGAGCCACTAGACGTGTCTAGATGTGGTTCAAACGGGATATTAAAGTCGCCAGTTAAGAATACTGGTCCCTTTGCGTGATCCAATAGGGCTTTAGAGAATTTTTTAATGAACTTATGCTGTTTTGTGTTCGGGGCATATACTGTGGATAACGTTATTGGGTGATCATACAATGTACCTGTCATGACTATAAACCGCCCTTCCAGGTCTTTCTCGGCATGTGTAACTTTGAGAGGGACTGAGTTGTGAATTAAGATGCCTACCCCACATTTCTTGGATGTACCCGATGCAAGAAAAGCGGTAGGAAACTGTGTGTTATAGCACTTGGGTTCTTTCCCTCTACGGAAGTGTGTTTCCTGAAGAAATAGAATATGGCTGTGCATGTTTTTAATTTCTCTGAAAGCAATGGATCTCTTACCTGGGTTATTGAGGCCCTTTGCATTAATAGTTGTGAAGGTGAGACTGTGCGTAGAAAATCTACTCGGTTGTCCAGCCATCCTGGAGAGAGCCTGCGCGAAAAAAAAAAAAAAAGGGAGGGGGTTAAGGGAGAAGAAAGGGAAGAGGAGTCAGTTAGGGAAAGGAAAAGGAGAGGTTAGAAGGGGTAGAAAATTAGATTCATATATCCAACACTCTGAACTCTGGAAAGGAAAAAAGTGATACGGTCAGCTGTACCTGAAAAATAGACAGTATATTTATATCTACACAAGAAGAAAATGAGTGTATAACAATCAACAATGAGGGTAGTAGTCAGTGAAGACCCACGGCTCAATCATACATAAAGTGCCCACAAACCAGGAGGCCCTAGTCATGGGTATGTCATTGAGTAAAGCATAACTAGAGTAAAACATAACTAGTGTAAAACAGGGGGGGGTTGCAACTTTGTAGGAGTAATTTTAGGTGGCCTGAGCACTTATACCCGCACAAGCCACCCACAGCAGCCTCCCACCAAAGGGGGGGGGGAGAGGAGCAGCTCCTAAACCAACTAGTTAAGTAGGTCTGTGTCTGCCAGTCCTACTTTGGTTGTTTCCTATTTTCAAAACAATGGGCCTATCTCGCAATATATATCGCCCAGAGAGGGTTTTACTATGCTTAAATACTTATAAAGTTCCTGGGGGCAAGGTTAGTCCATTATATACTGGCTATGGCCTAGAAGACTTGGTCCTAAACAGCATACATTAACCTTAAAGTAGATTGCTCCATTAAAGCAGTTTGTTGCCTATGGATATATGAATATTTGTCACTCAGCTGATGTCTGGTTATCTTGGGGAGGTGGTTCGGTGTTGTTTGTTTCCAATGTGTTTCCAATGTGTCTTCATTCTGCTGCTGTCCTTTACCCAGCAAAGTTCCGCCAGGAAAGCTGAGGACTTCTGCCGGCTTTGTTGAGGATGGATGTCGGGTCTTCAAAAACTGTAAGTGGATCTTCGGGGGTTAGTGTTAGGTTTTTTAAGGGTTTATTGGGTTTTTTAAGGGTTTATTGGGTGGGTTTTTATTTTTAGATTAGGGCTTTTGGGCGGAAAATAGCTAAATGCCCTTAAGAGGGCAATGCCCATCCAAATGCCCTTTTGAGGGCAATTGGGAGCTTAGGTTTTTTTAGTTAGGTTTTTATTTGGGGGGTTGGTTGTGTGGGTGGTGGGTTTTACTGGGGGGGGTTGTTTGTATTTTTGTTACAGGTAAAACATCTGATTTCTTTGGGGCAATGCCCCGCAAAAAGCATTTTTAAGGGCTATTGGTAGTTTAGTTTAGGCTAAGGTTTTTTTATTTTGAGGGGCCT